>NC_135305.1:221751169-222057002 GCF_048772815.1 Callospermophilus lateralis | reverse complement strand
GGCCCTTTGCAACCGGGACAGAAGTCATGTGACCCATCCATGACCAATGGGGGGAGGGCAGGTTGCGCAACGTCCTGCTCTACCCTCGAGAGGACGCCCGCGTGGTCGCGGCTTCCGCCTCCCGTGGTGGGGGCGCGCGGCTGCGTGCTCGCAGCAGGTCGTCGGGCAGACGGCGACTCCGGGGAACCTTCAATAAATATTTATTACCGTCAAACGCCCCACCTCCCGTGTCCCTCCTCCACCCCAGGCCCACGAAGCCCTCTGCCCGCGTGGGGACGGCTCCTGGGCAGCGACCCGAAGGGAGCGCGCCGGTGGGGTCCACGGGCCCTGGCCCTGGCCGGCCGTGCTGGGGTCCAGGGCGGCCCCGTGGCCCGGCTGGTCACCGCCCTTCTTCCTGCGTCTTGTCCTCGGGCGCCTGGGCCCCTCTCTGGTTCCACATGTGGTTGCTGAGCCCCAGCTGCACCATCTGCGCGTGGTGGATGATAAGGGGCTGCACCCCCGGGGCCGGCGGGGCCGCGGGCGGCGGCGGGAAGGCGGGTGCGGGGCTGCCCGCTGGCCACTGCGGCGACTGGGGGCATCCGGGCCAGGTGGGGAGGGGGGACGGCCCCCACCAGGGCACCTGGCCTCCCCAGGGCACCTGGCCTCCCAGGGGCACCTGGCCCCCCAGGGGCACCTGACCTCCCAGGGGCACCTGGCCCCCCAGGGGCACCTGACCCCCCAGGGGCACCTGGCCCCCCAGGGGCACCTGGCCTCCCAGGGGCACCTGAGACGGGTGAGGCACCTGAGTCCCGAAGGACAAGTGGCTGCCGAAGGCTGCCTGGAGCCTGTCCACCTGCGACTGCCAGGCCCGGTAGCTCTGCAGGCTGTCCCAGTATGCGGCGCCCATGGCGGCCACCTGCCGCCGCTCGCCCTCCAGGCGCTGGCAGTGCTCCCGCAGGGCGCGGACATCCTGCTCCTTCCTCCAGTGGGTCTTGCGCGCCCGCAGCTTCTGCGGCTTGAAGGTGTTGGCCACCTTCCTGGTGAAGACCTTGGAGTTCTCGTCCAGCCACACGAGGCCAGTGAGCAGGCTGGCCGTGTCGGGGCCGAGCTGCTCCAGGGAGCTCTCCAGCGGCAGGAAGGGGACGACGCAGTCCTCCCTCCCGTGCTGCGTGAAGCTGCTCATCAAGGCCTGGCTGACCTGGTGCAGGCTCAGGCGGCAGTTGAAGTTGGAGGTCAGCAACAGGATGATGAAGCCGGAGTGGTCAATGGCGTCCTGCAAGCAGCGCAGCTCCCCGCGCCCCGGCACCTGGAAGTCCTCGCAGAAGGTGGCCCCATCTGGCACCCCGAGGGCTTCCAGCTTCTCCCGCACTCTCAGGGCCACCTGCTCATCAGCCCTGGCGTGGAGGACCACAAAGTTATAGAACTTCTGCTCTGATGACACTGACTCAAAGGAGGAGGGACAGGGGGAGGCGGAGGCTGGGGTCGGAGGCAGGGGAGAAGCCAGGGAGGCTGTGGGGGCTGGGGGTGGGCTTGGCTTGCTCTTCTGGGGTGTAGTCTCTTCTCCCGAGAGTTGGGGTGTGGTCTCTTCTCCTGAGAGTTGGGGTGGTGTCCTCTCCTTGACAAGGCCAGGACTTTCAGTGGCCTCCACAGTGGGCAGGGGCAGAGGTTCGGGGCCCGCAGACCCCTCGGTGCACTCCACTGGGACTTGGCTGCTGGTCTCTGGAGCCTCGGTGGGCTCAGGGGCGTGGGTAGGGGCTGGGGCTGGGGCCGCCGCAGGGGGTCTGGGGACCGGGCAGTCTGCCAGCCCCAGGGAGCAGGCCGCGTCCACAGAGGGGGGCCAGCTCATCTCCTCTGGCTCTTGGCAGCCCGTGGGGACAGGCTCAGGCCCCGAGCTGGCCTGGGGCTCCTGGCAGAGCCTGCTGGGCCCCGGGGCACTGCGCTGCGGGCTCCCGACGGGCATGGTGGGGGACTGACTGATGGCCAAGCTGCGGGCCAGCGAGACCGGGCTGCCGGTGGACCGCAGGGAGCGCCCCTGGCTCCAGTCCCGCTGGCTGTCGATGGGGCGTGGGAGGCTCCTGGCCCCAGAGGGTGACGCTGAGGACGGTGGGAGGCCACCCAGGTCGGAACAGAGGGGCTGGAAGCCACTCAGGTCCCGGACGACGTCCCACCCGCACCGGTCCCAGGCCTCGTCCTGCAGCTCGGCCAGCCGGCGGTCGGCCCTGGAGCTGTGGGCGCGGAGGGCGGCCTGGTAGGCCGAGTCCCGCAGCGAGGCTGGGCACAGCTGCTCCTGGGCCAGCAGGTGGTAGAGACGGGCCACGGCCCAGGACACGTCGGGGGGCTCCTCCAGGGCCTCGGCGCCGTCCACGCCGGCCCACTGGCGGGCCACCAGCCGGGCCGCCTCGTCCTCCTTCAGGGCCTCCAGGGAGATCCTGGCCTCCGCCTCCTGGCCCAGCGTGAGGAGCACCATGGCGTGCAGCAGGCCGGCCCCCCGGCAGCCCGGGCGCAGCGTCTTGAGCTTGTGCTTCAGGTAGAGCAGCTTGTCCGGGCCCGCCGCGTCCAGGAGGTCAAAGGCACCGGGCAGTGACGGGCCCGGGCAGGCCATGGGCACGGGTGGGTGCGGCTGCAGGCAGGAGAAGCTGGGGAGCGGGGAGGCATGTTCCGGATGCCGGCGACCCTTCCCCGTGCCGCGGGCCAGGTTCCTGGAGGGCTGCTGGGGCGGATCTGGGGGAGACGGGAGAGGGCCAGGGTCACCACCCAAGAGCAGCAGCTCAGGGAGGCCACCCGGCGTCTCACCCCCCTCCCCTGGGGTGCCACCATGTTTGGGCAGCCAACCTGGGTCACCTCCCTCTGACATCTACTTTCTCCTGTGCAAGACACAGCAGGTGAGTTACGTGGCGGCGCAGAGAGACGTGGCTCTTGCCAAGGACAAGACGTGAGGCACAGAGAGGCCAAGTTGGTTGCCCAAAGCCACACAGCTGGGGAGTGAACGCAGGCTTAGAACCGGGGCCGCCTGGCTCCGGGCCTCAGGTCTACACCAGCCCCCGGGGCCTCAGTGGCTGTGGCGGGGGCTTGTTCCGGGAACCGGGTGGCCTTAACATATGGCAGGTTCTGACCACAGCCTGGACCAGCAGGCACTTGGGCCGTGCCCACCAGAGGCAGTCGGCCACCTGGATGGCCTGGGGACGCAGGATCTGGTGTTCACAGGCTTGGAAGGCCCTGGAGTGCTGTGTAGGGCTGCTCCGTTGACTGAGAGGAGGTGGCAGGGACAGGGACTTGCAGCCCTGGTTGGCTCTCCTTAGCGCTGCGGGGTCGGCCATGCGGTGAGCAGCCCCCGGAGACGCCCTTGTGGCCAGGAGCCTAGGCCTCCTGCCCCCCGCCACCTTGGCAGCTGCTCCTGTGGCCCCAGTGGAGCCCGGGTCAGGGATCCTGTGATGTCCCCCTGCAGTGTCCCAAGTGCCAGAGCCCCCAAGCCGCCACGCAGCCCCTCCATCCCGGACCCCCGAGCCGGGAGGTGGTGACTGTCTGATGGACGTCTGCGCGTGCGGCCAGAGTCCTGGGGGATCTGTCTGGCAGCACTGCTGGCTGATACAGCCCACGTGGTGACGTGCAGGGACCACGGTCGGTCGCCTGCCTCTGTCCGCTGCGGGGCTGCCAGCCTCCCGGAGCCGTCCCCTGCGCTCCGTTTGACTGAGAGGCCAGTGGGGGTCCCGCCCGGGCTCTCTGCACCGCGGGCTCCCGCCTTGCGGCTGTTCTTTCCCTGTCACCTGCCGGGTCTCCTCACCCAGGTCTCAGCCTCCGCGGGGGCTCTGCAGCCACCGGGCCGTCCCCTCCCTGTCCCCCCTCCTGTGTGGGTGGGGCCTGCAGGGAGCAGCTGGTGCCCTGGCCCCCCTCCAGACTGGTCAGGCGTGGAGGTGGTGGCCTCAGGCTGTGGGTGAGGAGAGCCAGGCCAGCGCCTGCCCTGGGCACACACCCTGGGGACGGCACCCCAAGCCCTGCACTAGGCCACCAGGTCCCCATCCAGGCCTGGGGAACAGCCTTGGCGCCATCCCAGGGGCTGGGAACACTTCCCCTGCCCTGGGCCGCGAGCCGGGACCTCCTGCCCACCCACGTGGGAGGTGCCAGCTGGCCCCAGCAGCCCAGAGCCTGCTTCTCAACCCAGGCTGCCCCGGGGCGGAGGCTGTGGATGGACGCCCACACCAGGCAGTGACCGGCCCGGCCCACAGTGCCCGGGGGGCCTGGCGTAGACCCAGAGGTGGCGCGTCCATCAGCCCCCTGCTCTGGTGGCGCCCGTGGAGCACAGGTCATGATGCAGGTTTTCAAAAAGGTCATCCTGAGCAGTCCACTGGGCCCCGGGGCAGGAATCCAGGAAGGACCGAGGGAAGCCCAGAGGGAGGAGAATGGCTCGGGAGGGGACGCGGGGAGGCAGAATGGGAGCTGACTGCCCAGCGGGGCCCAAACAGATGGCCCCCTTCCCGGAGCCTGCTGGGGAGCAGGGCAGACAGTGCCCGGCGTGGAGTGGGGCTCGAGTCGCAAACAGTGTGGCCCAGGGTGGCCTCGAAGGGAGCAGGAGCCTAACAAGACATGGCGGAGCCCCTGGGCGGCAGCAGCACTCTGGGAGGCGGGCACAGCGGTGCAAAGGCCCTGGGGCAGGAGGAGCCAGGCCCTTGGAGGCACCCAGAAGCAGCCAGGGGAGGGGGAGAGGAGGCTGCGGCAGGGAGGACAGGGCCCTGGGGGTCACAGGGAGGATTGGGGCTTTGACCCCAAGGGAGGTGGGAGCCATGGGCAGCTGTGGGCAGGGGAGAGAGGGACTTGAAAAACAGGAGCCACTTAGACCTCAGGTCAGCGGCTGCGACTCACCTCAGGCCAGTTCATCAAGAGGACGCCGCCCGGCACATCTGCGAGTCCCCAGGAGCCAGAGCCGCCCCTGTCCTTGGTGTGCGGCCATAAGGAGCGCGTGCGGCCTGCTGGGTTGTGAGGAGCAGAGCGTGTGTTCGCGGTTGGGAGGTCTGAGGTCCCGGACTGTGGCCCCCTCGGACAGGGTCTTCTTCCTGTGGCGGGAGGTTGAGAGCAAAAGGAGGTCACACCTCAGGCACTTTATTCAGGGGATGGAACCCTGGGCCCCGCGGGTGCTGCAGCACCGAGCCACCCCAGCCCTTCTTGATTTAGCCTGAGATGGGGTCTTGCTAAATCGCTGAGGCTGGCCTCACCCTTGCCATCCTCCTGCCTCGGCCTCCACAGCCCCTGGGATGGCAGGCGTGTGCTGCAGCGCCCTGTTTGAATCTCTGCTTGGAGCACAGCTGCCCCAGGCCTCCCCAGGACTCGGCCCCGCCCTCCTCCAGGGTCGGTCAGGCCACCTGATCACATCGTGGGGACACACAATGCGGCCCCCAGTGTGTCTGTCAATAAAGCCCCGCTCCCGCCCACGCGTGGCCAAGGCCGCCGCCTCACTGCATTAGAGGAGGCCAGTGGCTGCAGCAGACACCATCTGGCTCTGGACAGGAGACGCCTGCCACACCCGGGTCAGGGGACCTGCAGGCTGTGTCTTTTCCCTTCCGCGAGTGAGATCGCATGGCCAGCGACCGGCAGGCAGCCATTCAGTGCCCGTGTTTGTGACCACAAGGCCGAGCGCGTCTGTCTGCCACGCATCACCAGCAAGGGCCCAGGTGCCATGAGGTTGCACTGCGTCGTCCCCAAGTCGTACGCTAAAGGCCAGGCCCTCGGCACCTTACGGGGGACCCTACTGAGGACAGTCCTTATGGGGCAATTGAGGTGAAGTGGAGCCTATGGGGACCCAAACCCACGGCCCAGGTCCTCTTAAGAAGAGAAGATTGGCACCCAGCACCGCGGCCACCCTGTTGTCCCAGTGGGACGGAGGCTGTGGCGGGAGGATGGCAAGTTTGCGGCCACCCTGGGCTGCCTGGCGAGACCCGACTCAAAAATGAAAAACAAAGAGGGCTGGGGTGCGGCCCCCCGAGGGGAGTGGAGGGTGGAAGATGCTCCCCCGGAACTGGAGAGTGCCGAGGAGGCAGGACACGCGCTCCCCTCCCTGACCTGAGCTCCGCAGGTCCTGACAGGAGAAAAACGACCAGGATCTTATATTCAGGTGGACCACAAGCTGGTCCAGAGTTCCTGAAATTACCAAGATGGCTACTTAAGCCACGGACTGACATGTCCCTCCAGAGCTTGGTTCTCAGGTCAAGGGTTCCTGCCACTCCCTGATGGCTCCCGGAAACACTGTGCCATAATCTAGACAAACACCGGTGCCACACCCGTCCCAGCAGCTCAGGAGGCTCAGACAGGAGGATGGCAAGTTCAAGGCCAGCCTCGGCAACTTAGCGAGGCCCTGTCTCAAAGTAAAAGTGGCTGGGTCTGGGGTTGTGGCTCAGGGGTGGAGCACCCTGGGTCAACCCCCAGGACAAAAAACAAAAACCGTGGTGGCCGACTGACGGGGGTACGCAGTGCCTGGTGTCCCCGCAGCCTCGGCGGAGGAACCCAGGTGACCCTCCGTGAAATGTGAAAATGTGGAAAGGAAACACAAGGTCGGAGCTTCCTGCGGCCGCCCTCGGGCAGCTGGGAATCAGGTTGGTGACAAAGGCGGTTTGTGTGGAGGCTGGTTCTGGATCCCAAGGAAGCCCATCAGCTGAACCGCCCTGGGCGGCCATTCCCACAGGGACGCAGGCGCCAAGGTCCACTGGGCTGAGGGCTTCCGTTCACCAGGCGCCACCTGAGGAGTCACCTGAGCGCTGAGCAGAGGGCACAGCAGGCTGGGGGCTCAGTTCCCAGCGTGGCCAGCGCCAGGCTGAGCCCCTGGACAGGCCCGGTGGACACTGCGTCCCCGGGCGCAGTGGCCCACGCAGTCACCTCAGCACTGGGTGGAGGAAGGAGGACGGCCAGGCCCTGTCCGCGGTGCGCGCCCCGGAGCCTCGGTGCAGCCGGGCGGGTGGCGCAGGCCTGTGATCTGGAGGCTGGGAGGCTGAGGCAGGAGGATGGCCAGCCTCAGCAACTCAGTGAGGCCCTGAGGCTGATAAAACATCCTTAAAAAGGGCTGGAGGTGGCTCGGGGTTAAGGCCCCTGGGTTCAATCCCCGGTCCCCCCAAAAAGCCTCAGCCTTCCTGTCTGTGGAAAGGGCCCACAGTCCCGCTGTCCCCAAGGCCGCGGTGGGAGTCAGCACAGCTGCTCCTGAGGCACCGGACCTGGGGGACCCCTGACCCCGCAGAAGGCCCAGAGCCCACAAGCTCAGCCGGACTCCCTGGACGCTGTCCCCCGTGTCCTGCCCGCTGCTGCAGCCTGCCCGCTGAGCTCGGGTCATCTGCTGAATCTTCCACGGCCTGGGGACAGAGTCCACCCCCCAAGGGTGGGCACAGACCTCGGGGCATCTCGGCCTCAGTCCCCGCGACTGGGACCTCACGTCAGAGTGGCCCTCGGGGCTGGGTGCAGCTTGCAGAGCGCCCGCCAGGCAGGGTCCCTGAGTCCACCCCGCAGGGGACGCTGGACGACGTGGTTGTCCTCAACACTGGCCTGGCCATGCGGCACCGGGGCCAGCGTCACCCTCGGCGCTGGCAGGACCCGTTCCCCGTGTCTGGGACGCACCGTCCCGGTCCCCTGGGTCCCCCGCGTGCCCCATGTGTCCTCCACAGAGCGAGCATTTACGGAGCACCTACTGGGCGCCCGCGGCTCAGTGCTCTGCAGGCAGGGACGGGCACCTCCTCCGCCCCGTGTGGCACACGTCACTCCGGGGAGACCAACAGGAAATGAGAAAAGAGCCAGATCATCTCGAGAGTGGAAAGTGCCGTGGAGGAAGCCGGCGGGTGCCGCGCAGAGGTGGGGGCTGGGGGCGGGAGGCGCCAGGGGCCTCGGGACGTGACCTCTGAGCAGAGGCCTGAAGGAAGCCAGGGAGCAAGTCAGAGGGACCAGGGCCGAGGTGCTCGGGCAGAGGCACGGCTGTGCAAGGGCCTGGGGCAGGTTGGGCCTGGCCTGTGAGGCCGGGGCTGAAGGGGCACAGGGCTCGTGGGCTCTGACCAGGAGGGAGGTGGGTGCCGTGGAGGGCTGTGGGCACTGGGAGGAGGGATCCGTTCACAGCACCCTCTGGCCACTGCAGGGACGACAGGCTGTGGGGCAGGGGCAGAAGCTGGGACCGGGTGGAGGCTGGTGGCAGTGGGGGTCACTGCCCACAGCACAAACGGATGGACGGGATGGGAGGGAGTGAGGAGCTGGCTTGGGGTCGGAAGGAGACACGGACAGTTGGGTCAGGCACGACTGCTCCTCCGCGACAACCCCGCATCTTCCCTAGGGACAAGAATCTCCTGCTCCTTGCTGTCTGTTCTGGTGCACTGTCCCAGGCTTGGCTCTGCCTCAGGACCTTTGCACAGGCCATGCCTCAGCACTTTCCCCAGTACCCACAGGGCGGCTTGACCAGCACCACCCCACCCCTCCCTGCCTCATTTTCCTCATGTCCACTTCTCACCAGGGGACACTACAGACTTCACTTATTTACGTTGGGGAGTAGCCATCCTTTCCTCCTGGAGAGAGCCTCCCCAGGGAGCCTCCAGGCACAGGCTAGGGACGTTGCTGGGCCTTGTTCGTGGCTGTATCCAGAGTGCTGTATAGGCGCTCAATAGATGCTGGCCGGATAATCAGTGAAAGAACCAAACAGTACCTGGTACACAGTAGGTGCTTACTAAACGCCGAGTGAATGAATCAATACAGACAGAGTGAGTAGTCAATGATCCAATCAGCTGACTGGGCAGAGGGTGTCTGGTATACAGTAAGCACTCCATGTGTGCTTCCTGCCCCTGGATCCTCTCTCCCCAACAAGGTGGTCTCATCTGCTCCCTCAGGACTGGCCCACAGTGGTGTCCTCCCTCCTGGCTAATGAAACAATGTCCAGGACCCAGGTGTGTGAGGGCCCGCCCCTGGGGGCGGAGACAGGAGCGTCTGGAGCCCAGGTTCCCGGCAGCCTGGGTGACACAGTGAGACGCCATCTCAGAAATTTAAAAAATAAATAAAAGTCTCACTTAAAAACTCTTGTTATGAGGAGCCGGGCGGAAGGACAAGGCCTGGTCACTGGGCTGCGTAGCCGGCTGCGTCTGTCCAACAGGACTTCACTGAGCACCTACTGCACGCCAGGCCCTGTGCCAGCAAGTGACACCCGAGCTGGGCTCCTTGAATTGCCCCCTTACGGAGGGGAACGGAGGACGAGGGGCGAAGCCGGTGGCCAGCCTCTGCCAGGAGCGAGGTGGCCGGGTGGCTGCTCCGGGACCTGCATGTGCCAAGCTCAGGCTGTCCCCCGTGCTGCGTCCAGGCCTCCTCAGGCCTGGCCCGCGGGGAGGCTGCGGACATCCACCCCTCAGAGGTGGCCTGGTCACCTTCGCTGTCTTGACCGTGGTCCCCGGCGGGCATGTGACTGTCCCTACCAGGTCCCTATGGTGTGTGGTGTGCCCAGTGTCCTCCTCCAGGAGGGGCAGGGACAGGTCCCCGCTCCCCCTGGGCTCCAGGCACCTGGCTCCCCCTGGGAGCGGTGGCCTCCCCAAGTCCCGCTTTAGCCACCGCCGGGAAAAGCCTTGACATGGCCTCTGCTGGGCCAGGTGCCTAGAGCCACCTGTGCTGGGGCAGGCGCTGGGTCCTCAGGGTCCCGGGGGAAGTGGCGGCCGGCGGGGGTGCAGGCGGCCACTGGACCTGTGTCCAGGAGGGGTTGGGCTGAGGGTCACGCGTCGAGAGGGATGCAGGTGGCACCCAGGGACAGGAGGGGTCACTCCCAGCCCCGCGTCCACCCGTCCCGTCCCCACCTACCTGGGCCACGGCGCTGGTCCCTGGGTCCTGGGGGTGGCCACGGTGGCCTCTCGGGAGAGGCGCCGCCCCTTCTGCGTCTGGGCAGGGTGCGCTCGGGCCTCCGCGCCCTCAGGGGAAAGTCCCCAGCAAGCACCGCCACGTGGGCCCGCCCCACAGGGGACGGAGGGCAGGGGACCCGAGGACGGGAGGACAGGGAGCCGAGGAGACCTGCCCCACCTGCGATTCTGGACCCCAGGGCCGCCCCGCGGGCACCGACCACCCGGGCGTCCGCCCGGGAGCCACCCCAGGTCCCCGGGCCGCCACCGCGCAGGGAGGAAGCAGCAGGGCCGCCAGGGCTGGGCGGGGCTCCTCGCAGGCGGTTTCGTTTGGGGCGGGAACAGTTCTGGAGGTGGCGGCGGGGATGGGGACGCTGCGCAGAGGCGCTGGGCGTCGCTCAGTGGCAGGGCCCCCAGAAGTTAGGGTGATGGTGTCCCAGCCGCCAGGGCAAAGGGAGCGGTCACCCTAACCCCCGCTGGGCAACCCCCTCTCCGTCTTGGTGTCTTCCTGGGGGTGGCGCCCGGGCCTCCGCCTGCCCTCGTCACCAAGCCACCCGGCCAGCCCCAGCGCAGTGTGACACAGTTAAACCTAAGATGATGACTCGGGGTGTACTTTGCATTTACGCCCCCGTTAAATGACCAGGTCCTGCAGCCACTTGACCTTCATAACGAGGAGTGACGTGTATGTCGTTGCCTGTGGTGACGTCTATGTGGCAAGACACTGGACGATCCTTGGGGACTGTGCCAGATCTCAGGCACCTCGTTGGTGGCTGAGGGGGTGCAGGTCAGCTGGCGCTTTTCCCATCCGAGTCCGCGGACACCCCGACTCCATCAGGATCCTGGGGCAGGTGTGGGGAAGCAGGGCCGCTCTCCAGGGGAGAAACCCACCTGAGCACCTACTGTGTGCCGGGCGCTCTGGGCCTCCCAGGTGGTGGGAGCGAGACCGACCTCCTCCTGCCACTGTGAGCAGGGCGCCGGGTCCACCCCAGGACGGAGACGCGGAGCCCTGATCGGCTCTGGAGGGGGCTCATCATGGAGGGACGTGGGGTGCCATCAGCCACCTCCTGAGCAGGAGGCAGGGGCCAGAGCTCGGCCTGGGGACCCTTTGTCAGAGAAGTGGCATCCTGCAGGTGTGGGAGAGGGGCGTGGGCCTCGGGGTCCTGCCACACCAGTGCCCCCCAGGGGGACGGGGAGCTGACCCCAGCTGACCCCAGTGTGTGGGGTGGGCGGCAGACTCGGCCACACCTCCCAGCAGCTCTGTGTGGCGACCCAGAGGGGCTCTGGCCCCGGGGCCCACCAGCCAGGACGGCGGCCACCCTGGCCTGCTCAGCCGCCAGAGACACGGCGGACAGCACCAGGGAGCAGGGCCCAGTGTCGGACCCACCACCCCACGGAGAGGCCCAAGGGGCAGCGGTTCCAGGAAGCCTTTAGGTCAGGAGGCCTCTTCTCATGAGCAGGACCGGCGTCCTTCTGGGGAAAGCCCTGGCAGCTGCCTCACTGCAGCTGGACACAGCAAGAGACTCAGCAGGAGCCTCGCGCCTGCCACCCCAGCGGCTCGGAGGCTGAGGAGGAAGGTGGCTAGTTCAAGGCCAGCCTCAGCGACTCAGCAAGGCCTCAAGCAACCAAGGGGACCCCGTCTCAGACGGAAAACAAAAAGGGCTGGGGACGTGGCTGGGGGTAGGGCACCAGGGTTCAATCCCTGGAACCAAAAAATAAACAAACAAACACCAAACCAACAGGAAGGCCTCACCCAGGAGACCCGGCCTCCCCAGGAGACCTGGCCTCACTCAGGAGACCCAGCCTCACTCAGGAGACCCTGCCTCCCCAGGAGACCCGGCCTCACCCAGGAGACCCGGCCTCCCCAGGAGACCCAGCCTCCAGGAATAGGAGCCACACGTCTGTCATTTAGAAAGGACCCAGCCCGGGGCGGGAGTGGAGGCTTAGCGGGGCAGCGCTCGCCTGGCACGTGTGGGTGCCCCCTCACACGACATAAAATAAAGGTGCGTGTCCACCTAGGACTGAGGGCAGACCAGACAAAGGGCTGGGACAGCTCAGGGGCAGAGCAGCTGCCCAGCACGGGCCCCGGGCTCCATCCCAGCTGCGCAGAGATGACAGACAGACAGACAGAGAAGTAGGTAAGTGACGTGGCCCAAGGCCTCCGCGGGGCAGAGGAACACGCGGACACGCTCGTTCTGTGGGCGCGTTTATTAAGGCGATGGCGGAGCTGCCTCAGGCCCTCCTGGTCCGCAACAGGCGGGGGCCGGGGGCCAGCTCTCAGACCAAGTCCAAGGCCACTTAGGAGCGCCCGGGACGGGGCCTTGGTGGAGGAAAGGGCGACCTGTGACAGCTAAGGTAACAATCGATTCTTACTGAAGGAAAAGGAAATTTTTTGGAAATTTCTAGAAAAATTTTTTGGCTGGAAACGTCACCTGTGGCGTGAGGCCTGAGCAGGCGTCAGTGGCCAGGGGCAGGCTCCACGCTGCTGGGCCCCTCGGGCGGGGGGGCAGCGCCAGCCTCGCTTCCTCCCGGGCCGCCCTCTGGGGCCCTCTCTGTGATCCCCGGGGCGAAGGGCCCCACCAGCCACGTGACGGGGGTGCTCCGGGCCACGAACTCCACCGTGCGGTCCAGGGCCTCTCGGGCCTTTGCCACCTGCTCACGGCTCTGCATCAGGATGCTGCCGGACAGGTCCTGGAAGGAGTGGATGCCGGCAAAGGTGGACTGGAGGTCCTCCACCTGGCGGCGGGCCTGCTGCACCTGGTCCTTCACCTGGGTGGGCAGCCCCTGGATGCTGGACGCCAGGGAGGCACAGGTGGTCTGCAGCTGCTGGGTGATGCCCCGGAACATGGTGAGCGCCTGCAACTCCACCTGCTGAGAGGACAGCGAGGACCATCAGGACCGTTGGCTGGCTGGGTACGGTGGCACACACCTGATCCCAGAAACTGGGGAGGCTGGGACAGGAGGATCATAGGGAGGAGGCCAGCCTCAGCAAGACCCTATCTCAAAATAAAACATCAAAAATGGGGGGAGGGCTGGAGACGTGGCTCAGTGGTTAAGCAGACCTGGGCTCGACTCTTGGTACCAATAAATAAATAAGTAAATAAAAAGGGCTGAGCGTGCAGAGTGCAGGATCACGGCTGGACCCGCCCCAATGCCAACACAGCACTAGCGCTCTGGGAAGGTGGGCGGCGCTGGGAGCAGAGGACAAGGGCGCTGAGCGGCCGGGCTCGTGGGGGATGCCGGCAAACCCCAGGCCTGGTCAGCGGAAGTGCTGCATTTCCTGGGGCCACGGCCAGCCTCGCGGGGGGGCACCCCACCCACAAGAGGTGGGGGCAGGGCCGGAGGGGACCTCCTGCTGCGGCACGTGCCTGCCAGGCGCAAGGCCCTGGTCCACCCCAGCCCCAAATAAAAACAGAAAAGAAAAAGGTGACCCAGGAGTGGCCCCAGGACGGGCAGCTCGTCTGCGCACGCTCGGATGGTTCCCGTGGGCTCCATGGCTGCGCATCCGGCCACCCGCAGGACAGAACAGCGTCCCAACAGGTTTCCTGTGCCTGGACAGGCTGTTTACTCTTGTTATCTCCCCCAAATGACATGGTGGTGGCAATCCCTTGTCCAGCACTGACCCCGGCCCGTCTACCTGAGCCACCTAAAGCCGACCTGAGCGTGAGGTGGTGGGTGTCTTCTACCAAACACGGCACCATCCCAGAAGTGCTAGAGCATCTGCGGTTCTGGGTCAGGACCAGGACCAGGACCAGCCCCGGGAGACTGAGGAACGACCGTGAGTGACCAGGGGAAGTGCCAGCTGCAGGAGTGGTGGGCACACTTGACCCGGCACACCTGGAGCGTCCTTGGCCATGAGCAGGAGCCAGGTGACAGCTGAGTGTGGGGGACACGAGGACCTGGTGCTCAGCGCGAGCCAGACCTGCAGGCCACAGGGTGGGACTGGTGAGTCCCCTGGTAGGAGAGCTCAGAGGCAGGACGTGGGCTCAGGGGTACCGGGCTGGGCAGGACGGTCACTGCTCACGGGGACAGGGCTACCTTATGGGGTGATGGAATGTGTAAGAGCAGACAGTGACGGTGGCTGCGGGCTGGGTCACCCGCTAGACACGCGTGCGCTCTAGACGCGCATTCGGTGCGCGTCTCAGTCTCAGGCAGCTCGTTACAGATGCCAGGCAGAGTCCTGGGAGGCCTCTGGGCAGGAGCCACCAGGAGAGTCAGTCAGGTCACCGAGAACCCGTCCGGCAGGGGACAAGAGTGGCCAGGGGACTGTGCCTGTGGCCTCGGCAGCTAGGGCCTGGACTTGGACCTGGGGACGGTGTGACCTGGGAGACGAGATCTGCTTTGCTCATCTGAGAAACCGTTTCCTAGTTGCCGCGTCCGGCACTGGGGCACGGGGACAGTCCTAGGCGGTCCAGGTGGACGACGAGAGCTCTGATCACAAAGCACGTGACAGCTCCACGCGTTCAGTCTTCTCTTTGGTATCTAAGGACGTCCACCACGTCTCTCCGTCAGGGGGCCACACGCTGCCCTTCAGTCTGTTTGCATGAGGCACGACCACGGCCTCTAATTCCAGAACATTCTACCTCTGCAAAAGGAAGGCCGTCCCCACGACAGCCCTGTCCCTGCCGGGGTCCTGCCTCTGCACTCTCCTGTCACTGCGGTCACTCTGTGTGGCCTTGTGTGTCTCATCCTGAGCACCAGGTCCTCAGGTCCAACCCCACTGCAGCGTGTCACCTGGCTCCTGCTGGTGGCCGAGGGACAGCGTGGACGGGGCACCTCCCATGGATCTGCCCACGGGCACGGGGCCGGCTCTGCTCCGCGGCACTGTGAGCTGGGCAGGTGTGACCATGCACACCGGAGCTCAAGCCCGCGACCTGGTCCTAAGGAAGGTCCCACGTGCTGGGCCCCGGCACCCGGGCCGCCCGGTACCTCTGGCTTGGCTGGGTCCCTCTCGGGGCCCTGCGGCCCCTGCTCCTTCTGGCTCCAGCTGAGCCACATCTGGTGCAGCCTCTCCTGGCCCTCCACGAGCTTCGGGTCCACGCCCTGCTTGATGCTCTGCATCTGCAGGAGAGAGCAGGTGAGGGGAGGACCCTGCCACGCCCCCGCACGGCCCTGCATCGCGGCGTCACACAGGCCAGCACAGGGGACAAGAGGGTGCCCCGGGACCCTCTGCTCCCATCTGATCTATGGGATGGTCTGGAGGGGGGGTCGGAGGCCATTTCTATGGCACAGGGCCTCTGAGACTTCAGTGTGAGCATCAACCCCCTTTTGTGTCCCGTGTGGTCAGGGGCAGCCGAGAAAGTGGCCTCACGTGCTCTGTGGTGACTCAAACCCATCTACTCTGTCCCTTGCAGCCAGACATGGCCTTGGCCACGGACTGGCTTTGGTGGCTGGGGCGTGACAGCACAGGAAGCACTGCGTGCAACACTACTCAGTCGGGAGAAGGGACAGTATGACACCTGGCCCGAGGTAGAGGGACCTTGAGGATATGACGCTAAAACCACTCACAAAAGGACACACGGGGTCCACCCCCAGGAGGTCCCTGGAATCCAGAGCCAGAAGCCGCGTGGTGACAGCTGGGCTGGGAGGGACAGGAGCTTTACTGGGGACTGAGAGCCGGGCACCCAGCGGATGGCCAGGCTGATGGACTGCGCACCCTGACATGGAGACGGTGGGGTGGGCTGCGTCTGTGGGGCCTCCCATGATTCTGTCCCTCTGTGCTGGGGGTGGCCCTAGGACCGCCCACGTGCTGGGGAAGTGCGCCGGCCTGACAGCACCTAAAGGCCAGGTCCACTGGGCGCTGCGCCCGGGACCCCAGGCTGGTGCCATGGAAAGCAACTCGGCCACCGGCTGGAGGAGGGTGCGTTGAGGCCCAGAGCCAGCCACCCGGTCAGGCTGCACTGTCCCCCGAATTCACACGCTGAAGCCCAGAGCCCCAGAACCCAAGAAGGGGCTGGGCTTGGAGGTGGGTCTTTACAGAGGGTGACGGTGACGGTGACAGGAGACAGACATCTGGCCGCCTGGACACAACAGAACCTCCTAAGAGGAGACTGGGACAGATGCCCACGGAGGGCGACCAGAGAGGACAGAGAAGATGGCCTGGGGAAGCGCCAGCCCGGCGCACCCAGCCCCGCCCGCCGCCCCATCCGGCGCACTCACCAGGCTGAGCGCCTGCGCCAGCTGCTGCAGCCCGTCCTGGGCCCGCTGCCGGGTGCTGCGCAGCTTGCTCAGGGAGTGCTCGTAGGCGCGCTGCCGCAGCCGCTCCGACAGCGAGCCCAGCCGCACGAAGTAGCTCTGCTCCTGCCGCTGCTGCTGCACCGAGGCCACGTCGAAGCCCTCCAGGGAGGTGGCGATGCGCGCTGCGGGCAGAGGGGCCTTGGTGAGGCGGAGGGCAACCGCCCAGTGCCACAGACCACCCGGCGCTGGCCAGGCCCTGGGATGCAGGCCTCGGCCTCCACTGCCCACCGGCCTCCACTGCCCCACCTGCGCAGGGGAAGAAGGGGTCCCTACACCCAGCGGGACTGAGGCCCCACGCTGGGCCCTCGGGCAGGTCTGCCCACCTCTGGCTTCATGGACTCCCTAAGGCGCGGAGGAGTTCTCCGCAGTACACGGGTCCCCAGGACCCCGGGTATCCAATCCCCGGATGTGTGTTGTGTGGCTCAGCGTCTGCACAGCCATCTGCACAGCCTCCGCAGAGGTGCATCGCCACGGGGTGCTCAGGCCGACTCCGTGGTGCCGACAGGCGGTGTCATTGCGGGAACAAGGACAAGAACATCCCCCACATGGCCTCTCCAGCACAGAGGGGGCCGGGCTGCAGGAGCACGCGGGTCATGGCGGCCGGCCCCAGGAGCGGCCAGGGCTTTGCCCCTTACATTTTAACAACCCGGATGGGCTGGCACTCCGTGGTGGAGCCCTCACTTAGCATGTGCGAGGCCCTGGGGTCGATCCTCAGCACCACATAAAAGTAAATAAATAAAGGTATTATGTCCACCTACAACCAAAAAATTAATATTAAAAAAAATCAAGGCATGCTGTCCAACTATTAAAAAAGGGTGGGGGGCTTGGGTGCAGCTCGGGGGTACAGGGCCCCTGGGTTTGATCCCGAGTTCTGGAAAAAGACAAAGCAATACACCCCCACACACATAGATGTGGACCTATGTGTGGATGAAAAACTAAAAATAAGTATGAAACAGAAACAAAGGTAGCCAGCACGTGGGCCCCCTGTGTCCCGAGGGAGGGCGGCCCACCGTGGCACCAAGGCAGGTTGCAAACACAAACTCCCCAGTGGAGGTCCGGGAGCCCCGCCAGGAGCTGTGCCCTCCGGCTGAAAGCAGCTTTGTTTCCTGGGCCTGTGGTGCCAGGGAAAGACAGTGGCCTGGCACCAGGAAGCGCCCTGGGCTGAGGGGGAGGAGATGCGGCTCCCACTGCCACAGCTCAGGCCACCTGGAGCCATGAGACGGCATCTGAGCCCCTGAGCAGGACTCAGGAGCCCCCAGGAGAAGAGCCACCACCTGCTGATTTAAGACCTGCGACCCTGCCTCCTGCCCAGGCCACCACGGGCACGGCCTCTGAGCCTCTGCACTCGCCCACACAGGACCTTGGGCTGGCTGCTGCTGCACCAGGCGGGCCGCTCCCTCCTGCCTCCAGGGGTAACCAAGGCCCCTCCCCGCCAGGCCTCTGCTCTGAGCTGACCCTCTCCCCCACTGCGCCCAGCTCCTCCACACCCTGTCCCTCCGCTCCAGAGGTGGGGCACTGCACGTCCCCAAGTCCAGATGGGGCCTGGCTCCAGGTGCTGAGATCCTTGAATAAAATCACCCACAGAGGGTGCAGCTGGGGGTGGAGCGCCTGCCTGGCCTGCCCAAGCCCTGGCTTCCATCCCCAGCACCACAAAGAAAACAGATCCTAGAGAGCGTCCCTACTATGGCCACACCTGTAACCCCAGCAGCTCAGGAGGCTGAGGCGGGGGATCCCAAGTCTGAGGCCAGCCTGGGCAAATTAATGAGGCTCTCAGCAACTTAGCGAGATCCTGTCTCAAAATAAAAGAATGAAGAGGGCTGGATGTGGCTCCTGGTGAGCCCCCTGGGCTCAGTCCCTGGTTCCAAAACACAAACCCCTCCCCCAGGCGTCTCCTGCTCACTGGAGCGTCCATCCAGGGCTGGGGAGGCTCAGCCCGCCACAGGCGAGGCCCTGGCTCCGTCCCCAGCACCACGACTGTACCCCAGGCTCTGGGCACCCAGCAGTGTATACAGCAGTGGTCAGAATTCTGCCCGCCCAGAGGGCACGGTCTGGGTCAAAGTTGAAGAGGAAAGATGGGGCGGGGCCGGGCAGGCACGCGGAGGTGGACCTCAGCTGGGGCCAGAGGGATGCAGGGAGCGGCCTGTCAGGGCCACGGAAGCAGAGGGAACAGGCCTGGAGCCAGGCGGGGAGCTCGTGTGGCTGCAGCAGATGGAGCAGGGGGCAGGGAGGGGATGGGACGTGTCATGCAGATGCCACAGGGAGGACTTGAGCTTTGACCCCAAGGGAAGTGGGAGCCACAGAGGGCTGTGGGCAGGGGGAGGGCCTGACTCAGGTGCTCACGCTGCCCTCTGGTGGCTGCTGCAGGGAAGGCAGAGGTGAGCCCAGGTGGCAGCAGGTGACAGACTCCAGGAGACTGAGAGGCAGTGCTGAGGAGGGTTCCAG
The DNA here is from genome assembly GCF_048772815.1 of Callospermophilus lateralis. Classification (NCBI taxonomy): domain Eukaryota; kingdom Metazoa; phylum Chordata; class Mammalia; order Rodentia; family Sciuridae; genus Callospermophilus; species Callospermophilus lateralis. The sequence goes on along the minus strand of NC_135305.1, from coordinate 222,038,523 downwards.
GCCCCGGCCACACTCACCCAGCTCCTCATCCGTCATGGGCAGGTGGTTGTCCATCCATTCTTCTGACCTGCAGAGCATCGTGTCCACCCCGCTCATCACCATCTGTCCCACGCGGGAGCCCATGACCGAGTGGACACCACTGGTCACCATGGACTTGGTCATGTCCACACCACTCTGCACAGCCCCACGGGTCACGTCCACTGCCCCCGACACTCGGGTGGCCACAGCATCCTTGGCACTGGACACGGTGTCGGACACCATTTCCCGGGCCCCAGACACCCTGGACGATAAGAGTTCCTTGGTTTCCGCCAGGACCTAGGGGACAGGCCAACGTCAGCGTCCCTCCGCCCACACGGCGGTCAAGTGTCTCCACTCCCCGGAGGGCGGGGGGCAGGGCACCCAGGGCTCAGAGCCCTGTGCTAAGACCCAGCGCCCACAGGAGCCAGGTCATCCAGCCAACCGGACAGCACAAGGTGCAGGTGGCCCCTCCTGCAGGAGCGGAGGCCAGGAGTGGCCAGGCTGCCTGTGCCAAGGGCAGAACTTGGCTGGACCCTGGCAGGGCTCGACGGGTTCAAGGGAAGGTAAGGTCAGCCACTCTCCACGGAGGGCTCAGATGGTGCTGCAGGGCCAGGGGGTGGCTCTGTCCCCCGGGCAGAGAAAGCAGCTGTGGGTGAGTGATGGTTGTGGCCACGTGCCAATAAAACTTTATTGTCCACAGCAGGCCAAGGGCCAGGTCCTGCCCAGGGCTCACCTCTGACTAGACACGGGCCGGGGGGGACTGCTTCTCAGGGCCTGTTATCACCCTGGGGTGCTGGGCGGAACCCAGGGCTGCCACCTGCTAGGCCCACGCTCCACCACAGAGCTGCACCCCGCCCCGTGCCCGCCTCCGGTCACTGCCCCTCTCCTGGCCTCCTGGCCTCCGAGAGTCAGGCATTTAGCAGGGAGGGCTGATGGAGAGGCCCAGCCTCGGCCGTGCTAACTGAGCGCACAGTTCTCAGGGGAGTTCTGTGCCCAGTTCACATGCCAGCACTGGCCACAAGCCTGCCCCAGGGACTGGAGAAAGTGACCACTCCCCAGAGGAAAATCCATCTCGGGGGGCCCCCAGCAGGGAGAGGGCCGTCCTCTGGGAGCAGCTGCTGTGTTGAGTGACCTTGGAGAACTTGACCCTGTTCTTGTCCCTTCTATAAACAGAAGGCGCACTGGCCCTGAGGAATGGCCAGAGGAATGCTGCTATCAGTGGGAGGGACAGTGCCAGCATCCGCCTGGGACAGGCCCCCAGGCCTGCCACGGTGCTGGGCCTCGGCAGCTCCCATGCTCCGCAAGCCAGGCCTGGCAAGGGCATAGGGTCTGTATACAGCAGGTGCTCAGCAGGCAGCAGACGGATACACTGCATGTATACACAGGTAGTCACAGTGGAGGGTCTCAGGAAGCTGGGTGGGGGGCTGGCCCCAGGGAAGACGCAGGCCAGGCATGCCAAGGGTACAAGGGACGGGGGCGAAGGGCAGCGCCAGGTTTCACGCTATACGAAGTGTTTGGAGGTTTTTGGCACCGGCTTGAACCCAGGGGCGCTGAACCACTGAGCCACGACCCCAGGGCCTCACCGAGTTGCTTAGCACCTCGCCCTCGCTGAGGCTGGCCTTGAACTCACGATCCTCCTGCCTCAGCCTCCTGAGCTGCTGGGATTATGAATGTGACTGTACCCAAATGTTCACAGGTGCCCAAGAGCCAAGAGGTGACACCCAGGGCTGTCCACAGAAGGATGGTGTCTGGTCATGGCAGGATGTTCCTTAGCCACGAAGGACACACTGACCCCTGCTGCAGGTGCATGAATCTAGGGACCTGGTGCTCGGTGAGAGCCAGACACCCAGGCTACAGCGTGTGTCCAGTGACAGCGGAGTCCAGGACAGGGGAGCCCAGAGACGGACGTGGCCCCACGGGTGCAGGGCAGGGTGTTTGGTGGGAAAGTCAGCGAGTGACTTCTAAGGGACATGGGGTCTCTAGGGGGACGAAAGTGTTCTGAGGTCAAGGGTGACGGCTGCACACAAGCGTCTGACGCTAGGGCACTGTGTCCAGTGGGGGGGTCAAGTGGCCTCATCTAGTTGCATCTCAGAAAAGCTGCTGAGCATGAAAAGTCCACACTGCCGCGGATTGAACGGCCCACCCTGGGGGCCACCAGTAGCCACACGTCACTGAACAGGCAGTTAAGATCAGGAATTCGGGCTGGGGCGGTGGCTCCGTGGCAGAGCGCTTGCCTGGCATGTGTGAGGCCCTGGCTGGAGCCTCAGCGCCACGTACCATGAATTAGACACAGGCGTTGTGTCCGCCTGCAACTAAACCTGTGTCTTAAAAATCAGGAAAGTCACATTCGAAGGGCTCAGTGGGTGTGCGGCTGGCGGTTTCTGCGACGGACGGCAGCGGCAGAATGGACGCACCAAGTCTGCTGGCCGCTGGGGACGGGGAGGATCTCCTCTAAGTGGAAGAGAAGGCCCCTGGGGACCTGAGGCTTGAAAATGTGCCCAGGGGAGCCGGGCTCAGCGGCCACACCTGTCATCCCAGCAGCTCAGGAGGCTGAGGCAGCAGGATCGCGAGTTGAAGGCCAGCCTCAGCGACTTAGCGAGGCCCTAAGAAACTCAGTGAGAACCTCAGCGGAACGCCCCAGGTTCAGTCCTGGTCCCCCTTACCACGCAAAAGAAAGAAGACGTGCAAAGATCCCGGGGTAGGACGCGGACGGGCGTGTTCGTTCTCTCTGCCTCCCCCATCAAGCACCCCTTCCTGAGGCCAAGCGCTCCGTTCCCATCATTACGTCCCCCAATCTCAACTGTGCCCTGTACCCCGAGGTGTGACAGTCCCGAAGAAGGACAGAGGCCGACGTGGCTGGGGCAAAGCAGTGACCTGGGTGGCTTTTGCTCTGGGCAAAGTGGGGGTCGTGGGGTCTTGACTCCCGTCTCCGCCCAGGGCGCCCGCCGCACACGCAGCCTCACCTTCTCCGTGGGCTGCTGCAGGACGGGCAGACTGTCCTCCAGCCTGTCCAGGCCCCTGTGTGCGTACTCGCTGGCCGACGCAACTGGAGGAGGACAAAACAGAGTCAGACTGTCACTGCTGCTGGGGGCCCGGAGGTTTGGGGGGCCGGGAGCCAGAGTGGACAGGAGTGGACATTCTCGGGTGTCACTCACTCTGGGGCTCCAGCTTGGACAGGATGGGCTGGGCCCCGCTGACCGCGGCCGCAGTGAGGGTCTTGATGCCTTTCTCTGCCGTGTCACAGACGGTCTTGACGTGGGGGTGGCTCTCCTTGGTGGAGGCGTAGGCGGCCGACACCAAGTCACAGGTGGAGCTGATGAGGGGCATGCTGGCCACCCGGTCCACCACGCTGGGCTGTGGGGTGAGGGACCGCTCAGGGCTTGGCGGAGGGAGGCGGGGACAGAACGCAGGACTAGAAGCTGGCCCGCCCTCCTGCACCCAGCACCCCACAGCCAGGATCCGGGAGCTTCTGCCAGCTCCTCCTGTGGATTCCTTTAGCGCGACTGCGCCCCCAGCCACGCCCAGGAAGTGACAAGGCAGGAGGCCCACTGTCCCTGTCCTGCAGTGGATGTCAACCAGGGTGTTCACCCTTGGCGGCCCACCCCTCTCCGTCCCTGAACTTGCTCCTGGGGTGGCTGAAGGCCGAGCACTAAGACGGTGCGGCCTTCGTGCGTCACCCTAGGTGACTTTACTTGTGGTACAGAGATTGAACGCAGGGCGCCCGGGCGACGTCCCCGACCGTTTGGGGTTTTTATTTTGAGACCCAGGCTGGTCCTGCTAGAGCCCCCCAAGAGCTGGGACTACAGACGTGGGCCACTGGGCCCGGCTATTCGTCATGTCAAGTGCCCAGTCCAGGGACATTAAGCATGGTTACCGTGTGTGTAGCTGTCCCCACTGTCCACCTCCAGGACCTCTGTCTCCCCAAGCGGAGGGTCTGCCCACTCAAGCGGCCTCCCCACTCCCAGCGCACCCCACCTCACAGCTTCCTATTTCTGGATCTGAGAGTCTGGGGAGCCCGTGGGTGGGTCCTGCAGCATGTCCCTGCACCGCGCCGCAGGCCCGTCGAGCAGCATGTGCAGAGCTTCAGGCCCTGAGAGCCGAGTGGCGCCCGGCGGCCTGGCTTCATGGAGTCTCCTTGGCACACCACCATGCCGCCCCACCCCATAGCACTACGCTGCGCTGCTCTGGCTACAAGAACAGGGGACGGTGGGGACAATCGCACAACTCACAGAGCTGTGTTTACTACCTGGCCCTCGACAGAGGGCGGCTGACCTCGGACCAAGCCAAAGGCACAGTAAACGGCCACTAAGGGGGTGGGCAGGTGACACCACAGGGGCTTCTTGGGAGGGGACCTTTAGGCTAGGGCCTGAGCAAGGAGGGTGTTCAGGGAAGAATGTCCCACAGCTGCGCTCCAGCAGGGCGGCCACTGGCCACCTGCCTACTGAGACAATCAGGGCCCAGGGACAGTGCTTGCCAGGCACCTGCCGGGGGACCCCATCCTAGCAGGAGTGGTGGACAGGTCAGGGATCCACTTTCAAGGGAACCTTCCAGAGGGGGCAGTTTGGCTGGGGGAGGGGCAGAGAGCCTCAAATGGTGCCCCCAGGGTCCCCCCAGAGAACCAGGTTCCCTACAGTCCAGGACCCTGGGACAGCCCAGGACCCAGAGAGGCAGCACTGACCTCAGGAGCCCCACCCTCCGGGCCCTGCTCACCTGTTGCTCTGGTCCTTCTGCAGGCACCTGGGTGTCAGAGTCCGCCTCCGTCCCCGAGCCGTGGGTAGACATGCTGTCTGCAGCAGGCACTGTGGTCAGAGCGGACGTCAGGGACAAGCCTCAGCCCCCGCCTGCACCCAGTCCTCATCACTCAGAGCAGGAGGTGGCCTGTGGGCCTCGGTCATCAGCAGCACTGTCAGCAGCCACCTGACCCATTTTTCTTTCTTTTTTTTTTTTTTTTTTTTGCTGGGGTGAACCCAGGGCCTCCACATGGGGCAAGTGCTGACCACTGAGCCGCACCCCTGACATTTCTGACAGCTCCCAGGGCCACCTTGAAAGGCAGCCCCTTTGAGGATTGCTGTGTCACCTGTGGTCCAGGGAGGTGGGTCTGGTCCAGAGCCTGTGGCCAGGGCAAACTGCCCACAGCTGCCAGTCTCAACAGCCTGAACCCAGAAGGCTCACTTCAGGGACAGTCCCGCACCTGCTCTGCCACTTGGCCAGAGTGAGTGTGCCTGTGCACACCCTCCAGGCTCACGGGTATCGTTAATGGGTTTCGAATAGTGCAAAATGCCCTGCTTGCTTCGCACAGAAGCTCAGAGACAGGAAAATTAACGTGGCTACCTTTCAGGGAAGACGGAGGATCAGGTGGCTGGGCCGGGTGGGAGGTGCCTTCTGATTTTTGAGCCAGACAAATAGTAGCACCTCCATTTAAGGGCTGGGGGTGCAGTCCATGGTAGACACTTCGTCCATGCTCAGAGCCCTGGGCTCCATCCCCAGCACCCCCCCCCAAAAAAAAAAAAAAACAACAGATAAACTTTTTAAAACTGAAAGGCCACTCCTGGCCCCACTGCAGATCAATCAGGTCGGGCCAGGAGAGGACAGGGTCCCCAGGTGGGTCCAAGCACATGCACAGGTGGCACCTGAGCCACAGGTGTGCTGGGTTTTTATGGCCCAGGACCAACCAGATGGCCTCACTCGGGCTGGCTCTCAGAGGGCCAGCAAGTAACACCCCGTGGACACGGGCAGGGCGGGGGAGTGTCACGACCTGAATCCCCTGTTCTCCCTGAGTCCTGCTGAGGACTGGGCTGCTCCCTGGCCCCTCTTCCTTCCAGCCCTCCGGGAACTAGTTCCGGCAAGGGTGGCCACGACCGTCCTTGGGGGCAGTGTCCTGCCCGCCCGGGAGAGAGAGCTGGCTAGAGCTGTTGCAACCCCTCAACTCCAAACCCCACTTCCTCATCTCGGAAACTGCCGGAGGCCCACGGCAGAGGAGCTCCTGACCCAGACACAGGGCCGCTGCCTGGGCAGGCTCAAGAGTGGACTAAATTCCCAAGGACCGCGGCCCCAGCCCAGCACGGTCGCAGCCCCGGGCAGACAAGGCCTGCAGCACCCGGGACCCGCCGCCCGCTGCGGGGGAACCTGCCCTCGACCCGCCCCGCGAGCGGCGGCCAGGGGGAGTCGGGGCGGCCGCAGGTGGCAGCACCCTTTCAAGGCAGGGGGCCTCGCGAGGCCGGGGATCGCCTCCCGATGCCCGGCGTCCTGAAGACCCGGGGAGGAGGGCGGCGCCCCGGTGCCCGCGGCCCGGGCGGCTCCGAGACTGGCCCGCACTCCGCGTGGGCAAAGTCCGTCTTTCGGAGTCTGAGGGACGGGGGCGGACGCGGCCTGGCCCCCGCGGCCCCGGGAGCTCTTTCGCCCCCGGGGAGAAGCGCTGGGGCTCAGCCCGGGAGCGAGCGGGTTCCTGCCCCCGGCCGCGGCCCCCTCCCGGCGCGGCAGCTGCTCACCTCCTCCGCGGGGCGTCGGCGCGGCGGCCAGCACTCGGCCGCTCCCGGCTGGACGGCGGGCGGGGCGCGGCTCCACCCACCCGGGGGCGGGCCCCGGGGCCGCGAGGGCCAATCAGGGCGAGGCATCCCGCCCCGCCCCTGTCCCCGGCCCGCCCCCTCGCGGGGCTCGGCGGCGGCGGCCACTCGTGAGGTCCCCCAGGACTCCGCCCTGCTCCTGCAGCGGGGTGGCGCGCTGGTGCCACGCCGGACCCCGAAAAGGGGCACCCCCCTCGCCTGGGTCTCCATGAACTCAGCCCAGGCAGGTGAGTGCGACCCACGGCGCCCGCTGGGGTCCCGAGTCCCCAATTTCCCCGGAGGTCCCCAGCGATGGTTTGTGAGGTCCTCAGCTCTTGGTGGCCACGCCCTCCTCCCTGGGCGCCCGGGTGATGGCCGAGCGCAACGCGGCCGCTGAGCGACTTGAACTTCCGCGGTGAAGAGGCGCGGAGTTTGGTGCCTGCTCAGCCCCAATGGAGCCTCCCAGTTCTCCCAACGCTGTGTCCTCCCTTCGTTATCCCCGTTTTACAGATGAGATAAGGGAGGACCAGAGGCTGTCAGCCGCGGGCAGTGCAGGTCCAGCCCCCAGGCTCTCTGGCTCCTTGATCACCCACTTCCTGAAGCTGTGTCACTTGGATTCCCTGTCCCCCAGCTATTCCCTATCCTCACAGCTAGGCCCCGTGGTGCTCCCCTGAGGCAGGAGAATCTCCCGCCCCCCCCCTCCCCCGCCAGCTTCAGCAACTTCACCAGACACTCCACAACTTAGAGATATCCTGTCACAAAATGAAAATTTCAAAAAAGATCTGGGGACGTAGCTCAGTGGCAAAGCACCTTCACTGGGTCCAGTCCCCTTTACTCTGAACCAAGTCTGTGAACCAGGGCCCCAGGGCGGGTGGGAGGTCAGCACCCCTGCTGAGGGGAAGGCCACTGGGGGATCGGGAGGTCTCTGGGGTTTGAGAATGGAGAGGGTCCTGCTCCCTAGAGAAGAACCTGGAGTACCAGCTCCTCGTGCAGGGCCCTCAGTTGGCCACTCTGCTGCTCTGGGTGGGTCGCACGGGGCTTCTGGAGCGTCCAGAAAGAGCAGGGGAAGTGGGGGTGGGAGGCCCGCACTGTGGACAGGTCTGTGCAGCAGAACTTCTGTGGTGTTGGGGTGGAAGGTTGCAGGGTTCTGCACCTTGTGACTGTTGGACACCAAGACGCCGGCGTTTTCTTGCTTGTTCTGCAGTGCTGGGATGGCGCCCCGGCCTTGAGCACCCTGGGCCAGGGCAACCCCTGAGCCCCACCCAGCCTAGAACCAGAACTTCTCAATGTAAGTGACCGCCTGTGGCTAGTCCAGGCCAGTGACTGCCGCGCTGAGCTGGGGCAGGTCCAGATCTCCGGCTCCTTCATTCCTCCAGCCACATTCCTGGAACCTCTGTACTGGGGCCGGGGGCACAGTGGGGAAAACAGATTAAAAGCCCAGCCCTGGTGACACTCAGCGCCTAGTGGGAGACAGGACAATAAACCAGATAAGCCTGCGACCTAATCAGGAGTCAGGTGATAGTGAGTCCTATCTGGAAGGCAGGTGCAGGCATGGGATGGCAGGGGTGGTCAGGGGAGGCCTTTCCAGTCAAGGAAGTGAGGGGGCTGGAGAGACCCGGGGAAGAAAGGTGTGCCTGGGAGAGGGCAGTGCAAAGGCCCTGGGGCAGGTGGGGAGCTGGAGGGGCAGGAGGAGAGGAGGCAGGGAGGGCTTGTAGAGGTGGAGTGGCACCTTCTAGGTCTGGAGGCTCAAAGGTCACTGAGAGGCAGGCCTGGTAGCCTGGGGCTTTCCAGGGACTGAAGACCTCTGGTCTAGGGGACTGTGACCCGGTTAAGACTTGGAAAATACAGCCTGGCTGTCTTACCCCATCTTAGGATAGCGGCTGGGCCTCGCATGGTGGGAAAGGGGTGCAGCAGTGAGCCCTGCGTGGGGACTGATGGTGCAGGGCCAAGGGTGGGCTGGCCCTGGCCAGCAGCCTGGTCCACCTTCCGGGGTGCTCGCACCCCAGCCTCCCCACCAGCCCCTGCCCCCAGGGACTGGTCAAGGGCACCTGCTCCTGGCTTGTTTGAGGGTGGGGAGGGCAGGTCTCTGGCCCCCTCCTGACCGGAGGCCCTGCAGCCCCGCTGTGCCTGGGGGCGCGGGAGGCCCACTGCCTCTGAATTCCAGGCCGACGATCAGCGCATTCCGAGGCCTGAGTGTATCCCACAAAATATTGGGGATCTACTGACACGGAAATACTCATTTTCCATCTGAAATTCAGATGTCGCTGGTCACTGTTGTCATGTCTTCTGTTTTTCTTAGTGCCACGCGTGACAGTCCCCTCTGTCCTTTCCTCTGCTCAGGCCTACTCTTCTAGGAGGCTCCCTAAGGACACCTCCCGTCCTGGCGCAGTCCCGGGGCAGAGGTAAGAAACAACCGCTGCGATTTGATCACACTATTCTGCAGCTTGATCCTCTTGGATTCTTTGAACGAGGAAACAGGATCAGAGAGGCAGGTAACTTATGCAGCGTCCCACAGCGGAGCTCCACAGCCTAGGACTGAACCCGAGTTGTCTGACTTCGGTTCTGAGGTCCTCTCCTCTGGTCTCCTCCCCCACCCAACCCATTTCCCAAAGGCGGGCTTTAAAGTCTCCCCTGGGACTGAGAAGGGACAGGCAGGGGACGCTGTGCCACAAGGTGGCGCCTCTGTCCTGGAGGGTCCCTCCCAGGCCCAGGTGTCCTGTCTGCCCTCTGACCCTAGCACTGATCAGGCCCATCCTGAGACCTGCGGGGCAGGCTGTGACTCGCTGGCCAGTCCCTCAGAGTCCTCGGCTCCCCAGAGCCATGACCACACCTGCGGCTCTGGTGGGCCGCTCCACAGAGACGCCCAGTGAAGCTGCCTTCAGCAGGACACGCGGGAAATCAAAGTCTCCGAGAGGTGGGGAGGCGCACTGTGTGGGGTGGTGACCAGGAGACCACACAGGGCAGCAGACAGGAGGCCCAGGGAGGGCCAGGCAGTGCAGGGCTGGCTCCAGAGGCTCCAGGAGGGGCCACGGCTGGGCTCCTCCTAGAAAGGTGCAGGGCTGGGGCGAGGAGGGGGCGGAACAGCTCCTGTGAGAGCCCTGAGGCAGGGCTGAGCCTGTGGGGCTGAGCAGAGGAGCAGAGGGGGAGGGGAGGGGGAGGCCGGAGGGGACAGGGCGGCCAGAGGGGACAGGGCCGCCGTGCAGGGCCTGGGGGCATAAGGAGGACTTGACCTTGGTCTCCAGGGAGGTGGGAGCCCTGGGGAGCTCTGGGCCGAGGAGACCTGACTTGCCTTCAGGTCACTGCGGGTGGGCAGGGAACCTGGCGTCCCCGGAGTAGTGGGCAGAGCCCGGCGGGGCCTCCAGGTTTGGGGCCAGGAGGGGCTGGGAGGAACAGGGTGGGGCAGCAGGAGGTGACGAGGTGACGAAAGGCCTGGTCCGCAGGGGAGGGCCCATGCAGGGAGCGTGGACAGGCAGGCTGGGGCAGGCAGCAGGGCCGCCCGGGCAGTGACCCCACAGCAGAGCGAGTGTGGGGAGCCACGTCGGAGTCTGCTTCCCGGGGACATTGGGGACGCACTGGGGGTGACCCGGGTGCCTTACCCCTGAGCCACACCCGGCCCTTTTTATTTTTTATGTTGAGACTTAGTCTCAATAAGTCGCAGAGGCCAGCCTTGAACTCCTGATCCCCCTGCCTCAGGCTCCTGGGTACCTGGGGTGACAGGTGGCCAGGCCCGGCGCACAGTGAGGGCTTTTTACATAAGTAGGACCTGAGGACTCCGGAACCGCTATCCTCCTGTTTGGCTGCACAGCTGCTGCTTCATCCGGCCACCCAGCTGGCCCTGGCCCTTGGCTACCCCACCAGGTGGCTGCAGCTGCGGGGGGGCACTGGACCACTGTGGCCACCTCCGGCTCAGGCAGGAAGCCGGGGTCTTTTAACATGCAGGCCCTGGCCCCGCCCGCCTCCGGGCCTCTTGGCGCCAGCCGCCCGCTGCCCTCTGAGAGGCCTCTGTTGGCGGCTTGGGGGATGGGAGCAGCTCTGAGGCCCTCTTCCAGGGCAGGAGGGTCGCACTGGCTGGTCTCTGGGTAGCGCTCAGGTCACCCCAGGCCCTAGGAGAGGCCTGGGCAGCAGGAGGGCCTCCCCTGGCCACTGCCTCCCGTCTCCCAGCTCTGAGAGCGTCGCAGGCTCCTGGCCCTCTCTGGTGGCCTGGCCCTCTGGCAGTGGGCACATTTCCTTGAGAGAAGGCGCTGGAAGCCCAGAGGCAGCTGCCGGGAAGGAAGTCCCTGGGGCCGCAGCCACCCCCAGCACCCTGGCTCGGAGGAGCCTTGTCCATGGTGGCCTGGCCAGCGGCTCGGTGCAGGGTCCTCTAAGTGCCAGCGGCCAGTATGTGCCTGTCACGTTGGCGGGGAGGGAACAGGCCGTTCTTGGCTCACCAGCTGCCCCTTTGTCCCCAGGCGGAGGTGGGGGCTGTTGACCTGGCAAGCAGCCTCTCCCCCAGTTATTGAGGTGGAAATTGGGGGCACCTTGGCCCAGGGGTCTGGCCCCCCTCTTTGCAGCCTCCTGGCCTCCTGGGAAGGGTTATTTCTGGACTGTGGTGAGGAGGTCACCCCCTTGGGACTGGAATGCCGGAGGTGGCTGTGGTGGGTGGGGGGGACGTTCCCAGGGGGCGGGTCCTGTGGTGGCAGCTGCTGGCCCCTGCCTGTCCTGCGTCCCCGGGGAGCGGAGGTGCAGCTGCTGTGGGTGGCTGTGTTTCCCCAGGGAGGTTATCCTGGGGGGGGGCAAGGGACCAGCGGCCCCTCCTCCGGCAGGAAGTGGGGTGCCCAGCTGCGCTCTCCCGTTGGCCCACCTGGTGTGGCGGGCCCCCCCGCTGCCTCACAGGAAGTGTCCCCAACGCCTGCCTGCCCTCCTGGGCCACCGAGTCTCAGGCCTGGAGAGGTGGCAGCCATGGGAAGGGGCAGGGCCTGCTGCTGGGCTGCAGAGCTGGTCAGGACCTTTCAGAAGCCTCCGCCTGGGGCAGCGGCCATTTGTGTGCATTGGCCAACTCTAGTCAGTGGCTTCCGGGGGCAGCCACTGCCGCCTGGCCTCAGGGACAGGAACTGGCCCAGTCACCTGGCAGAACCGGGTCCCCTCAGACACAGGAGCACCACCAAGGCCTCTGAGCTGGGCCATCCTGCCCCTCCCCCGACACCTGGCCAGGCCTGGGGACCTCAGGACAGGTGGGAGCTCCTGCCTGGAGTGGGTGGAGGCCAGAAACAGGACCCCACCTGCCACCAGAGAAGGACCCGCGGGGGTCCAGCATGAGCCTTGCTCAGGCAGAGACGGTCACTGTCAAACACAGATGGGCGGTGCCAGCCGGGTCCAGCCTCGGCCAGCACCCTGTTCCCACCAAGCGGCGCGACCTGCTGTGAGCCGGGGTCGGTGACTGTGATCGCCGTGGGCGTAAGAAGTAAATCTAAAAAGTAAAAATAGATAGAGAGACAGATAGAATGAAATATGGGGCTGGGGATGTGGCTCCAGCGGTAGCGCGCTCGCCTGGCATGCGTGTGGCCCGGGTTCGATCCTCAGCACCACACAGAAACAAAGATGTTGTGTCCGCCGAGAACTAAAAATAAATATTAAAATTCTCTCTCTCTCTCTTAAAAAAAAAAAAAAAATAGAATGAAATAAAGGTGCTGTGTCCATCCACGACCAAAAACAAACAAAAGCTGTGCATGGCCACCGGGCAGTGGAGGAAGCAGTGAGTCCCAGGGCAGCTCAGCAACTTTAGTGAGACCCTATCTTAAAATAGAATAAAGGACCAGGATGTGGCTCAGTGACAGAGCACCGGGCTCCATCCCAGGACCTAAAAAAACGACAGTGACCGCACTCGGTGGGACACTGGTGGGGACGCCCAGGCTGTCTCAGGGTCAGTCTGCGTTGCCCTTCTGCTTGGTACCGTGGTTTATTTGCCTTGTGGAGCCTGGGCAGGGCCGGCCTGCTAGGCTGGTGCCCACCACTGGTGACCCAGCCCCGTGTCATTGTGGGGGGTGGAGCGACCGCCATCTCCTGCCAGCAGCAGGCTCAGCTGAGGGGCCGCGGCTGGTCACCACCCATCCTCGCCAGTAGGGGTGGCTTGCACAGGGGCATGGTGACTGGGCTCCGTGATGTTCATGTGGTGACACGTCTCGGGGACATGTCCCTGTTGTGCAGGGACATGCCACCACCTAGTATCATGCCTGGTTTACCTGTGGACACAGGAGTCAGAGACCCGCGGTGTGGCCCTTGGTGGCCTTCCCAGCAGCCCGGGTGAGCCTCCCGCAGGGGAAGCAGGCCCAGGGAGATGGAAATAGACTCCCCCCACCCCCTGGCTGGCCCCTGAGAGCCTCACCCTAGGAAGTCCGCAGCCTGCAGCTGCCAGCGGCCACCCACACCCTCAGGCGATGGGAAGGGTTAGGTAAATATTTTGGGGGGCCAGGGGCAGCGCTCTCCTAGCGCCTCATTAAAAAAAGGAAGCAGATAAGATACCGGGTGCTGCGTGCTGTCCACCTGCTGACCAAACAAACCCCAAACAGTGGAAAAATAAACAAAAGCCTTTAGAAACCAACACAGAAGCCGTGGAGGGCGCAGCCTTCACTGTGGGGCTGGGGGATGGCCGTGCACGGGGCAGGGTCGGCGGAGTGCTGTCCCTGAAGTGTCCGGGCCTTCATGAAGGTAGCTGCTTACAGGTTCAGGGTAGACTGGTGGCCCTCCAGGAGGCAGTTGTGCCAGCCAGGGGACACGTGGCACTGTCAGGGGACATTCCTGGTGGTCACTGCTGCTGCATCTAGTGGCTACACACCAGGGGGCTATTCAACACCCTCCCGTGGCCAGCACTGTCCTCCACCAAGGAGGTGCCCACTGCTCAAAGGAGGCCTTCGACAGCTGGCTCAGAGCCGGGCCCGGGAGGCAGGGCCCGGGAGGCCTTCTGGATGCCCGGACCTCAAATGTCGACAGTGCTGAGGTGGGGACACCCTGGGTGGACTGAGGGCCACAGGAAGGGGTCCCAGGAAGCAGTCCCCTGCCACTGTCTTTGTCATTCATGGAGCTGCATTTCCTTGTATCTGGGACAGTCCAGTGCAGGCCGGAGTGGCCCGCAGTGGCTCTCCTACAAACAGTGACTCGGGATCCAGGCTCCTTCAGGATTGTCAGTTCCCCTCCCCTCCCCCTCCCCCTCCCCCCCCTTTTCTCTCTTTTTTTTTGGTGCTGAACCCAGGGGCACTTTACCCCTGAGCTATATCCCCAGCCATTTTTACTTTTTATTTTGGGACAGGGTCTTCCTAAATCGCCCAGGCCGACCTCACACTTCAGATCCTTCTGCCTTGGCCTCCCAATCACTGGCATTCCGGGTGGGCACTGCTGAGGCGGCCACGCTGACTCTGAGTCCTCTCAGAGGCCGATTTTAATGGACAGGACAGGGCTGGGCACCGTGGCGCACGCCTGTCATCCCAGCAGCACACGAGGTTGAGGCAGGAGGACCCCAAGTTCAAGACCAGCCGCAGCAACTTGGCCAGAACCTGTGTCAAAATGATAAAAGGCCTGGGTCCTAGCTGGGTGTCCCTGGGTGCGGTCCCCGGTAGCCCCTCCCCACAGAAAGTACTCCTGATGCCCAGCACCCAGAAATGAGGAGGAAGAGGGGTGCGGGGAGAAGGGGACAGGCCCGGCCCTCTCCTCCGTCCCTGTCGCCCCTGGCCCTCATAGGCCCAGGCGGCTGTGGGGTCCCGCTGGGGATTTTGAGGGCAGGAAGGAGGTGGCCGGGCTCGCGCTCTGGGAGGAGGCTCCAGGTGCCCTGAAATCTGGACTTCACGTTGGAAGAAGCTGCCTGTTTTCCTTTTCTTTTCACTGCTGGGGAAGAAGGCGGAGCCCGCGCTTGCTGGGCAGGGGCCTGGCCACCGCCACACCGGCCTGAGGATCTTCCTGTTTTCTTTGAGGTGCTGGGGATTGGACCCAGGGTGCCCGTGTGGCCTGCGAGCACGTCACCACCGAGCTCGCCAGCCCTGAGCGGCTTCCTTCACTTGTTCTGTTTAGTCGTAGGTGACAGCGGGGTGCGTGTGGACAGGTCACGACGGCAGGGAGCGTCTGGTCCCGACGGTGGGGTGCCTCTGGACAGATCCCGACAGTGGGGAGCGTCTGATCCCGACAGCGGGTGCCTCTGGACGATCCCACAGACAGGGAGCTTGTGGTTGTACATGGTGTGGAATTTCACTGGTCCTGTGTTCCTATAAGAACCCTGGAAAGTGACGTCGTCCCCTGCAAGGTCACTGTCAGTGTTACCCCCATCCCAGAACTTCCACCTCTCCCTCACAGGCTCCTGTTAGCATCTGCATATCAGAGACTACATCCTGCCTTCCCTTCCCGGGCCTCCCTTCCCAGCCTCCGTAGCCTCAGGCCACCCCTTTACTTGCGGAAGTCCTAAAGTCTTTCTGTTTTTATGTTTATTTACTTGCTTTTCTGGGTGGTGCTGAGAATCAAACCCAGTGCCTCCCGCAGTGCCTCCTGGTGCTAGGCCAGCCCATGAGGCCCTTCCTGCTGTCGATATCCCAGACGCCACGTGCTTTCTTCCTTCATCGCTGAAGGGCACCTGGGTGGTTCCCTAAGCTCAGCCACTGTGAGTT
Source organism: Callospermophilus lateralis (assembly GCF_048772815.1). Classification (NCBI taxonomy): domain Eukaryota; kingdom Metazoa; phylum Chordata; class Mammalia; order Rodentia; family Sciuridae; genus Callospermophilus; species Callospermophilus lateralis. The sequence goes on along the minus strand of NC_135305.1, from coordinate 222,023,339 downwards.
GATGGGCTGTAAACCCTGATGTGGCCTCACTGTAGCAGGCTGAGTTGAAGACCTCCGGGTAGGAGCCCAGCCGTGGGAGAGCTGCTCCGATGGAGGTCCGCTCCTGGTTCTGAGGAATCCCCACCCTGCTCTGCACAGTGGTGGCACGTTGGCAGTCCCACCAGCAGTGTGTGGATGTGTCCTTGGGGCTGGGGCCGCGGCCCAGGGGTAGAGCACCTGCACGAGGCCCTGCGTTCAAATCTCAGCACCACAAAAATAAACATTGTGTCCATTTACAACTAAAAAAAAAAAAAAAAAATTTTTAAAGTGTTCCTTCCCCCAGGTCCTCGCCACGGTTGAATTCACCGTTCCTTGTGTTCTTGATAAGTGCCATTCTGACTGGCCGAGATGGAGTCTTGAGGTGGTTTCAATTTGCATTTTTTAATCGCTACCGATGGGAGGATCTTTCTTGAGAGGTGGCTGTTCAAACTGCAGGAACGCAGGCCAAAGGTCGTGTCCTGCCAGGACCCATCAAGGAGTCACCCTGCAAGACAAAGGGCTTCTGGTGGCGGCTCGGTGGCCACACCTGTCCTCCCAGCGGCTCCGGAGGCTGAGGCTGGAGGATCACAAGTTCACAGCCAGCCTCAGCAATTCAGTGAGACCCTGTTTCTAAATAAAATATATAAGAAAGGAGGGACTATGGCGCAGAGGTTAAGTGACCCGGGGTTCCGTCCCCAGTACCAAAAAAAAAAAAAAAAAAAAAAACAAGACAAAGTCCTGGTAGAGTCAGATAAGCTTTACTATCTAGAGGTCTGGGCATGTGGTCCAGTGGGTCCCGGCTCTCCACCGAGGGAGAGCTGGCAGCTGGAAGACTCAGCGGGCATGCTGGTGATGACGACGGGCACCTTGGCCTTGACGCTGGCCAGAGACCAGGGCAGGTGCACGGTGACCACCAGCTCGTAGCTGGTCCGCATGATCTGGTCGTCCAGCAGGGCGCTGCTCACGGACAGCACAAGGGGCAGGCTGAAGGTGCTGACCACCGTGGTGCTGCTGAAGGCGGCGATCTGCGTGTTGGCCTCCTGCCGCAGCAGCTCATTGCTGTCCCCGCGCCACCGCCGCTCGGCCATGGGCGTGAAGCCCTCGTACTGCATGTGGGCGTAGAGGGCGAAGACCACCGTCCGGATGCACTTGCTGGTCTGGTTGTGGATCTCCGAGGTGAGCACCACCTTCTCCCCGGGCATGAAGGTGTTCCTGTCCATGCGAATCTGCAGGCACACCCTGCCCCGCCGGCAGCAGTTGTAGGACACCTTCTTCTCGGCCTGCACAAACAGGGGGTCCTGCAGGGGGAGGGGAACGAGAGTGAGGGGCTGTGGCTGGGAGGCCCACCGCCTGACCCACATCTGTCCCAAGAGCTCCTCTCGGTACTCCCCCAAGCCTGTCATCTCTCCCAGCTTCCTGTGGTCTAGGCTCCTGACTGGTCTGAATATCAATGGCCTTATCTGCAAAACAGTCTTAGGAAATTCCACAGAATCCCCCTCCCATTATTCTCTGGCTGTGTGACCTTGGATAAGTGGCTTGACTTCTCTGAGCATTGTTTTTTTCTGGAAGACAGAGTAATATCTTACAGTCTAAGAGCAAGACCCTGGGCTTAGGCAAATGTTTCAATGATACGCATTCACTAGGAACTCCATTTTGAATTTTAAATACGGATCCCGCTCCCCGCCCAAGCAAACATATTTTCTTGTGAGTGAGCTGCAGCTCCCAGGTGAACCCCACAGTTGTGAAGGGGAGCAGCCAACGTTGTACAGCGTGCCGTGTTGCTAACACGAGGTGCCTGGGTCAGCTACATCATATGCATTTTACAGTCAAGGATATTTTCACCTTATGACCGGTTTATGGGGACAGGACCCTATCGCAAATGGAAGAACCAAGAACCATCCATCTTGTTCATTTCCAGGACAGCCACTGAGAACCCTGCAAAATGACCTGTCCCTCCATCCCCGCTCCCCCTGCATCCCACAGGAGGGCTGTGTGGACCCCTGCAGGCGCTGGCTCTGCGGCAGGGGCTGCTGGGAACCTCGCTGGCGCCCCACAGTGCACGCACAGGCACACTGGGTTCACTGTTCATCTTTTCCTTTTCTTTGCTGGGATGGACCTGCGTCCTCACTGTCCTGGGCCAGCACTCCACCACAGCACGCACCTGCTGTCTGTGATAGGTCCAAGGGTCTCCCGGGAAAAGCCTGGGACCAGACCTGGCTCCTGTCTGGGAGTGGGGGGATATTTTTTTTTTATATTTATTTTTATTTTTTTTAAGAGAGAGAAGAGAGAGAGAATTTTAATATTTATTTTTCAGTTTTCAGCGGACACAACATCTCTGTTTGTATGTGGTGCTGAGGATCGAACCCGGGCCTTACGCATGCCAGGCGAGCGCGCTACTGCTTGAGCCACATCCCCAGCCCCTGGGTGGGATATTTGTATCGAATTTACTTATTGAGTGTCTCTGATCTGAAAATCTGAAATGCTGCAAACATCCAAGACTTTTTTTTTTTTTTTTAGAGAGAGAGAGAGAGAGAGAGAGAGAGAGAGAGAGAGAGAGAGAGAATTTTTTAATATTTATTTTTTAGTTTTCGGCGGACACAACATCTTTGTCTGTATGTGGTGCTGAGGATCGAACCCGGGCCGCACGCATGCCAGGCGAGCGCGCTACCGCTTGAGCCACATCCCCAGCCCATGTTCTGACATTTTCTATTATTTTCTTTCATTAGAAAACAGGGGCTGGGGCTGGGGCTCACTGGCAGAGCACTTGTGAGGCCCTGGGTTTGATCCTCAGCACCACATAAAAATAAATAAACAAAAGAAAGGCATGCTGTCTGTCCATCCGTCCATCCAGACAACCACCACCCATGGGTTGCAGGGACTGTGGGTGACTCCCTGGGAGAGCGCCTGCCCAGGCTGCCAGGCCCTGGCTTCCCGGCTTGAGACTGGGGGCTGAGATTCCGGGGAGATCCATTGCAACACACCAGACTGATTTTTTTTTTTTTTTTTTTTTTTTTTAGAAAGAGGGAGAGAGAGAGAGAATTTCAATATTTATTATTTTTTTAGTATTTGGTGGACACAACATCTTTGTTTGTATGTGGTGCTGAGGATCGAACCCGGGCTGCACGCATGCCAGACAAGTGCGCTACCGCTTGAGCCACATCCCCAGCCCCCCCCCCTTTTTTTTTTTTTTTTGTACTGGGGATTGAACTCGGAGCCCTGGGCCACTGAGCCACATCCCAGCCCTATTCTGAGTTTTTATTTAGAGACAAGTCTCACGTAGCACCTCGCCCTAGCTGAGGCTGGCTTGGAACTGCCATCCTCCTGCCTCAGACTCCTGACCCTGGGATGACAGCGTGCGGTACGCGCCCGGGCCTGCCTCAGCCTCTCAAGGACCTGGGACGACAGGCGGGTGCCACCACACTGTCGTATTCTTTTGTTTTATAAAACATGGAGTTGGGAACCCACCCAGTCCCTCTCTCTCTGATCTGTCCGGAGTCCAGGCCGAGGTGCCTGCATGTCACTACAGTGAGACTGCAAAGCGCCACCTCCTTGGGTCCTTCCACGGTTTGCAAAGTGCCGCTCTGGGTCCACTGCTGTCCCTCTTGGGAACCTCAGGCTGACCCCTGACCCCTTCTGACCTGCCTTCCACCCCGGGCCTCAGACCCCTGCCTGTCCTGCAGCCTCCTAAACCCCAGACTCAGGGAGAGTTTGCGCATGCGCATGCGCGAGGCCCCTGCAGAGCTTAGGAACCTGGGGCCCCAGGGAAGCCTGCAGTACTGACCAGGGCCTGCGGGGCCTCTTTTCAGTGCCCAGCACCATAAAAATCAAAAATAAAAAAAAAAAAAAAAAGAAGAAAAAGTAGGAAGGAAGGCCCGAGGGGAGGACGGGAGGAGGAGTGCCCAGCGATGGGCAGCGCAGCGGCCTCCTGACCCCAGCCCTCCCTGGGTGATGACTTAGCTCTTGGTCTGCTGGCCCTCCTCCTGGGCCTGACCCCAAGCCTGCTGCCAGGACTCCCCGTGGGTGGAGGGGGGTGTTTCCGTGGAACTGGGCACTTCCGGCTCCTGGAGGTGCTGTTGCCCTGGGCCTTGTGGCTAATGGAGGATCCACTGGCCGTGAGGCCCAACTTGTGTCCTCTTAGTTCCCATGGGCACCCAGAGAGGGGGCAAGGCCTGCAGAAGGTCACCCCGCGAGCAGGGGCCAGACCTGAACTCAGGCTGCTGGCCCCAGGGCCCTTCCACACCTCTAAACTGGCCCTCCTGGAGGCCCACCTCCCTGTGGGCTGCTCCAGAGGTCTCTTCGTCACTCAGATAATCACACCATCAGGAGGTCCAGTCATCGCCCTTGGAATGACCTTGGAGGCAGCAGGGCCAGCCTGTTTTACCGAGGAGGAGACCAGGAGTGCCCGCAGGGCAGGGCAGCAGGAGGGGCCTGCCATCCCTCCCCCCCCAGAGAATCTCCAGGGCCCACTCCCCCATGACCTTGATGCTCTGATGACACAGATCTCCCTGCGGAGGTAGGTGACCTTGACCAATGTCATTCCACTGCCCCAGCTTCCCCTCTGCACCAGGCCTCAAAACGGGATTTGGGACAGCCTGGCGCTCAGGTGACCACAGCTGCACTGTCCTTCCTTGTCCGGGGACTGAAGCGCCTTCATTTGCCTTTTAGGGACACCAGCTCTGTGTCTGAGGACTCAAATGATCGGGGGCCACTGAGGGTCCGGCCTCTCTCCCACCCAGAGGTCTCTGGGGCTTCTGCTTGGTTGAGTCCGCGAGGGCCCCCAGCCCCGTGTGGCTTTCTCTGGGTGTTGTCCTGGGCACTGCAGGGAGCTGAGCAGCGCCCCGGCCTCCCCTGGCTCCGTGCCTGGATTCCCCTCACGACACCCACCAGTGTCCCCCAAAGCCCACTGTCCCCTGACCGGCCACACTGCCCTCTCTCCTCCTTTCCTTTTTTGTAGACGGACACAACACCTTTATTTGTTTTTATGTGGTGCTGAGGGTCGAACCCAGGGCCTCGCACGTGCTAGGCCACCACGCCACCGCTGAGCCACCACGCCAGCCCCTCCTCTTTAAGGCCACTGTTGACCTCTGGGGTTCTGGGGAGCCATCCCTGGCCTCTTGTCCCCCTGAACTGCCATGACAACCCAGTGTGTCTCCAGACATCCTCAAGTGTCCCCGGGGAGGAGAAGCACCCTGGCTTAGTTCCTGGCCTGGTTGGTGGCCACCTCTCGTGAGTCCTCTGGGCTGGGCAGCTGCTGGCACCCTGGCATCTCCCGTGGGCCCGTTCCCCCCGCCCCCACGCCCCCTTGGCACCTGGAACGACTGATCCGGGTGGAAGTCCGAGGTCCCTTGAATCAACAAGTAAGTCCTCTTCTTGGCCAGGACGTGCTCGCGGCCCATGCAGGAGGCTTGGATGAAGTAGGAGATGTGGCCGGTTTTGCTGGAGAAGGTGGAGGGGAGCCTGGGAGGTAAGTTGAAATGGAAGTCAAAGGTGTGGCTGCCTGCACTTAACCAATTATCTGAAAGCAAAACACACCGAGGCCATCAGAAGGTTCTAGAATCTTCTTCTTCTTTTCTTCATTTTTTCCCCATTATTTATAGTGTTTGGACAGGGAGGTGCAGGTTCTGGGGATGGCTCCTCTGTCCTGAGCTAAACCTCTCTCTATACCTTCAAGGACTTCCTCTGTCGGCCCATAAACAGTCGTCCCTGACTGGATTGGAGAGGGACATAGCTGGCATGGTCACCCCAAAGTATTGATGTGGACTCGCGCACCCCAGCTCTGGGCTTGAGAGAGCGGAGGTTGGGCCTGGACGAGGTGCTGAGTGCCTGTCATCCCAGCAACTCGGGAGGCTGAGGCAGGAGGACACAAGTGAGGCCAGCCTTAGCAATTTAGGAAGGACTTGTCTCAGAAATAAAAAGAGCTGGGGATGTAGCTCAATGGGAGAGGGCTTGCCTAGGTAGGACCCTGGATTCCATCGATACTGAAAAAAAAGAAAGTAAGTGGAGTTCGGACCCTCAGGATTCAGCTAGGATGTGCTGAGCACCTACTGTGTGCCAGAGAGGGTTTTAGGCCATGTGTATATGGCAGGGGGCAGGACAGATAAAACTCCTTGCCTTCAGTGAGCTTGCAGTGCAAGTGCCTGGTGTACAGTAGGAGCTTAAAGTTTGATCTTGTGTTTTGGAGCTGAGAGTGGAACCCAGGCCTCATGTGGCCAAGCACATGGTCTGAACACCAAGCTCTGCCCTCGGCCCAATGTCTGCTGAGGAGGGGGGCGCGGCTGCAGGGCCCTCTCCCATTTCTATGAACTTCCTGTTTCTTCCTCTCCATCTCTCCCCAGCCTGCTTTTCATGGCCAGTCGCCACAGCAGACACAAAGGCCTGAAGTTCCCAGAGACCTATCTGCTGCATCAGGTGCAGGGTCCCTGCCTGGTGCTTGGCACAGATGGACGTCTGTTCAGCACGGGCTTCAGGTCGGTGCTCGGGAGGGGAGTCCAGTGGCTTGGAAACGTGGAGAGGTGGCGCGGGACGTTGGGGGTCTTCCAGAGAAGGAAGCGCTTCTGTCCTGACTGAACGCTCGTCAGTTCTGTGCGCCTGGCACTTTTTATTTTTTAATTGATGATGAGCCCAGGGCGCTCTCCTGCCGAGCTACACCTCCAGCCCTTTTTATTTTATTTTGAGACGGGGTCTCATTCGGGTGCCCGGGCTCCAATTTGCAATCCTCCTGCCTCAGCCTCTGAGTCGCTGGGCTAGGGGTCCCCACTGCTCCCGGCCTGGTGGTCTCTCTTCTGCCTGGCTCCTCCTAGGGTGGAAATTGTTGTCCCCAGTCCCGCTAGGGGTGGCTGGTCGACTGTCTCGACCTCCGGGCCCCGGGTCCCCAGGGCTCTGGCCTCGGCAGCCTCTCCTTACCCTGCACCGGGAACGTCTTCGTCTTGTGCACGTAGTCGGCCTTATTGTTGCAGATGACCTCTCTGCTGTAATCACGGGAGGCCCCGACCTCCTCGTTCCACTCGACGTAGCCCCTCCCCACGAGCTCCACCTTCACCACCGGGTCCACCAGGGTGCTGTTCAGGGTGAGGATCACCTGCCCCTTTAGGTTGGAGCCAGCCAGGTACACTGCATCCTTGGGCAGCACTAACTCGATGGACCTCACCATAGACATGGGGGTTGGGGTGGTGGGGAAACATCTTTCCCCTCCCCCAGGCCACCAAGGTTCCGGGTTCCTTGGCCATAGTGACATCATTTGTCTATGACATCCCTGGGCTCACAACTCCAGGAAGGGGGAGCCAGGGGCCAGGAGGGAAGGCCGGGCTGGGCGTCCCCGTGTGAGCAGCGGCTCAGGAACTGGGTGACCCTCGTGGGTAGCCCGACCGTTTTCTCTCAGGAATAACCAAGACCCAAACCCTCACAGTCAAGAGGCCACTGTCCCTGCTGCATAGAGAGTGGCCTGTCGTCGACCGGGAAGTCGGGGGCTTGTGGGGGAGGATCCTTCCAGCCACCCTGGTGCGGAACACATCCTGGGCTCCCTTCACAGGTGGAAGGAGAGGCCCAGAGAGGCCTGAAGGCATCTGCCGTCCTACCAGGGGCCCCCAGGTTCGGTGCCACGTTTGGTCATTTTCCTGTTGAAGGCTCTTCATTATCTGGTCTGTATTGGAAAAAAAAAGTTGTAGATGGGGACAGGACACGGCGTCTGATGGGTACTGCAGATGCTCAGGTCCCCTGGACTCACCCTGGACCCCCAGACCACCTGGAACCCGTCCTCTTGCAGGACTGACATTTCTCCTTCAACCTGCTCTCCCGCACTGGTAAGTCCCTTTAGAGGGAGACTGTCAGGGAGGTTCGTGCCCACCCACGTGTGCCCGACCCAGACCAGCAAGGCTAACGGTGGCGTCAATAAAAGTTTGTTGAGTGACCCAATAGCCTCCGAGAGTCTGTTTGCACGAGGGCTGGTGCCTCAGCAGGGAGGGACATTGAGGCAGAATGCTAGCCTGTACCCACTCTAGCTATCTTTGCTATAGTTTGCTTTATTTTATGTGACAGCTTTTGGGGACACTGACACCTGACCATTAGTTTGTGAATTTTTTTTTTTTTTTTTTTTTGGTACCAGGGATTGAACTCAGGGGCACTAGACCACTGAGCCACATCCCTAGCCCTATTTTGAATTTTATTAGAGACAGGGTCTCACTGAGTTGCTCAGTGCCACACTTTTGCTGAGGCTGGCTTTGAACTTGTGATGCTCATGTCTCAGCCTCCTGAGCCACTGGGATTACAGGTGTGTGCCACCGCACCCTGCATGGTTTGTGAACTTCTTTTTGAGATGCCTGGAGTAGTTGTTTGGTATTTCTGAGTTATTAAACTCAGCAGTTATGCACTTGAGCTAATATGATGGATTTTGACATTCTCAAAATGATTTTGGAATTAGAGTCCTGTATGACCATGCAGAGAAAGCTGGATGCCTCTTTCTGGGTTAACTTCAGATGACCAAGGTGCCTGGCCCATCCCCTGCACCGGGTGTCCATCAGGAATACTGCCCCTTCCAGGTGTTTCTGCAAGGGCAGGTACACTTGGAGGATAGACCAGGATCTTTTGGAAGATCCCTTGTGCCTCACAAACCTGGGCAGGTGTGCTTGATCACTGCTCACACCTGTGGTGTGATCAACATATGGTTGATGGCCAAGGATCCAAAATTGGGTTCAGTGGCAGTGAGTCAGTCTCGAAGTTGGAGATAGTGAACAGCAACCTCTGGACTATACATATTAGATTGTATGAGTTTCCTATGGCTCTGTAACAAAAGGTCAATAATGCAGTGGCTTGAAACCACATAGTTTATTTTCTAACAGTTCTGGAGGTCAGAGGTCCAAAATGAGTCTTAGTCTAGAATCAAGGTATTGCTGGGGCTGTGTTCTAGCAAAGAACCCTTGCCCTTTGCAGCTTCTGAAACACCCCATGCCTGGCCTCTAGTCCTCCTGATTCTCACCTGCTTCTAGTATTCTATCTTCTCTGACTTGGGCTTCGCGGCCTCTCTCTTCCACACATTAGGACCCTTACAATGGTATGCCATTCAGCTGGGTCATCCCAGGTAACCTCCCCATCTCAAAATCCTTATGTGGCTAGGACCCTTTTGCTGCCGGAGGTACCACATTCACAGATTCTCAGGGGGAGGATGTGGACCTCTTCAGGGCCAAGGCGCTAACAGTGGAAGTAGCTCTGGCAGAATGGAAGTTCTGCACTGCTACAAAAATCTTATACAAATGAAAGATGAAACTCAACTTCCCGCTACTCTGCTGTAAAGGAAAGACTGAATGCCTCCAGGGGCCTTGGAGGCCTTCCCTGCCACCCCTCTGACCTCATCCGGGCCCCCCTCCCTGCCTCAGCCTGTTGGGTGCTCCTAGTGCCTCCTTCCTGCTCCCCAAACCACTGTGGTGGTTCCATCTGCCCTTGGATCTCATCTGCTCAGAGACCACAGCCTTTACCCTGAACCCAGATCCTTCTCCCTGGCCCCCTTGTGCCTGCTGGTGGCTCCCAGCTTCCGTGGACTCTCCTGGCTTCACGGCCCTAGGTGCAAACCCAGATTCACTACTTTATGCAGGTCTCGCCGTGTTCCCTGACAGGAATACCTGAGACCACCAACCTGGGAGTATGCCTTGCCCAGCATGGAGCACCCTGTCCAGTTACTGGGTGGGTGCCCAGCACAGGTCACTTCTGTGTCTGCTATCAGTGGCCAGAATGGAGCAGGCCAGGCGGAGGGGGCAGGGCAGCCCTACCCGCCTGGACAGCCAAGAGAAGGCGGGAAATCCAAGCGGGAAGAGCCAGTGAACAAGCCCTGCGGGTGGTTAGGGTGGGAAGCCGCCGGCAGGTCCTGACGCAAGGCAGTGGGGCTGTCATGGGGTGCAGCCATCGGGGTACAGGCTGTCTCCTGGGGATCCTCACATTCTTCTGCAGTGTAGATATTGATTCCGGCCTTCTTAGCTCTACTGGTCAATGTGTGTCCAGGGGAAGGGGGCTACGGCAAGGCAATGGACTTAGTAGATCAGCGGGACTCTATTCTGGGAGTTCCAGTCCTGGGAGGGAGTCCCCCTAGGGCTCCTGCGGACAGGATACACATGGCGGGGAGGCCTGGGTCCTGCCACAGGGCCCCCCTGGCGCACTGGGCGCGCCCTTAAGAGAGCGAAGGGCAGGGAGGGGCCGTGGCCAGCTGGGCGGAGTTAAGGAGGGCGGATCAAGGCAAAGCGGGGCGCCCCCCACCCCCTTTCTTGCTTCCCGCCACTGTGGCGGCCAATCAGGAAGCAGGCACCCGCCCCCCAGCACAGCCTCCGGCAACTCCCAAACGCCAGTTTTCGCGGGAAAAAAATCAGAGCAGCTGGCAGCGCGGCGGGCAGCGTTGGCCGAGTGGGCACTCCGGGTACCACGTAGGTCCGCGCGGGATCCGAGCCACGCACGCAGCTCCATCGCCATCCCCAGCCGGGTCAAGCGCGCAGGCGGAAGAGTGGATCACGGCAGCCAGAGAGGTGAGCTGCAGGGCGGATCCGGGTGCCAGCCCGGGCCAGGCACACTGGGTGCTCCGGGCTCGGGGACTTTGCAGAACTTTCCCGCGTGGACCGGGACGCGCGGCCAGCATGGGCGCACTCATGCCCGCACGGGGGCTGCCCTGCACGCGGTCCCAAACGCTTTACCCACGCCTCACCCGGTACACTGGCTTGGGCGGGGGCGAGCAGCAAGTCGCGGAGCTGGGCGGGGGGCGCGCGGGCAGGGTGGGGGAGGGCCCGGTGAGCCGCCCGGGAGGATGTCAGTCTCCGCGCCTGCGCGCGGGGCGCCCCGCGATTCAATTGTCGCGCCCGAGCCTGATTTCGCGCGCCCTGAGTTCCCCGGGTGCGTCAGGACCAATAGGGAGCGAGCGGGGCGGGGCGACCGGGTGCGGCGGAGCCAATAAGAGGCAGCTCAAGTGAAGGGGGGAGGGACTTGGCGAGAGGGGCCCCTCGGTCCGTCCGGGCGGTGGGGGTGGGCGTGGGTTTGCTGGCGCGACCCGCGCGGCGCGGGCGGAGTGCCAGAGGGTCGCTGGGGCAGCACTTCGGGAGTCCGGGGGGCTCAGGCCGCCGCGGGGCCAAGGTGAGTCGCCCCGCGCGCGCGGGGGCGGCCGGGACGGGGCGGCCGGTTGCCATGGCCACGGCGGGGCTGGCCGCGCACGCGCGCGGGGGGGCACCAAGGGGTCCCGGGACTCGGGGGTCGCGGGTGGGGTCCTGCCTCCTCGGTCCCACTTAGTGGAGTTGTCCCGGGACTTCACAACTTGCGACCCACTCCGGACTTTGGGAAGTCCCTCTTGTGTAGACACGAATCCCGGGAATGAATGAACGAGCCGGCGCGCGCGCTCGGCCCGGGGCCCCCCCAGCCCGGGACCTGGTTTTGCTGTGAACGGATGGTGGGCTGCGCTGGATGGCCTGAGATCTCGTTTCCCTCCCTGCTCAATCCTCAACACTTGCTGGTCATTAAGACATTAAGTCCTTAATTTACTTTGCCTGGCCCTGGTTGAGACTTGGCAGTCCACCGGGACCAGGAGGTCTGGAGGACGTTCTGGGAGTTTCATACTGTCCACCAACTGGACAGAAGTAACCATGATCCCAGTATAGCCTGACATGGCCTGGTGGCACAACTGACCCTCCGTCCTGCTTTCTTTTCCTCCATCAGCGCTGACACCATGTGGGTCCAGGTGCGCACCATGGACGGGAAGGAGACCCACACTGTGAACTCACTGTCCAGGCTGACCAAGGTGGAGGAGCTGAGGCGGAAGATTCAAGAGGTGTTTCACGTGGAGCCAGGCCTGCAGAGGCTGTTTTATAGGGGCAAGCAGGTAAGCCAGCCGGCAGGCTGCCCGCTGGCCCACCTTTGTTCTTGCTGGTCTAGGCACCCCGCCTCTGCCGCCACCAGCAGATACAGTTCCCACCCCCCCCTGGTCCCGCTTCACGTCTCCCGGAAGAAGTCTTACAGAAACCTCAGATGCCTGTGAGGGGAAGGAACAAAGGCCGGACTCGCACGTTGACACACTAGGCAGGCAGCTGGCACTTGAATTTATAGCATCTGGGCTTTCAAACTCTTCTTTTTTTTAAGGCTCCCTCAAGATATTTTCTAGAGCAAGAAGTTGGAGGTGACCCACAGCTTTGGAATTTTGAAGAAGGGCCTAGATGCAGGAGGCCGTTAGGACGAAAGGGACCAGGTTTTTCTTCTAAAACATCCTGATGGCCCACAGCTTGCACCCAGGCCACTAATTGGCAGACCCCGAGAGTGTTTCCTAGAAATCTGGATGAGCTTATTCAAAGTCCAGAGATGGTGCTTTCTAATCGGGAATTCCCACCCCTCGGGCTGACCGGGTGGTCTCTGCAGGGGTCTCCTTGCCTCATTTCCCAGGGCTCTCTTCCCAGTCCCTTGCAGCATTTAAAGTGGCCATCCTGCAAGCAGCGGCCCCCATCTGGGAAGGCTTTCTGTTGGCACCTGGGGGTTTCTGCTTTGATTGGTGTCTTGGGGCACAACGGGCAGGCCATGAGTGAGGTGGCAGGTGGGATGCAAAGGTATGCTAGGAGGTACAGGTCCATCTGCTGGGCTGCCTGCAGTTGCCGGACTGAGGTGACGAGGCTGCGAGGCCACTGAAGTGGGTGGAAGTCAGTGGGCGCTGTGGGCCCTGCGTGTGGGAGTTTGGGCAGGAGGCTGCTGCCATCTGCTGTCTAGATTGGAAACTCGCTGCGGCAGGCCCCGCGTCCTGGGGCCGTAGGCGTGCTTATGGGATGTGGTGATGTTCTTGGGCTTTTGGCGCCCTAGGAGGCCCAGGTTGGCCTCCTTCCTGCTGCAGACTTGGTGGTGACGTGAGTGTTCTAGGGGTCATGTTAACAGTCCCACCCAGGGAGGAGGAGAGCAGACCCTGAGGACTCGGGTTGACGGGCTGCCATGTGCGCGGGAGGCCATGTGCGCGGGAGGCCCCTTCCCAGGCGAGCCCCTGGCTCTCCTCCTGCCCCTTCTCTTCCCGGTGGCTGCGTTTCGTGGCAGGACTGTGTGGTTTGAGCACGATGTCTCTGATTTCATAAGACTCTGGAGACCTCTGTGTGCCTCAGTGTGTGGCAGCTGGACCCTGAGTGTAGGATCCGGAGGTGGACGAGCGCCTGCTCTTTGTCAGGCTCCAAGCTCGGAGGAGATGGAGGAGCCGGGACTCCGAAGAACCGCCGCGTGGGCTTCACTGTGGCAGTCGCTTCATCCCGCAGCTCTCTGGGTCCCTGCCTACGGGCCCAGCTTGTTGTTGGGACCTATTTCAAAGTCACTTGCAGCCTCCTGCCCGTCATCCCCAACTTCACATCCGGCAGCCACTAGAGTCCAGTGTTTGTGCTGTTGTCCTCTCCTTTCCCTGTTGGGCCGCATTTGTCGCAGTGGGATCCTGGTGCAGCCAGACGGTTGACATCCCGCCAGGCAGAGCCATCTCCCTCCATTTGTAATGTGAAACCTGATCCGCGCCACTGTGGCGCTGTGTGGTCACACACCCCTGGCTGCTGCCTGTGATCGAGATGTGGGCTCCCAGGACGCCTGGCCCAGCAGCCTAGCCGTGGCCACCCCTGCCTGGCGGGGGCCGGACCCTCCCGGAACCTTGAGGTTGTGGCCTGTGCTGCTTCTCAGGGCCGCTCTGTAGTTGGGGAAGGTCCCTGTGCAGCCCCAGCAGCCACTCCTGTCCCTGTCCAGGGCTCGTCCCCTGCGGTGGTGGCTTTGTTTCCGCGGCAGGGAGGTCAAGCCTCAGCAGTGATGCAGTTTCCCAGGTTGCGCAGCTAGGAAGTGGCCAGGCGCAGGGAGGGTGCACGGGACAGGAGGTGGGACAGAGGTCTGTGCCGTAACCAGTGGAAGAAGTGAGAGGGGCCGGCCCTTCTCGCGGTTGCAGCTGGCTTTTCTCGGCCTCACACCCTTCCTTTGGGGCTGAGGCCAGGCCCTGGCACATGCCAGCTCCATGCTGCCAGGCTACGCCCCGCCCTTTTCCACTTTCTCTCCTTTTTTTTTTCTTAAAGAGACATGGCATGGCAGCAGGAGGCCCGCTGTGAGGGTGGGGGACTGGAGTAGAGCCCACCAGCTTCAGGGCGCCGGCAGTGGGGATGGCCTGGTGGTCCCCTCTGGGCTGGAGGGCAGCCGTAAGGTCGCTTCATTGGCAAAAACCTAGGACCCGCTGCCCGCTGTGCTCACGGGGACTTTGGGGAGGCCAGCTTGGGCCTGGGAGAGGCATCTGGCCATGTGGGTTTTTTTTTTTTTTTTTAATGTCCAGAAAAATAACAATAGCGGTCATCAGTGGCGCCCAGGCCTGCTCAGGTAGTGTCTGCGTTTCACCTCATCTTCTCAAAGCCCCGGCCACTCCTCACTTTCCATGTTCCCTTTTACAAACGTGGCTGCTGTGGCCCTCCGCGTGGCAGCCTATGGACATTCCATGTGGTGGCCCGCTGACCGAGCCTGGCTCACGGGGAGTAGCCCTGAGAGCCTTTAGCTCAGGGCTCCACTGCACAAGGACATCTGAGCATTTCCGGGCGGCTTGGGCACAATGTCGCTCTCTGGGGGGCGGCTTGGGCACTGCAGGTGCTGAGCCTGTCCCCTGCCTCCACTGCTCCAGGCTGGGACCGCCCCCAATTGTGACAGCCACACTCGTCTCCAGTATCATTCCAGGGCTCCTGGGGGCAGAATGGCCCAGCTGAAAACTGCTAACTTAGTATATAATTTGCTTTAGGAAAAGAGCCATTTCTGTCTACCAGGCAGCCTTCAAGGCCACATGAAGTCACTGTGACAGGTCACTCAAGATGGTGTGGGGAGGAGTGCACGGGGACAGGAGGTGGGGACAGAGGTCCGTGGCAGTAACCCAGCGGGACCCTAGTGAGAGAAGCCAGCCCTCCTGGCCATGGTGGAGCGCTAGCATGTGCCAGGCCCTGGCTCCGGCCCTCGGAAGACGGACTTGAGGGACTGTCACAGTGCTGCTGCAGCCGGCCTGGCTCCTGTCTCCTCTCCCAGGAGGGTCAGGTGGCAAATGTGACAGCCCCTCTGAGACAGGGGCCCGTCCCTGAGGCTGAGCCTCTCTGGGGGCTCGTCCCCCCAGCCAGGGCCAGCGGGGCCTGTGGAGTGTGGGAGTGTAAGTGGGGTGACCTGTGGGCGGCCTCTGCTGACCCTGCATTGCATGCAGAAGCTGCCCTGGACCATCCGCCATGAGAGGGCACGGGTGCGTCCAGCCCTGAGAGCAGCCCACTGCCCCGCGCCCGCGGCCCGTGGTGGAGGCGAGAGGGCTGCAGGAGCCTAGCAGTTCAAGGCCACTCTGGGCAGCACGGTGAGACCCTGTCCCCAAAACCCAAGGACCAGCTTCACGGTGTGTCCAGATGGGCCCTGTGGGCCTCCCGGCACCGCCCCAGGCCTCTGCGCCATGGCCCCCCGGAGGAGCTGCCCGGAGCGGGTCCCAGGCGAGCTGTGCGGGAGGAGCTCTCCAGGCGGGGCTCTCGGGCACCTGGCCTGGGTCCCCTGAGGCTCCCGGCTGACCGGGGAGCCCCGAGAGCTTTGGTGTCTGCGGACTCTGTCGGTGCCGAGACCCCGAAAGCCGAGGAATGCCAGGGCTGGACCACACGGGCGTGTCCTCGCACTGTCCCTCGTGCCCTCCTAACGAGCTGGACATTCCTTGGTCCTCAGGAGGCCATCACACGCATGGCAGTCACTGGCATCTGGACACCTCTGTGCTAGTCCTCTGGGCCTTGTCGTCCCCGCGGTGACCTCCAGGGCCCTCGCCATGCCTGCCTCAGGAGGGGCTGAGTTCGTTGTCATCAGGGGCCATCCTTGTGTCCAGCATGTGCCTGTCCCTGAGGTGTGTGCTGACCCCTCTGGCCAGGCTGGTGGGACACTGGGGGCCAGAGCAGTCCCTGCTGGTTCTTACCCCTAAGTCCAGCCTCTTGGCCCTTTCAGATGCTTCCTTCTCAGATGCAAGGTCCCCCTTGGCCCAAAACTCATGGTTTCTGTCCCCTCCACTCCTCCCCGAATCCCCGTGTCCAGGCCCCTGGAGGATGGCCACTTAGTCTATTCCTGGCCTGTAGGGCAGCATCTGCAGTCCAGGGACCCCTGGGAGGGGCGCCTGCTTCTTCTCCTTAGTCATGACTTTAAAGTCACCTCTGCTGACGCGGACAAACCCGGGGCCGCGCCTCAGGGCCGCCAGGTGGTGCGTGGGCAGGGGCATTGGCATCGGGTGGGCGTCCCTTCTCCTAAGGAGCCGTGGACAGTCGTGTGCTGGAGACGAGTCCTCCGACAGCAGGTCCCCGAGGTAGCGAGGTGGGGCCTGCGATGGCACGCAGCTGTCTCAGACCTGGAGCACACAAGTGTCCTTTGCCGTCACAGGGCCAGGGGGCAGACGCTGTCTGGGACCGTGATCCCCGGCTGTGCCTGGCCCCTCCTGGAGCTGTGGGGCGTCTGCAGGGAGGCCACCTGGCGGGCGCCTGGGTCACCGATTCTCCTGTCCGCTGGTCTGCATGTGCACCAGCCCCCTGCCCTGGTGGCCTCGTGGGTGTACCATGTGTTCCTTACTCTAGGTGACGCTCCTGGGCTTCTTGATTGTTCCGTTTCTTTTTTTTTTTTTGCCCCTAAATGCAGGGTTGCCATGGCTGCCCTGGGCAGATGTCACTACCTGATGGAGCAGAGTGACAGGCTAAGGGCCTTAGGACAGAAGTCAGGGCACAGCTGCTTTTTATTTTTATTTTTTAAATTTTTTGGTCCTAGTGGTTAAGCTCAGGGTCACTCCACCACTGAGCTGCATCCCCAGCCCTCTTTTAAAACAGTTTTTATTTTGAGACAGGGTCTCAGTAAGTTGCAGAGGCTGGCCTTGACCTTGCAGTCCTCCTGCCTCAGCCTCCTGAGCCACAGGACGACAGGCGTGGTGAAGGCACCAGCTGTGCTGACGTCTCTGGACATTTAACTTTGCTGCACTTGATGATGAGAGGTTAAGAAGTCTACCTTTATGGAAACTCGCCTCGCTGGTCACAAACTGAGAATAAAGCCTGTGCCAGGGTGGCCCTGTGCCCGGTCCCCTGCCACAGTGCTCAGTGGTGAGGTAGAGTTTCCCTCCCGCTCTGGTTATCTCGGGGGCCGTGCAAACAGCGGAACCATCACAGATGCAACCAAAGGGGGTTTGAACGTATTTCCCAGGGGATCATAGGTCCGGCAGCCAGGACTTGGGGGACGTAGAAGTTCTGGATGACACAGGACTTCCTCCTGTGGCTCTGTCGGAACCTGAAGCTAATAGCAGAGAAAGCAGAGTCCCCTCGGGCTTCCGGAGTGCAGACCGCAGGAAGGCCAGGTGCAACATGAGGTGCTGACCCTGCCCAGCCCGCCTGCAGAGCCCAACAGAACCATAGCCAGAAGCCACCAAGCCCCCCATGTGTTTGGAAATGACAATCGGGGAGCCTAAATGACCTAACGGGTTGGGGAAATGTGACCAACTGAGAAAACACAGGTTCTACAGGGGCAGCTGAGGGCGCTCTGAGAGGGGCTCTCTTTGGTCCTAGGGTTGGACCCAGGGTTGCTCTACCACTGAGCCACCGCCCCAGCCCATTTTGTGTTCTGAGACAGGGTCTTGCTACATTGCTGAGGCTGACTTAAACTTGCCATCCTCTGGCCTCAGCCTCCTGGGATTGCAGGTGTGGGCCGCAGCACTCAGCTCTGAGAGAAGCTTCTAGCATCATCGAGTTTGTATTTGAAAAGAAGAAAAGCTTAGAACTGATGCGATATCTGAAGAAATGAGAGAAGACCAGAAAAGTAATTCCAAAGCACTTAAGAGAGAGGAAGTAAAGACGAGAACAGACACTAATGCAATAAGAACGGTGTGAGCTTGGCGAAGGTAGAGGCCGACTTCTTGGAAAGATTAGCGGATGGGTGCTGGCAGGCCTGGTGGCCGTCCTGTAGTCCCAGCTGAGGCAGGAGGGTCGCAGGTTGGCGGCTAGCCTGGGCAACTGGAGGGAGACCATGCCTCCAAATGGCTAGGGGTGTGGCTCAGGGGTGGAGCACCCTGGGTTCAGTGCCCAGTACTGCAGAGTCAAGACCCAAGACAGACCCCTGGTGGGAGTTAGGATGTGGGGTCCCCAGGACAGGAGGGAGGCTCGGAGGGTGGGGTGCAGCGCATCCTGAGCTCAGGCGGTCTCCGGGACCCCACAGCAGCAGCGCGGTCTCAGACGGCAGAGGCATTGGTTCCAAACGATTTGTCCACTTAACGTGGAAAAATTGCGCTAGTAGTTAAAAACCAACTTGCGCCGTCCACTGTGTGTCGCCCGCGTGACGGACGCACCAGGACAGTTTCCCCTCAGGCCCAGCGTGCTGCCGAAGCTGTGGCCGGGGCTCCCTGTGGGTTCATTCGACCGCGGAAGGTCACTATGGAAGGTCCCAGGATCTGTGGTGCTGGGGATGGAACCCAGCCTGGCTCAGGGGACAGGACGCGCAGGGGGCAGGCCCCGGGTGAGCCACACCATTAGCCTCGCTTAGTTTTTAACACTGGAAGCGACTGACGTGAGGTGGGCCTTTCCTGGGCTCGGCTCTCATAGCTTATGTTGATGTCACTGGCCTTGAGTTGGAACTTCAGGCTCCCCATCACCCACCCAGGCTGGGGCGCCCTGTCTGTCACCCGGGAGCCAGGGCCAGGGCCTGGGGCCTGCGGGCCGCCGGCTTCTCTGCCACAAGCTGTGGTAGGGGCTGGGCATCGCTCGCCGTTCTTCGGCTTCTCCATGTGGCATGAGTCTGAGTGGCCGGTGGCTGTGTTCAGGAGCTGGAGCCTGGCCTGTCTCCCCACACCTGCTCTTTGTGCCCAGAGAGCACCCTCGTGGCCATGACTGGCCATGACCTAGGCGGTTGGATGGAATCTCCTGCCCCGCCGTCCTGTTGTCTGAAGGGCCGGGGCTCTGCAGGGTGTCCCTAACACGAAATTGTCCCTAACAACTTGAAGAAGAGGGACTGGGGTGCAGGCTGGATCCTCAGCGGGTCTCCTGGGTCCGCCCTGCCCTGCGTCGGGGTTCCCTGGTCCCCCAGCATGGGTGTCCCCATCTGACCGGCTCCTCTCCCTGGGCGCTGCCGGTGGCCCTCTGGTCTCTCCTCTTGCGCCGTCTGTGTGAATGGGACAAAGGGGGAGTGTGCCTTGTGGCTGCTCCTGGCTGTATTCGAGCTCTCCTGCCATCTTGTCCACTTTGCTGGGTTGGCACGGTGCCTCCCGTCTGGGCCTCCACCCTGCTGGCTCCAGTGGGCAGTGGTTGCAGCCCCCTCTGCGGCCCCATTGCCCTTGGTGCGGGAGCCGGGGTGTCTCTGGGCATAGCTGCTGGCCTCGGCATGTGTGGGTGCAGAAGGCCCCAGCTGCCCTGCTGCTGCTCTGGTGGACAGCGAGCATCGTGAACATGTGAGGCCTGTGTTCAGTGGTTCTCCTGGGGACAGCAGGCGGTGCTGGGACATTGTGGTCATGACTGGAGGGGAGCTCCTGTCTCAGAGTGGGCGGAGGCCAGGAACATTGCTCTGCCCAGGACGTCCACCCAGAAAATGGCCCTCTCAATGTGGCAGCAGTGAGGGGCCAGTGCCTGCCTGACCGTGGGGTGTGGCCCTGGGGTGCACTGTCTGGCCTCCTCTTCAGGCTCGCCCTCTCTTGGTTGGGGGTGGAAGTTCTCGGCCCCACCTGCGCAGCAGCCCAGCTGTGGCCTGCCTGGATGCGTCTTCCCTGGAGGCCAGTCCTCCTCTGGGCTCACCTGGGTGTGGGACATTGTGTGGGTTGGACAGGGGCAATGACATGTGTCTCCCACGACAGTGTCACACCATTAGCCCTGATGCTCCTGTGCTCACGGCGGGGGGGGGCTGGGTTGCTGATTGGTCAGCACTGCGGGTTCTGGTGGGGGCAGGGCAGGGGCTCCCCTCCAGGAGCTGTACCCATTGCTGCCCCCCCATCCGGCCTCTGGACTCCTGGATACCCCCAACTGGAGTTGCACGCCGCGGGACATTTCTGTCTGGCGCTCGCTGAGCACCAGGTCATTCCAGGGTGCAGTGTGTCACCTGCTTGTGGCTGAGGATGCTCCAGGTGTGGATGGTCTTGTGTGAGTCCCTCCCGTCTCTGGTGTTGCTGGCCTTGTGGACCATGCTGCGTGACTTGCTGTTGACCTCTCCCCCCATCTGTGCCAGCTGCTCCTGCGTCCAGGGCTGGTGTGGGCCCCAAGACCCTCCTGCTGTGGGCCCCTGTCCTGGGGTTCTCCGTACCTTGTGTCTCCCGCAGGACCAGGCCTTCCCTGGCCCCAGTGTGCCCCCCCACCCCCATCAGGAGCCACCAGCTGCTATGTGCAGAGGAGGGAAGCTGACTCCTCCTGCCTCCCTCCTCCCTCCTCCCTCCTTCCTTCTTCCCTCCTCCTCCCGTCCTCCCCCTCCCCTCCTTCCTTCCTCGCTCCTCTCTTCCCTCTTTTCTTCCCCTCCCCTCCTCCCCTCCCGTCCTCCCCTCCTCCCCCCTCCCCTCTTTCCTCCTCCTCTCCTTCCTTCCTCGCTCCTCTCCTCCCTCCTTTCCTCCCCTCCTCCCCTCCCTTCGTGTCCTCCCCTCCTCCCCTCCTGTCCTCCCCTCCTTCCTCCTCCCCTCCTTCCTCCTCCCCTCCTCCCCTCCTCCCCTCCTGTCCTCCTCCCTCCTGTCCTCCCCTCCTCCCCTCCTCCCCTCCTCCCTCCCTTCCCCTCCTCCCCTCCTCCCTTCCCTTCCCCTCCTCCCCTCCTCCAATCCTCTCCTCCCCTCCTCCCCTCCGCTCCTCCCCTCCCCTCCTCCCCCCTCCCCCTTTCCTTCCCTCCCCCTCCCCTCCTCCCTCCCCTTCTTCCTCCCTCCTCCCTCCTCCCTCCTCCCTCCTCCCTCCTCCCAGGGCTCTGGCTCTGAACCCAGGCGATCTGCAAGCAGGGCCACAAGCCCTGTCTGGGGGCGTCAGTGGTGGTCATGAGGGGCGCCCCTGGCATGGAGTAGGTGCTGGCTCAGCACTTTGAGTGCCCTGGACACCACCGACCGACAGCAGCCATAGGGAGCCATCAGGTCTGGGTGGGGTGTCCGGGTGGTCCTGTGGCGCAGGGTGGTGCTGTGGCCAGCTCCAGCCGTCCCCAGAACGGCTCCCAGGGACCTGCAGAGTCGGCTCCCGGCCAGGGGTGTTCAGGGGTGATGCTGGGCAGCAGCCCTAGCCTCCACCACTGTGGTCAGCATACCCAGACGCCACGTGTCCCTGGTTGTGGCCAGGTGTGTCCTGGGAGTCCCATGTGAGCTGTGGCAGAGGGGACCCGTGTGAGCTGTGAAGTGCTAGTCGTCCAGCGGCCACTGTGCTGTGTCCCAGGCACCAGGAGTGCGCCCTAGAGGAGGACGGCCCCACCCCACCCCAGGGGCCTTCTCTGCTGCCTCTGGTGTGGACCTGTCCGGGGCCCGTGGTGGACGCCTGTCCCGGTGTGTCTGCAGATGGAGGACGGCCACACGCTCTTCGACTACGACGTGCGCTTGAACGACACCATCCAGCTGCTGGTCCGCCAGAGCCTTGTGCCGCCGCCCGGCCTCAGGGAGAAGGACGCGGAGCTCTCGGACACGGACTCCGGCTGCGGCCTGGGCCAGAGCGAGTCGGACAAGTCTTCCACCCACGGGGAGGCGGCCGCCGAGGCGGAAGGCAAGGCCGAGCAGCCGGAGGAGAGCACGTGGGAGGAGACGGAGCTGGGGCTGTACAAGGTGAGGCTGGGGGCCGCTGGGGGCGCCGGCCCCGCCCTCCTCCCTCCCTCAGGCCGCCCTCTCTGCTGGTCACCTGGCTCCCGCCCTAGAAGTGGCCAGGGCAGTCTTCGTGCTCCTGCAGGCGACCATGGTCCTCTGGGACCCCTTGGTGACCCCTAAGGATGGAGCCTAGCATTGAGGCAGTGGATGTCCCCTGGGGCAGTGTGGTGGCTGTGACGTTTCTGAATTTACTGCCCTCGTGGGTCAGGAAGTGCTTCCCAGGAAGACCTTAATCTAGAGCTTCCTGATGAGCAGGTGGCTCTGCTCCAGGCCACCGGCAGCCAGGACAGGAACTAGGAGGTGACCCGTCGGCTGCTGTGGCTCCAGGAGCTGGGACTTCTCGTCTTGGGTGATTCTGCCCCAAGGACCCTGGGCAGTGTCTGGACACTCGTGGGTGTCCTGACGTGGGGTGGGAGAGGCCAGGCTCACTGCCCAGCACCTGTGCTGCCAGGACGCCTGCCCCAGGGGACAGCCCGGCCCTAGTGTCCCTCCCACGTGGCTGTAGCAAGTCAGTGTCTTTGCCCCCAGGTCAACGACTACGTGGACGCCCGCGACACCGGCATGGGCGCGTGGTTCGAGGCTCAGGTGGTCAGGGTGTTGAAGAGACCGCCATCTGGGGACGAGCCCAGCAGCTCTACCGCTGGCTCGAGTCCCGAAGAGGACATCGTTTACCGTGTGAAGTACGACGAGTGAGTCTCCGGGCTGGCCCTCGCGCCATAGGCTGCCCGCGCCTCTGGGTCTAGCCACGCCCCACGCCGTGGGGGACGCCGACTGGCATCTTGTCTCTTTCCCCCAGCAGAAGCTCTGTGCCGTGTGGTCTTTCTCTGAGCGCCTGCTGTGTACCCGGTTCTGAGCGGGTGCAGGTGTGGTCCCTGAGTGGACGCCAGGCCATCTGGGCCACCTATGGGACGCTGTCTTTCTGGAGGCTTCACTTCCGGACCTCCCCCTGTCCAGGCCTGGAGCCTGGAGTCCAGGGCAGGGAGCAAGGGCGGGCTTGTGGCCCGGCGCTTCCTGGCCTGCGGACAGTCTTCTCACCCGTGACCACTCACGGCTCTGCCCCTCCCTTGAGGTGCCCCCGGCCACTGGGTGAGGGCCTTGCCTGCCTGGGAGTGAGCTGTGACCTGGGCGCCAGGACTCCTCCTGCTGGTGGGCCTGTCCTTTCCGGGACAGCGTCTGGCCTCCTGAGCTCAAGTCTGTAGTTAGGGGAGAAGGAATCGGTGCTCCTGCTGGACAAGAGCCATGTCCTCTTGTTGGGGGTCTGTAAACTATGACCGAGGGCCGACTCTGGCCACCTTCTGTGTTTTGAGTGAAGCTTTGTTGAGACGCATTGGCACCCGTGGCTCACGGGCAGTGGCCGGGAGAGAGCCCTGCTGTTGGGCTCGGCAGGAGCAGCCTGCTGGGCGTGGCGTGGCCCCGGGCTGCCTGGGGTCCAGTCTCCGCTGCCGCAGGCTTCCTTGAGCTGCGCTGTCCGGTGCCTTCCACGTGGCTGGGGGGAGAGCCCTTATGGAGTGGAGGCTCCCTGTGACCGAGAGCCAAAGTCCCCGTGCGGGAGAGGCCGGGCCCCGCCCCGGGATTCCTCTGTGTCCGCCTCTCAGGGCCACCGTGATGGTGGCACCACCTGCTGGACGGCAGTGACGGCCTCTGGAGGTGGGAGTGAGGTCAAGGTGTTGGGCAGGGTGGGCCCCTGAAGGTCTGGAGGAAATCCTGGCCCCCGCCTCTCCTGGGCCCGGCAGCCCTTGTCCTAGGCTGTCACCTCCTCGCGTGTCCCCATCTCCTAGGGTAGAGAGCCGGGCCCACCCTGCTCCAGTGTGACCTCACCTTGGTGTGATGCCATCTGCGCACGATTTCCAGAACAGGCCCAGAGCCCTGTCAGGTCCGGCCTCCGGGAGGACCGCCGCCTGCCCGGTGCGCCCGCATCTCCAGCGTGGCCCTCACGGCCAGCTGGTGTTGCAGTGCAGCCTGTTCTGCACCAGCCTTGGTGGCGGCTGAGGGCCCAGCCTGACACCCTGTGGCTCCGGGTCCCACAGGATGTCAGGCTTGCGCTCTTCTCGCAGCTACCCCGAGAACGGCGTGGTCTCCATGAGGCCCAGGGACGTCCGCGCGCGCGCCCGCACCATCCTCAAGTGGCAGGAGCTGGAGGTGGGCCAGGTGGTCATGCTCAACTACAACCCCGACTACCCCAAGGAGCGCGGCTTCTGGTACGACGCCGAGATCACCAGGAAGCGGGAGACGCGCACCACGCGGGAGCTGTACGCCAACGTCAAGATCGGGTGAGCCGCCGCCCCGGGCCAGCTCGGACCTCAGTGGGGATTCCAGTCTCCCCTGACCATCCTCAGAGGGCAGGGGGAGGCCTAGAGCCTGGACGAGGCAGGTCCCTGACCGCCAGCCCTGGGGGGGCTGCTGGGGCGGTGCCTGGGCTGCCCCCGTTCCTGTGTGTGGGACGAGGTCTTATCCCTCCCTCGGGCCCCTCTCAAACTCCCAGGCTTGAGGGGGGCCTGCCTCTGCGTTGCTGGGACATAGGGCCTGTGTGGCACCTGGCCTGTCACCCTCTCGTGGCCCCCACCCCTCCAGCCAGCAGCGGTGCTCTCTGGGTGCCAGGAATGTCCCGTCGGTGGGGGGTGTGGTGGCAGGTGGTCTCTGCGGTCAGCTTCCCCTTCTGCATGACTTCCTGGGGACACACGCTCCTGTTGCTTGTATCAGCTGCTGACCAGCGTCCCCTGGCACGGAGGACCACTGTCCCAGCCGTCCACTCGGCTGGGGCACGTGGGTGTCTTGAGGTTTGCTTTCTGTGGTGCTGGGACGGAGCCAGGGCCTCATGCCCGTCTCCAGGCTGGCGGGTTCACGAGGAGCAGGGGTCAGTGTGCGAGCCTGGTGTGGCTGTCGCTGGTCTGGTCAGCACTGGCCTCAGGACATGAGCAGGAAGCGCTCGCTCCCCTGCTCCTGCTAGAGCCGATGCCCATCCTCTTTAGGCTCTGGGGTGTCTGTGGGGGTCTGGATACTTTTGAGGAGATTGTGTTTATGAATCCGGTTTCTTGAATGGTCCAGAGGCCGTCCGGGCTGGGCTGCCGCGGTCCAGTCGGGGTGCCTGTAGTTTTGAAGGAGTCGCCCCTTTCCTGTGAGCTCCTCCTTCGGCCCTCTGGAGGGCCATCCTCCGTCTGTGCGACTGGCTGTCATGTCCTGTGGTTCTGTCTGTCTTTCATGGGTCTTTTGGGCAGCCTCCTCCGGCCTGTTGTGGGTGGCCCTGCTCTCCAGGCTGGACGTAGGACTGTAGACCGTGGCGTTGAACAGTGCTTTCCTTTATTTTAGTTTTTATTTTTGCGTGGTGCTGGGGATCCAGCCGAGGGCCTCATGCATGCTAGGCCAGCGCCCTACCACCGAGCCACGACCCTGCCCACAACTGGTTATCTTAATTGCATTTTAAATTTTTTGAGACTTTCTCTGACTTGCGGCTAATTTTGAAGAGGGTTGCTTAGAGAGTTTCCCATTATCTATTTTTTTTTTTTTTTGGTACCTGGGATTGAAGCCAGGGGTACCTGACCACTGAGCCACATCCCAGCCCTTTTTTGGTTTTTATTTTGAGGCAGGGTCTTGCTAAGGTACTTAGAGTCTCGATAAGTTGCTGAGGCTGGCTTTGAACTCGTGATCCTCCGGCCTCAGCCTCCCGAGCCTCTGGGATTACCTGCTTGGCTTCCCATTGTCTTTTGATTAGCGATGCTTGTTTGACTTCCTTATGGGCAAAGAACATCTTCGGTGTGGTTCTGAGTCTTGAGGTGTTTCTTGGCCCAGGATGTGACCTCTCTTGGTGACTCTTCTGTGCTGCTC
This sequence comes from Callospermophilus lateralis, assembly GCF_048772815.1. Classification (NCBI taxonomy): domain Eukaryota; kingdom Metazoa; phylum Chordata; class Mammalia; order Rodentia; family Sciuridae; genus Callospermophilus; species Callospermophilus lateralis. The sequence continues at coordinate 221,997,748 of NC_135305.1, read as the reverse complement.
GGGGTGGACGCCCTCCTCCTGCAGGCTGGATCTCTTGGCGGGTGCCCGGGTCGTGTTCTCGCTGTGCCCTGTATCGATGGCAAGGGCCGGGAGTGCCTGGCTGTGTGGTGGGTCTTCCTGCTCTCCTGGCACCTCCCCGCTGAGGCTGGCTGTTCAGTGTGTCCACGATGATGATCAGACGTCTTCCCGGCAGCTGGTCACCTGTCCTGCTGCGTCTGTCTCCAAGGGTGTGTGCGCGCGCTGGGTGACGGGGCGGAAGCAGAGCACTGGGCCCTGGGGCTGCTCGGGCCCGTCCTCTGCCCTCGCTCCCTGGCCCGTCCTCTGCCCTTGCTCCATGCTGGGGTCGTGTAGACTCTGGAAACGTCAGCCTCACACGTTGTCCCCCGGGTGTGGCTGAGGGCCGTGTTGATCCTGCGTTGTTTACTGGACAGAAGGGCTCTTGGGTGTTTTCCTGGGCAGGTGGTCAGGCTCCGTGGTGGCTCTGGTGGAGAGCCAAGTTAGGCTCGAGCTCCCGCAGTGCACACCACCTGCCAGGTGCGTCACAGGATGACACTGGCTTGCCGTGTCCTCGTGCGGTTCAGTAGGGATGGGCAGGAGGTGCGCCAGGCCCTCAGCACCTCCTGGCCCTCATAGAGGCAGCCGTGAGCCGGCTGTTACGGAACCTGGTGGAATGTTCTCGTGTTCCCATGTCATCCCCCAGAGGTGACGCTCTCAACAACTGTCGGATCGCCTTTGTGGACGAAGTCTTCAAGATCGAGTGCCCTGGCCGAGGGAGCCCCGTGGCTGACAACCTCATGAGACGTGAGTCTGGGCCTGGGTGCCGCACAGCCCGGGGGCTCGGGCCTCCGCCCGGCCAGCCCGCCCTGACCCTGCTTCACGTGTGCAGGGAAGAACGGCCCCTCCTGCAAGCACTGCAAGGACGATCCCAACAAGCTGTGCCGCATCTGCGCCTGCCACAGCTGCGGGAGGCGCGAGGACCCCGACAAGCAGCTGATATGTGACGAGTGTGACATGGCCTTCCACCTGGACTGCCTCGACCCGCCCCTCAGCAGCGTGCCCATCGAACCCGAGTGGTGAGTGGGCCGCAGCACGAGGTGTGGCTGGTGGCCGCAGGGGCTCTCTCTGCAGCCCCCCGTGGGTCTGGGACTTGGCAGGGACATAGGCTCACTGCTCTGGTGGGTGCCAAAGCAGCCTCTTGGCCACTGTGTTCCGGGGGGCAGGTGGCCGTCCTGTGGGCCCTGGGCCCTCTTTCCTGCATGCAGGGGCCCTGCTGTCCTGCCCCCCCTCAGTGGGGGTGGGGAAACCGGCCCTGGGGGACAGAGGCACCTGCTGGGTCTTGCCCCGTCCCATCTGGCTTCTGTCCCTGTTGGGAGGGACCCTCAGTAGCAGGGGCCAGAGCCTGCTGTGGACAGGACCTCTTCTCCTGGGGGGTCGACCCTGTTGCATGTGGCTGTTGAGATCCCCGAGTGGGTCCTGGGCTGCATGTCCCCATCTGGGGCGGCGCAGAAGGATGGGGGCGGGAGGGCAGCGTCCGGCCTGGAGGCGGAAGGACGCGTCTGCTCCCACAGTCGTCCGCCAGCTGACACCCAGGTGGTCACAGGTACTGCCCCGACTGTCGGAATGACGCCAGCGAGGTGGTGCTGGCCGGCGAGAAGCTGAAGGAGAGCAAGAAGAAGGCCAAGATGGCCTCGGCCACGTCGTCCTCGCAGCGGGATTGGGGCAAGGTAGGCCGCCGCCGCCCCGCGCCCGCCGCCCCGCGCCCCTGCAGCGGCCGCTCACACACTGTTCCCTTGTTTCCCTGCCGGACAGGGCATGGCGTGTGTGGGACGCACAAAGGAGTGCACCATCGTCCCCTCCAACCACTACGGACCCATCCCTGGCATCCCTGTGGGCACCATGTGGCGGTTCCGAGTCCAGGTACCTGAGGTCCCGGCGCAGGCTCCCCCACGTGCTGCCTCCAAGCCCCTCGGGGCTGCCGGGCCCACCTGCAGGTCGGGCAGTTCTCGTGGCAGTGTCCAGGCAGTGCTGGGACAGGCCCCCAGGGCACCTTGGCTGCGGGGAGGGGAGAGCCCGGGGGGCCTGTCGCCAGGGGGGGCTGAGTGCTCACCCCTCGGAGGCCCATGAGACCCGCCTAGAAGCGGCTGCGCGTTCCACCACAAAGTGCCTGTCAGGGTCCGCTCTGGCCCAGGTCAGTCTGTGGTGACAGCACCTGCACCTGGCTGACTCGACAGCTGGGATCTGTCCCCCTCAGACGTGTGCCAGGTGGAGGAGCAGCTGCTTGGGCACCGCTGACAGGGCTGGGGGGTCTGGGCTGCGGTCTTGGGCCTCCACCCACTCTGTGTCCCCCCGGTTTCCTGGCGTGGAATTGGCCAGGAGGAGACCCACTCAAGTGGCAGAGAGGGAGGGTGTCCCTGGGGCGGCAGGTCCAGACAGGCCAGGAGCTCAGGGCCGTGCCACCCCCGTCCCCGCAGCCAGCCAGGCCTGACAGTGACAGGCTCTAAACGTCTTGGGCTGAGCAGCTGCCTGAATCCCGAGTCTGCCCAGCAGAGGGTGGCCGTTGGCCAGTGTCCTCCGAGGCGCAGCCTCTCCTGTGTGCCCACTGCAGGGCTGGAGGGGTGCCCTCTGGGGCTGGGCTGGGGCTGGCTGGGCCGGGAGCTGCTGCAGGTGGTGGGTTCCAGGGGCCTCGGGGTCTCTGCCACAGTTGGGGCCAGAGGTGTCTCCTTTTTTTTTTTTTTTTTAAGAGAGAAAGTTTTTCAATGTTTGTTTGTGGGTTTTTGTTTATTTATTTGTATGTGGTGCTGAGGATGGAACCCAGCGCCCCGCCCCGCCCCGCGCATGCCAGGCGAGCGGGTGACCGCTGGAGCCACATCCCCAGCCCTCATTTGTTTGTTGATGGGTTTGCAGGTCAGCGAGTCGGGTGTCCATAGGCCTCATGTGGCGGGCATCCATGGCCGGAGCAATGACGGGGCCTACTCGCTGGTGCTGGCCGGGGGGTACGAGGACGACGTGGTGAGTGGGGTGTTCTGGTTGTATTTAGTCGTGGGGTGAAGCTAGGGGAGCCCTCCCTGGAGCCACACTCCAGCCCTTCTCCTTCTGAGAAAGGGCCCTGCTGCGTGGCTGAGGCTGGCCTCAATCTTGAAGATCCTCCTGCTTCAGCCTCCCGAGCCGTGGATCGCCTGCCCACGGCCCGGCCTGCTGTTTCCCTTTCTCCTTTTCCTTCGTGGTGCTGGGGGTGAAGCCAGGCAGGGCCTGGGCTTGTGGTGGACATTCTACCCACTGAGCTGTGTCCCCAGCCCTTGCTTCACTTTTCATTGTGAATACATAGTCTCAGCTGGTGTGCCTGTCCCAGGTGGGCTCCCCCACCCGTGGTCTTGTCACCTGGGGTCCACTGTGGTCCAGAAACATCACGTTGAAAGTCTCAGAACCCAAGTCCATTTTACTTTTTAATAAGTTTTTTTGTTGTTAAGGGGCCTTCACTTTTTCATTTGTTTGTGGTGCTGATAGTCAAACCCAGTGCCTCCCGCAGGCGGGCATCCCCCCCCGGACCCCCCCTGGATTCCCCCAGCTCCAAACTCATGGTAAACAGTGCACACTGGGAGGCAGGGGGCCAGTGCCTTGCCGGGGCCGTCCCCTGTCCAGGCTGCCGCGTGGACGAGCTTCCTCCTGTCATCCCGGTGGCTGTCGGTGGTCCCACTGACGGTCCCGGACAGGATGCTTGTGTTTGGGGGCCCTTTTTCCACCCACTCAGGCCTGAAGTGCCCGGGGAGGCCACGTGCCCTCTGCGAGGAGAGGAGACGTGCCCTGAGTCGGCTGTGGGGCTGGGGGCATCGGGAAGCTGGGACAGTTGTGGTTCCATCTTAGCTGTGGAAGCCACGGCCAGGGAGGGACTGGACCAGCTGCGGGAGACGCCTCAGGGAGGGCTTGGCCCCGTCTGAGGCTCTGCGTGGCCACGGGAGGTCTGGGGACACGTCTTAGTCGGGTTTTGTGTCCCTCTGACCTAAATACCTGACAAGAACAACTTGGAGGATTTGGGCTTTTGGGGTCAGAGGTCACAGTCCACAGGTAGCCAGGTCCACTGCTCTGGGCCCAAGGTGAGGCAGCGCATCATGGTGGAAGGGCCCCATGGAGAACCGCTCAGCCCGTGGCGGCCAGGGAGCAAGAGAGGGAGCAGGGCCGTGGGGCGGAGTCGCCCTGCCAGCGGGTCCCTTCAGGTGGGCAGGGGCTGTTGGCCACAGCTCCCCCAGCCCAGGCACCTGGCCTCTGGATGCTCCTGAACGCAGGAGCTCTCGGGGACCCTCCTACCCAGACTGTCACGAGACCTCAGCTTGAGCACACACGTGTGGCCGTGCCACAGCCGTCCCCACCACAGCTCCAGACTTGCTCTCATTCCCAAACTGGAACTGTCCCCTCCCGCGGGCTCCACTGCTCTCCTTCCTTTCTTTGAGGCTGAGCCCCCGGGGCTCCTGGGAATGGGTCCTGCGGTGTGGCCGGTTGGCTCTGCCGCTGGCCGGGGCCTCTGGAGGGAGTGCTTCCCTGCTCCTGGCTCCTGACCAGCCGTGGCGTCGCTGGGTCCCCTGGGTCCCGCTGGGCCACACCCGTCCTGCTCGCAGCCATGCGCCCCAGCAGGGTTCAGGTTCCGGCACCCACACCCCAGCTCCTCTCCTCTCTGGGCCGGGCCCGGCGCGTGGCTGGGCTGCAGGCCGCCCGCCCTGTGCGGGGGCTCACCGCCCTTCCCGTCTGTTGCAGGACCATGGGAATTTTTTCACGTACACAGGTAGCGGTGGCCGCGACCTCTCTGGCAATAAGCGGACTGCAGAGCAGTCCTGTGACCAGAAGCTCACCAACACCAACAGGTGCGTGCCAGGGGCCCGTCTTGTCTCCCCTTTCCTTGATTCTGGTCTGGGCCTGGCGGCAGGTGCAGGAGGCCTGCGGGTCATGTGAGGGCGGCCAGGAGCCCCCTCCTGTGTTGGCTGGGACGAGGGGGTCGATCAGAGGGACGGAGTGGACGCTCTCCATAAACGGCCAGATGGCCATCGTCTCCAGCTCTGAGGCTACGGGCCTCGCGCTGCAGGACCGCAGACCCCGTGTGAGCGAGGGTTGGGGCTCGCAGCTGCCCTGCAGAGGCCGGGAGGTCGCCGCGCCCTGACCACGGGACAGCTGGGCTTTTCGGCATGAAGGTCATCACAAAGCTTAAAGGAAAGAGTGAAAGATCTTATGACCTAAACCGCGTAGAGTGCCTCAGTGACACCTGTGCACAGGGCTGATGACCGTTGAGGACAGTGGGACACCTTATATACGATGATTGTTTTTTCTATGTAAAGGGCTTTTAAAATTTCTTTTAAATGTATATTTTCGTATGTATTTTTAGTCTCCCCTGGACCTTTATTTTGTCTATATGCAGCACTGAGAATCAAACCCAGGGCCTCCAGGTGCTAGGCACGCGCTCGACCCCTGAGCCCGAGCCCGGCCTCTTGTCATTTCTTATTTAATAGGCTCGCCTAGCCTGGGTTCCATCCTCAGCACCGCATAAAAATAAACGAAATAAAGGTGTTGTGTCCATTTACAACTGAGAAAATATTTTAAAAAACCTAAAAACCTGAAAGAAGCTGGGCACGGTGGCCGCGTGCATAATCCCAGTGGCTCAGGAGGAGGATCTCGAGTTCAAAGCCAGCCTCAGCACTTAGTGAGGCGCTAAGCAACTCAGACTCTGTAGATAAAGTATAAGATAGGCCTGGGGCTCCGAGGTGGCGCGCCCCTGGGTTCAACCCCTGGTGCCCTCCACCAAGGAAAAAGACCACTGGGAAGAAACCTAGGTCAGGGATGGTGGCTGTCACCTCTAATCCCAAGTCCTCAGGAGGCTGAGGCAGGAGGATTGCAAGTTTGAGATGCCTGGGTGACTTAATGTGACCCTGTCTCAAAACAAAAGCAAAGGACTTGGAAATAACTCAAAAAAGAAATGCCCAGTGACCACGAAGAACTGTGCCCTGCAGCGGCCAGAGCTGCCCAGTGACCATGAAGAACTGTGCCCTGCAGCGGCCAGACCCTGTGGGTGGAAGCAGGCGGGATCCCAGGCACTTCCTGTGAAATCGGCCTCCAAGTCCAAAACGTTTCTTCAAAGCTCACAGTATTGAGAAGTGCTAAGGCAGGGACTCTAATTCCGTTTTTGTAGAAATACAAATCGGTACCAAATGTCTGAAAAGCTCTCTGTACGAAGAGCCTTGGAAGTGTCCCTCCTGACCTTCTGGTGCTACTCTAAGAGACTGAAGAGTGAGGCGGGGACGTGGTCTCCCCAAGCAGCCAGTGCCGGTTACCGAGTAGCCAAACCAGAGGGGGTCGCTCCACCCTCCTTGGGGGCGTTTTGATCCCAGTGACTGTTAAACATGTTTTCAGAAACCAAGGGACCAGCTCGGACACCGCACGTGGGGTGACATCTGGGCACACACCTCTCAAGTCCTGTTGCAGAACAGTGCTGTCTCTAGAGAGCGTGGTGGCTTTTTTTCTCTCCAACCTGATGAGGTGGCCTCCTGGCCCTGGCAGTGCCCAGCCCCACCCTGTGTCACCAGGAAGCCTCCTGTGCCTGACCTCCAATCCACCAACCAGGCTCGAGAAGAGCTGTTCACGCTCAGCTGGGGGCCAGAGGCGGGAGGCGCAGGGTGGACAGGACGCTTGCTCTGTGGAGACCTGTCTAGGTCCATTCCAATATGAGGTGGCGGCAGCATGTCGCTCGCCTGCTGTCGCCGTAGCAGAGGCCTCGGGATGGGTTCTGGCCCGTGGTTCTGGGGGGCCTGTGCCTGGTTGGGTGGGCATGTTGCTTGGGCCTCTGGGAGGGGCATGGGGACTCCACGGGTCCAAGCTGTGCAGCTGCGGTCCCTGGTGTACTCGGTTTCTGCACCCATCTCCCCCTGGTGGCCTGCCCACCCGGTTTCCTTTTTTTTTTTTTAATGGCTCTGGAGCCGAGCCCAGGGCCTCGCTGTGCTGGGCAAGCAGGTTGACCACGGGGCCGAGCCCTGGCCCTTCATGTTTTGTGACAGCCTCTAAGTTGCCCAGGCAGGCCTTGAACTTGAGATCCTCCTGCCGGTCTCCCAGCTGCGCCTGGCTGTGATCACGCAGGCCCCAGGTTCAGCACAGCCGAGCCGAGTAGTCCCACCTGCAGGGACTGGGTTTGCAGCACAAGTCCCGGCTCAGGTTCTGCCCCTCCTGGGGTGCGCTCCAGTCTCCATGTGGCCCGACTGTCCCCGCAGGGCGCTGGCTCTCAACTGCAGTGCCCCCATCAACGACCGAGTAGGGGCCGAGGCCAAGGACTGGCGGTCGGGGAAGCCAGTCAGAGTGGTGCGGAACATGAAGGGCGGCAAGCATAGCAAGTACGCGCCCGCCGAGGGCAACCGCTACGACGGCATCTACAAGGTGAGCCACCGCGGGCGGCCAGCCCCCGCGCCCAGGCCCCGTGGGCCTCCCGTGTCCTAGCCTGGCCCAGCTGATGGCTGCCCTCCGCAGGTCGTGAAGTACTGGCCTGAGAAGGGCAAGTCGGGCTTCCTGGTGTGGCGCTACCTCCTGCGGAGAGACGACGACGAGCCTGGGCCCTGGACCAAGGAGGGGAAGGACCGCATCAAGAGACTGGGGCTCACCATGCAGGTGCGTCCTGGCTGGGCCACCGTGGGCCTGGCGCTGTCCAGGCCTGCTGCTTGGTGCAGTGGGGACCTGGCTTGGGACCCTTGTGGCTGAGACTGTCACACCTGGACCCCCAGCGGTCCCGCCTTGAGTATGTCTTGGGGCTCTCTGTGGACTGGCAGGGGGCCAGCTCTGGGCCTGAGCTCGTGCTGCAGGTAGACCACCCTGCGGCCCACAGGGCTCCCGGCCGGGCTTCCCTGCTGGCTGTGGCCCACAGTGCTCTGGCCAGTGGTGTCGAAGGTGCAGGTGACACTTGGATCCTCATGCGTGAATCCTGGGGCGAGAGCAGACTGTGGCTGTGCTGTGGGGAGGACAGGCCCTGGGAGCTCCCTGCCCCGCCGCTGTGAGGGGTCCCGCTCTTCCCCTCGGGGCTGCAGCTGAAGGCCGAGGACTATTTAAGGAATCTTAATTGCCAGTGGGAATCCGAGAGCACCTATCCCTGGGGGTCACAGGGGTGTCATTTGGACATGTTTGTGCAGCAGGGGAATTTCGGAAGCCCGGGCGCTGGGATGGGAATGGCGGAGGCAGGGAGGGGGGCCTTAGCTCCTGCAGGGGCAGGAGTCTTGTGACTGGTCTTGCTGCGCCCCGAGCGTGTTGGAGAGGCCGCAGCTGCTGCGCTTGTCCAGACAGGGTGTCCTGCACCTCCTGGGCTCCAGCCCTGTGTCTGTGCGTTGAAATGTTCCCAGGACTGAAAACTGGGGACTTCAGGGTCAGAGTTGAGGCTTTCTTGATAAACAACACTGGAGGGTCGGACGTGAGTGGGTGGCCTTGGAGCCGGGGTGACAACCAACCCGTACGGTCGGGAGTGAGGAGCCCACTCCGCCCAGCGCCAGCTGGTGGGCTGCGGTGCGTGGGCCAGGCTTCCTGTGGCGCCAGGTCACGGGACGGCCAGGGCCGAGTGGGGCCTGGTGTGAGGTGCCCACCTGGGCTGGGGCAGTCCCGGGTGGGACCAGGTGCCTAGGCAGCGAGCGCTCATCCACGTCCCGCTGCTCTCTGTCTTCCAGGGGTGGCACTGGGCTGGGTGGAGCCGTCCCCATCCACCCGAGTTGCTCCGGGGGTGGCATCCGGTGCCTGTGGAGGCAGGGCCGGGGGTACACTGAGCAGCGCACGTGGGCCCGTCTCTGGTTGGCCCGTGACCGCTCGAGGGTCCGCAGCCTGAAACCGCCTCCTGGCCTTCCCCCTCGCAGTACCCCGAGGGCTACCTGCAAGCCCTGGCCAACAGGGAGAGGGAGAAGGAGAACCGCAAGAGGGCAGCCGCGGGCTGCGCGTCCCCCCCGCAGGGCAAGGGCAAGTGGAAGCGGAAGTCCACAGGTGGGTACCGCCGAGCTCCGCGGCCCTGCAGGGGTGCCCGCCGCTCCTGACCCCCCTCTCCCCCAGGCCAGGGGGGTCCCGCGACCCGCGCCGCCAAGAAGACGAGGCTGGAGCCCTACAGCCTGACGACCCAGCAGCGCAGCCTCATCGGGGAGGACAAGGCCAACGCCAAGCTGTGGGGTGAGGTCCTCCGCTCCCTCAAGGACGGCCCGGTGAGTAGGAGATGTCACCCACAGCTGTCACTTAGCGTGTGTGAGCACATAGTTCAGAGACGTGTCCTCCCACCTCCCCGGAACCCTGCCCCCACCGGCTCCCGCCACTCGCAGCCCGTCAGGCTGGCTCTGGCCCTGGCTCTGGCTGACTCTGGACGTCCTAGGGTGACCTGCAGTGTGTCCTGCCGTGTCTGCACACCCGGCTGCAGTGTCCCTGTGTTGTGGCCCGTGCGGTGTGCCCTTCCCTGTGGTGAGCAGCAGGCGCCCTGGCTGGGCCCCGCCGGGCGCCTTCCCTCCGGCACACACCTGGGCGTCCCCTTCCCTGCGGGCGTGGCTGTGTCCCCGCAGGCAGCCATCCTGGGGACTTTGTGGTGGTGGCTGGTTCTTCCTTTGGCTTCCTGAGGAGCCCCCCAGCCAGGGACATCCCTTTTGCTCCCTCTGCCCTCAGCAGGGCTAGTGACCTTGAGGGGTCGTTGTGAGTCAGTGTCGGGGCGTCTTTTGCCTCGGCCCTGTCCTGGCGGGAGCTGGCTGTCCTCGGGTCACCTTCAGCATCACCCCAAGCCTGAGACCTGCCCTGGGGGTTCCCTGCGGGAGTCCGTCCTCGTTCTCCGGGCTTGGCTCCGCCGGGGGCTGCTGTGAGCGGCCCAGTGGCCGGAACAGCGTGGCCTCTGCTGCCAGGTACCAAGGCCCAGAGGCCACCGAGGCCATGGGGCCAAGCTCACGTGTGCCCAGGACTGGTTCTTTTTTTTCCCATGGATGCAACTCCTTTATTTTTATTTATTTTTTATGCGGTGCCGAGGCTCGAACCCAGGTCGAGCCAGGGGTCACACGTGCCAGGCCAGTGCCCTACAGCAGAGCCCCCGCCCACCCGAGGACTGGTTCTTTTGGTGGTTCTGGGGAGAACCCCAGCCCCTTTTTCCGTTTTTGAAGGTGCCTGTGTGGTCACATGGCCTCTGCCCTCCTGGGGCACCTTGGGCTGGAGCCTGGTCTGGCCCCCTTCCCAGCACCGCAAGGCACCCTGTGGGGGTGGGTGTCTCCCACTGGACCCATCTGCACACTCCCTTGGGCCCTGTAAGGCGACATATTCGCAGACCCCAGGACGGGGCTGGGTGCCCTGGAGGTCCCGCTGTCTTCCCACTTGCTCCGGCCCGGCCCGTGGTCCGCAGAGCTGGCCTGCTCTGAGCCTGGCCTGACTCCACAGCGCCTGCTGTGCTGTGCTGGTGGCCCAGCCGGCCGGCCCTGCCACCCTGGTGCAGGGACCCGGGTGAGGCTTCCTCTCTGGGCCTGTTCTCCGAATGACGGAGGTCTGGTCACGGCCCCTGGGCAGGGTGGCTGCGGGCAGGCCTGCGGCTCACGCCCCCTGGTTTCAGGTGTTCCTGAGCAAGGTGGAGGAGACCTTCCAGTGCATCTGCTGCCAGGAGCTGGTGTTCCGGCCCGTCACCACCGTGTGCCAGCACAACGTGTGCAAGGTGAGGGCGGGAGGAGCCACCCCTGCCCACAGCTTGTCTGCCCAGTGTCCCTTCCCCAGGTCCTGCTGGCGGCTCTGGCCTCGCTGGGTCCTCCGGTCCTGGTGCTCCCCTGCTCTGAACCCTCTGTGCCCATAGTGCTCTGCTGGAGCACAGCTCCCGGGCTCTGGCTGTCCCTGCCTGACCGCCAGCCTCTCCCGCCAGCCTCTCCCGCCAGCCTCTGGGAGTTGCCTTTCTCCTCTGCAGGCCTTTTACTGGCTGGGGGCCCAGGGCAGGGGAAGGTGGCTGCGGTGCCTGAGGTCTGGGGAGGGAGCGCTGAGGGCAGAAGGAAGCCTTTCTGGAGGAGGTGGCTTTAGCCTGACAGGAAGCGGCTGTGGTGGTGAGCAGTATCCCAGGTCCTTAGAGCAGCGAGGCTGAGGGGCAGGGAGGTCAGGAGGCTGGAGTGGGCGCTGAGATGGGCCTCAGCAGGCCTCTCCTCCCCTGGTGTGTGCTGCCCAGCACCACTGAGGGCCATCACTGTGTTTGTGTTGAGGGTTCGTGGGACGCAGCCCTGGTCTCCAGGCTCGTCTGCCTGTTCCACGTGAGCACATCCCTGGCGGGATGGCTGCCCGGGCAGGCGGGTGTGCTGTGAGGGCAGACAGGGCAGCTGGTAGGTCTGGCCCGGTGGCCCGGTGGGGCATCTGGGAAGGCCCTCTAAGGCAGTGATAAGCCTGGCAGGTGGTATGACCGCAGTGCAAAGGCTTGTCCACACCCTGGGACACTGGGGTGGGGGTGGATATCTGATGCTGAAGAGCAAGCCTGGGGTCAGGGGGGACCTCTGCCTTGTGCTACTGGCCGTGGGGAGACATTCTCTCCAGCCAGGGGAGCTGAACGCACAACTTCTCCCTGATGTGTGTCTTGCAGGACTGCCTGGACAGGTCCTTCCGCGCCCAGGTGTTCAGCTGCCCGGCCTGCCGCTATGACCTGGGCCGGGGCTATGCCATGCAGGTGAACCAGCCGCTGCAGACCGTCCTGCACCAGCTCTTCCCCGGCTACGGCAACGGCCGGTGATGCCCAAGCACTTCCTGGCGGCCCCTCCCTGTGGGGCTCTCCCCCCCCCCCCCCCGCCCCGTTCTGTTTTAGTGGCTTAACTTAATGTGTAGTCTCCCTAAAAAGGCTTGTCTTCCTTTTTTTTTTTTCTTCTTTAAACAAACCATGCATTTTCAGGAATTTCATGTTCTGGCTGGAAGTTGGATTTCTCAGTGTTGTGTTCAGCTTTTGATATATAAAGCCTGCAATGTATCTGCAAAACGGGAAAAAAACAACCCCAATGTTTGAGGATGGACTTGGCAACCACGTGGCCTGGGAACTGCTGTGAAGTCCTCAGAGGTTCCCGCCACCGACCCGCAAAGTCCCAGCTGCCTAGAACAATCTCTGCAAGGTTCGTGGCTCTGGCCCCCAGTCAAAGCCAGCGCCTCTTCCTGCTGCCAGCAAGGTGGTTTCAGCGGTGGTGCCTTTGGCCCTGGGCTCGGTGGCCCAGCTGACCGCCAAGAAGTCCTAAAAGAGGACGGCCTCCGGGCCGCGGGCACACCCTCAGCGTTCCCCTGGTGCCTGCGACCCACCTTTCGAGCCCCTGTCCGGGGAGCTACCTCAGCTGGACTCGCTTCCCGGAGCCGGGGAGGCTGCCCCCAGCGGCGTCCAAGTGCCTTGGCTCCGCTTTCCAGAGACGGGGCTCTTTGCTTTCAGCACTGAACTGTTGGAAAGTGAACCAGGTTCTGCACACTGTGGCCGTCCAGTTCTTCCCAGTGCTGGGTGGGTATCGGATGGTCTGGGTTTAGCCATCCTTTAAATTCAGTTTGTGATTGAGAGTTAGGGAGGGTTTTTCTTCTGTTTCTTTCTTTTTTTTTTTTTTTTTTTAAGAACACATTTTTAAATGAATTTTTTTGTAGTTACTGTATATGTACCAAGAAAAAGATAATTTAGGGTTTGTTTGTGTTGGCTTTTTGTTTTATTTTGTATTTTTTTTTTTGAATGGTTTGTTAATTTTTTCTAACTTTACCAAAGTTTGCAGCTTATACCTCAATGGAACTGGGATGTTTTCAATCAGAACTGCAGACAGACTGAGCAGGAGTGTTTTTAAAAGGGCTTTTTTTCCTTGCTAGATTGTTGACGAGTTAGGGAAGAAGCACCGAGACCTGTGTAGGCTTTTTCTGAAGTTCAATGTTCTTTGTCCAGACTGTAGATTCTCAGAATAAACCTTCTCCACAGATGGATCTGATTGTACGTCCTCTTTGCCACTTTGCACCAATGATCTCACTTCTCTCTTCACAAACCCCAGGAGAGAAAGCCAGGCAGGAACCGTCACCCGTCACCCGCACTGTGCAGATGGCAGAGCAGACCTGGGAGGCGGCCCCTGCGCGGGTCCTGGGTGCAGCTCAGGGTGCCGGGCTGTCCGCCCACCGTTCTGAGTGGAGCTGGCTGCAGGGTTTTTTGGGATATTTTTTAGTTGTTGATGGGCCTTTATTTTATTTATTTGCGTGTGGTGCTGAGAATCGAGCCCAGTGCCTCACACGCCAGGCAAGCGCTCTGCCACTGAGCCCAGCCCCTATAGATAAAGTGACCCGAGCACACCCAGTAAGGCCCGCCCTGTTGCATGTGGCGATGTCCATGCTGCGACCAGAATTGAGTAGAGCCATCAGAAACCACGGGGTCCACAAGCCAAGTGTCTACTCCTGGACCCTTCCAGGCAGCTTGCCGGGCTCAGTCCTGGAATGTTCTAGTCTAGTCGGACATTCTGCAGTGTGGCAACTACTGTCTGTGCTGTCCGTGGGCAGTCGCAGTGTGAGAGCCGCCCGGAGGAGCCACACCCCGATTTTCTCTACTGGGCCGGAGAGGGGATCAGTGCAGACTCGCCAGTCGAGCCTGGTCACGCCAGGGCCCAGAACTACCCTCTGCCATTCTGCCCCTGTGGCCCCAGGCCTGCCTCTGACTCCACACTGGGCAGGAGGTCCGGCTGGAAGGGGTATGGTCTCCCAGAAGGCTGTGGGGGCCCTGCTCCTTCCTGCGGCAGCCCGGTCCTCACCTAGGTTTCTACGGACAGCGGAGCAGGATGTGAGGGGATGAGCTCTGCCTTGAGTAGCTGTCACCAGATCAGTCCACTAGGGAATCTGCCTGCAGGGCTTCTCCCACTGGACCCCAGAAATGCATTTGTGGTTTTATTTTCTGGCACCGCACTGGGGAGCCGGGGATTTGACCCTAGGGGTTCTCTATCACTGGGCTGTTTCCTCAGACCTGTCTTGTGACAGGGTATCCAAATGGCTGAGGCTGGCCTTGAACTTGGGATTCTCATACCTCAGCCTCTTGAGTAGCTGGGATTATAGGCACATAGCACCATGCCTCTCTCCTTGGTATATATTTTTTAAAATATTTATTTCTTAGTTGTAGTTGGACACAATAACTTTTATTTATTTTTATGTGGTGCTGAAGATCAAATCCAGGGCCTCACACATACTAGGTTAGGGTTCTGCTGAGCCGCAACCCCAGGCCTCCTCAGTATATTTTTGAAATTTATATTTTAAATGTGGGATCCAAATGTCCTGTGTGTGCGAGGGGGGTACCAGGGATTGAACAGGACACTGAGCCACATCCCCCAGCCCTATTTTGTATTCCATTTAGAGACAGGTCTCACTGAGTTGCTTAGTGCCTTGCTGTTGCTGAGGCTGGCTTTGAACTCGTGATCCTCCTGCCTCGGCCTTCCGAGCCACCGGGATTATAGGCATGTGCCACTGCATCCGGCCATGTTTTTTTTTTTTTTTTTTTTTTTTTTTTCATGCATCAAATTAACCCATAGGGGAAGGGAATCTTTGTAAAACAGTGGCTGTTTCTTGGCTCTACACCTCAGGAAATATGAAGGATGGAGACATTTGGAACTTGAGCACTGGTTCTGCTGACTATGATATCTCAGGACCAGGGCTAAGAGGGTCTCATGCCATTTTTAGGGAGAGATCGCCAAGCACGATTCCTGGCCCCAGCCTGCCATGAGATCGGCATGTCTGCAAAGAATGGAAAAAAGGCAAACCTTTTCCTAACGTGAAAACTTTTAAAAAATATCTTTGTTTTATTTATTTTCATCTGGTGCTGAGGATTGAACCCAGTGCCTCACCTGTGCGAGGCAAGCGCTCTGCCTCTGAGCCACAACCCCAGTCCCCTAACGTGAAAACTTTCTAACAAAAAAATTGAATTAACTTAGTAATCCCTCAAATGTATCCAATCTCAAGATTCAACAGTTGTTAAAGCTAACTTTTTTTCACATAAGAGATAGTAGATTGCTTAACTTTGAAATACCAAGTTCTTCTAAGAAATAAAAATTTCAGTCTGAATTCCAAAACATTTAGAGGGTACACCTGGCATTAGGAGAAGGGCTGCCTGGGACGCCGTCCCATCCCACGCCTGTGTTTCCCACTGGTTTGGGAGCTTCTCGAAGGCATTTACTATTTGCTATTTTTAAAATTAAATTTAAATTCCACAAGGACTACGTGAATGTGGTCCCATGGGAATTTTAAACACCCAGAACAGATTCAAATCTCCTTTGACTTTACTAAACATGAAACTTTCTTCTCCTTCCCCAAAGATTTAGCCTTCTCAGCTTGGGGGTGCATTTTCTGGGCACCTGACACAATGGTGCCCAGAAACTCCATGATCCTGGTTTCCAGGTTTCCATGATGTCTTGTTGAATACGGAGCCATTCTACAGCTGTTCAGCGACAATGCAGGAGATATGCCAGGACAGCGCTGTGAGATGCAGATCTGCCCCATCCCCATCCCCCACCCTCCAGCTGCTACACAGTACCCCAGAGTACCAGGTGCCCCAAGTTACTTATCCAATCCCCTACTGATGGATATTATTGCAGCTGTAGTGTGCAAATGGTTCAGAGTGGCACCACTTTCAGGGAGAACTGCTTGCTGTGTTATTAGAAAAAGTCAATGGGCTGGGGTTGCAGTTCAGTAGTAGTGCTTGCCTCAAGCCAGAGGTAGTGCGTTCAATCAGCACCACGTTAAAAAATAAATAAAAATAGAGATAATGTGTACATCTACAAATAGAAAAAGTCAAATTGCCCCACTTACCCCTGTCCTTACCAGCAAAATGGGAGCATGCCCATACCCCTGCCTGGTCCAGAACACAATGATGATGATGTCAAGCCTTTATTAAATGCTGGCTATATATGAAGCCACAAAATCACACTCTGGCCCAGAATGCGCAGGGAGGGCTTATCGCTGGAATTGGGTACTGAGTTTCCAAATTGCAGGGCTAAGCTTGACAGAAACCAAGGCAACTCATTTTGCAAAGGAGGACAACTGAGAACATGAGAAATGCGTGCCTCGTTCCACTTAATTCCTACAACATCCCCAGAAGGGGAGCAGGCAGTATGTGGATGTTGTCAAGTCCATTTCACAGGGGAAACCGAGGCTCAGTGAGCTGACTTCGCTGGAGGCCACCCCAGGGAGGCATGGGGTCCGGCTAAGCTTCCACCCAAATAAAGAAGGACCAAACTCGTCTCCTTCCCTACACCTTAGGAAACTTGTTGGGCGGACACCCAACTTGATTCCGAAGGCCTGGCTCTTTTTTGCAAAGGTTTGCTGACCTGCTTTGGGGGTGTGAATGCTTGTTGGTGGACCCTACATTTTGCCAGTCCTCAGTCCTTCTCCTTTGCAAAATACGTTACTTTTGGTGCTCGGTTTCCGCGTTCGGCACGTCTCAGGTTTATGGAACTCGGCGCCCAAATTCCGGCGCCGGTTCTCGAACCCCCTCTGAAGAGCTCCGGGCCCGGTGCTGATGTTGTGCTGGTTCTCACGTACTCAGCCGCCGCCTGATAACCGGGGCGGGATCCGGAGCCATCGGGCAGTGATTGGCACCCACCCCAGCCAGTCGGCGCCTGGGGCCGATCCTGCAAGCCAATACTTGCTTCCCTCAGTGAGGGTCGTTGGGCGGTCCCTGAGGCGCCCTTGTCAATCCGAGGTACAGTCACCATTCGGTTGGTCTCGGCCGCTTTGGCTGACGTGCGTTGTATCCAATGAAAGCGGAGCCGGTCAGTGGGCACGTGAGTGGGCGCCGGCGTGTCCCTGCAGTACGGCCAATGAGGAGGCAAGGCTGGTGCCTGCTCCTTCCCAATCGCAGCGCGCGGTGGGCGGGCCGTGCGGTGTTGATGGGCCCGGTGGAGGGGAGGGGCGGAGCTGTCAGTCGCAGCCAATGGGCGCGCGGGCGTGGGCTCTGCGGCCAATGGCAGCCGGGGCGGAGCTGGCGCGCCGCCTCATAAGCCCCCCCCCGGAGCGCTCGCGGAGGGCTCGGCCGCCAGCGACCGAGCGGGGCTCGGCCCGAGTGGGGCCTGGGGGTGCGACGCCGAGGGCGGGGGAGCGCGCGCCGCTGCTCCGGACCGGGCCGCGCGCGCCACCTCAGGTGAGCCCGCGGGGAGGCCGGCAGCCGGCCGCGTACGAGCGCGGGCCCCGCCGCCGCCATGCCACCCCCGCGCCGCGGCTCGGAGCTGCGGGCGCGCCGGAGACTCGAGGCCCAGGCCTCGGGCGCGGCCTGCTCGGCCGGGCCGCCGCGCTTTGTCCCGGCCGGCGAGGCGGTTGGGGGCGTTAACCGCCCGGCCCTGGGCGCCCGCGGGGCTGCGGCCGGGGCGGCGGGCCGGACAAAGGCGGGGCGCGCCCAGGGCGGAGGCGGGGGCGCCCCTTCCCGGGCCCGGGGCGCGGGGGCCGAGCCCAGGCGGCCCGGCCGGGCGGCACAAAAGGTGACAGCGTGGGTGGCCCGGCCGCGGGCCCTCCTCCTCTATTATTCGAAGTGATCCTAAGGATAATTACAATAGGAAAAAGAGAGGGAGGGAGAGGGAGAGAGGAAGGGAGGAAGGAAGGAAGGGAAAGGGGGAAAAGACCCCGGGCCCTCGGCTGCGCCCCCGGCGTTTCCGGCTCCCGGGGCTCCCGAGAGGCTGAGGGGAAGCGCCGCCCGGCGCGGACACCCGGCGGCCCCGAGGTGCCCGTCACCGCTCCCACCCCCTCCGCGAGTCAACCTGCTGTGCCGTCGCGGCTTCCAAACACGCCCCCCCCCCCCGCGCCCCGCATCCCCCCAATAAGCGTGCAATCTGGGCTCTTTTTTTTTTTTTTTTGGATTAAAAAAAGGAATCTACTTGTTATGCGCTCGCAGCTCGAGACGCGTGCCCCCGTCCCTCCCCCTGCAGACCGATCGCCATCTCGGAGGAAGCCCCTTCTCTAGAGATAATCGTGCTGTTGCTCCCGCAGCCACCCTAGTGTGGTCCCTTGTGGACATCCCTCTGGCAGCTGGGGACGGATTCGTTCTGAAATGTGCCCGTCCTGGGGTTTGCCAGGGCCTGGGTCTGCTCAGTGGGTGCGATGACATCAGGCCAAGTGGGGGTCTGTGTCCACTTCGGCACCGGGAAAAGGTGGTTCAGCTCAGCGGAGCTCAGCGATCTTGCAATATGGAAAGAGTATCTTTTCCCATGTGACTGTGTCAGCGGCAATTATTGAGAGGACCCCTGCTGTTTAGGGTCTTAGGATGGTGGGATGCAAAGGGCTTGGTGTCCTACCCCACCCCTCTGTCCCAACAGCCAGGTATCCCCCTGTCTCCAGGTTGGCGAAGTCTAAAACAGCACCTACTCTAAAGTGGGCTCATTAGATGACTCCTGTGGGCTTTTATCAGAGCTTTGCCAGGGCTAATGACTCCCCTAATTCTCAAATAATAGCTGCCTCCTGAGCCTCCAGGACGGCTCCACAGCCTCTCCCTGCAACCTACAAAAGCTCTAGGCAGCCCCTCTGCCTTTTATTTTTTGAAATCCTCGAAGGACGGAGTGTAAACTGGTAGAGTCAACTTTTGATGCTCCTTGTTGAGCAAGGATTTCTAAAACTTGCCGGCCCTCTTTCTGCGACTCTGATTGGACACTGTGCAAGTCTTGCTGCTTCCCCCCACCAGGTGCCGGGGACACTGGGAGGGTCAGACCGTCCTGGCCTGGTGGAGGTCACCGTGGGGGAGGGAAGGAAGTGGTGGAGGTTCCGTTGCACAAAGGCTGCAGGGTGCTTGGTGTTATGTGTGGAAGTGTGTGCTGTGTCAGGCCCCGTTGTGAGTGCGTGCACAGGTGCGTGATCACTGAGAGTTGACACAAGTCTTGTCTGCGTCTCCTAATCCTTTCCTCTACGGGGAGTGGGCTGCTAAGCTGACCTTAAGTCCTAGAGCTTAAGGTGTGGCAGACGGCCTCCTTTGTCATACTTTACTGTCTCTTCTTAGCAAAGACCTGTCCTCAGTCCCTGTGGCTTCCTGCAGGAGCCCAAACTCTGTGGACCCCTTGTGCCCACCCTACCTAATTTCTCGGCCTCCCTGCAGGTGCTCAGCCCCCCCCCCCCATTTGTCCTGTGTCCCGCCCCTTCCCCTGGAAGCCCAGGAGTCTCAGCCCTGGGGGCCCTGCTATCCTTGGCTCCTACCAAGGAGGGGGGCTCATTTGGCCCTGGGAGGTTGGGTGTGGAGCCCCAGAAGATTGGGAGGAGGGACCTTAACCCCTGGGGACCTGAGTTTTAGTGGGGGGAATGCATTGAAGGTCATCCACTTTAGAGTGTAGTGCGCTAGGAGGTGAGCTGCCCTAGGCTCAGCTCTGGGACTGAGCACTGTGTAGTGTGGGGACTGAGGAGTGGGCAAGAGAACATTTCTGGCTGGGTGCGGTGGCATGTGCCTGTGATTCTAGTGACTCTAGAGGCTGAGGCAGGAGGATGGCAAGTTTGGGGCCAACCTCAGCAATTTAGCAATATCCTGTCTTAAAATAAAAAATAAAATGGGCTGGACCTGGGTGTAGTGGTGCATGCCTATAATCCCAGTAATCCCAGTGGCTCAGGAGGCTGAGGCAGGGAGAGTTGCAAGTTCAAAGCCAGCCTCAGCAAAAGCGAGGTGCTAAGCAACTCAGTGAGACCCCGTCTCTAAATAAATACAAAATAGGGCTGGGCGTGTGCTCAATGATTCAGTGGTTCAATCCTGGCACATCCATAGCCCCCACCCCAATAAGAAAAAAACGTTTCTGGGTGGCTCTTCCTGGGAGATCTGAATGTGTGGTTACAAACTCAAAGCTGTGTGACCTTGGGCCAGTCACTGCTCAGAGGCCAAAGTGGGGAGCATCAAATCCTTCCCAAGGCCCCTGGGAAGAGAGCAGTGGACAGCAGGAGAACTGTGGAGAGGATCTCTGTGCTGGGCAGCCTGACAGATGGCCAGCCCTCACCCCCCCACCTCCACAGACCTGCCACATGGCTGCCTGATGGGGCCCTCAGACCTGTCCTTCCCCAGAGGCCTCTGCTTCTGTCAGTGTCTTAGGACACTGGACAGTGGAGGAGGGACTGAATGTGGTTGGTCGGCCCTGGCAGCCGGAGTTTCTGGCCTCTGTTCTATGCCCTGCAGTCTGTGGAATCTGAGAGACCTGGGTGCAGCTGCCTCCTCTGGGCATGGGGAAGGGGGGCTCCCTGGGGCTCCAGCTGCCTGGCAGCCTCTCACCTGCCCTGCCTGCAGGCTGGCCCGGTGTCCTGGGCATGGCAGGGTGGTGAGCAGTGTTCCTGGCTTCCAGCCACTCTGTCAGGAGCATCTCCAGTTGTGACAGTTGCACATGTCCAGACCTTACCCAGTGTTCCCTGGGGTTATCTTCGCCCCATATTAGGACTCGGGACTTAGCCGTTAAGCAGCAGATGTGGGCCCAGACCCCATCTGCCTGGGTTCCCAGTTCCCTCTGCTCCCACCCCCGCCCTCTGACAGCAGTGGCTGTGGATTCTAAACTGTGTCCTGTCCACACCCTGTTTCCACCCCAGGGAGGAGACACGCCCACCCCTTGCTGCAGCCTGGAGCTCTTCCTGGACAGCTCTGGGCTCCTACAGGTCTTGTGGAGGTGGACTGCCTAGCCCTTCTACTCTGTACCCCCTCCTGTCAGCTTGATTAGTGCTGTTCTTTAAGTTACTTTAGGCTGACTCACTCCTTTCTTGTTGGCCTAGTCCTGATCAGTGAGGCCCTGGAGTTGTGGGAGGCCATGTGCTGGTTGCTGTGCTTTTGTTAACATGCTCAGATGCACTGGCCGCGTTGAGGGTTGGTGTCTGGGAGACACCTGTGGAGACACTTGCCCAGCACGTGGGGGGACCTGGGTTCCCTCCCCAGCACCACCACCAAAAAAAAAAAAACCCAAGGAAAAAAAAAAAGATTGTCACTTTTATTGAGTTTTTAATTTTGGGTGAATTGGGTTTGGGTTTGTGCTACTTGGCATGGCTTATGCTGGGACCCTCTTCTTGGCTAGGAAAGGGGTCTCAGCTGGCTGCCAGTTTTCCCTCCTGCTCCCTCAAGGGGCTCTTAAAATCACCCTTCCCCATGGGGTGGGGAATATATGGAAGTCTCTTCTTTCTGCTCAGTTTTGCTGCAACCTAAAATTGCTTAAAAAATAGTCTATTTTTAAAAAACAAGAGAAACAAAAACAAAAATGATCTTAAACTGGTCAGGACCTTCCAGTAGTTTCCTGTTGCCCTTGGAAAAAATTCTGGGCCCCTCCTGCGGCCTCCTTGCTGTGCTGGCTGCTGGTGGTGGGGAAGACCCCGCTGGCCTGCCCTGCCCTCCTGGCTGCCCTCTTCAGGTGTGGCCGCCTGCCTGCCTGCCTCTGCCCCTTTGCACCTGCTGCTTCACTGCAGCGAGCCTTTCCCTCCTGCCACCTGCAGGGGTTCCTCGAAGTCAGGTCTGGCCAGCGGGGTCTTCCCCACCACCTGTCTGAAGCCGCCCCATAGCACCCTGTCTGCCCCTCCTCCGCCTTTTTCTCTTGGAGCTCACGGGCCAGCAGTGCGTATTAGTCTCTTCATGTGCTGTGTCTGTCTGGTCCACTCGGGCAGGGGCATTTCAGTAAAAGACCAGAAAGTAAATATTTTCATCTTTGTAAGCCAGTCTGTCCTGGCCGCCCCACTCTGCCATCATGGCCAGAAAGCCACTGTGGACTGCATCCCAGGAAGCAAGTCTCCGGTGACCCAGTAAAACTTCATGCACACGCAGGCCTGGCCGTGGCGGACAGTTGGCAGGTCATGGAGTACTTTTCTTCTTTGCACCACCACCACCATTAAAAATGTCCAGCCCATTCACTCTTAGTCTGTGGGCTGCACAAAGACCCTGAGCTGGAGTTGGCAGACGCCTGGCCATGGGGAGGGCCACACAGTAGATGCACGACATCTGAGTGTGTACACAGCAGGGCAGCCCCTGGTGCCACGTGGGTCTCTCCCTCCTGCCTGGCTTCAGTCAGTCACACACTAGGACTTTCAGAAGTGGGTCCCAGAGTGTTTGGAGGGAACTCAAACTACAGAGATGTAAGGAAGGGGTCTTGAGGACCCCGCAGGAAGCGCGGGGGAGACAGGCAGAGAGACAGAAAAGGGCCTTGGGCTTGGATGGCCAGACCTGACCTGTCCTCACCTGGGATTCTCACCAGCCCCAGCTCAGAAGAGCTGAGCGCAAGGTCCCCAGGGAGCTGTGTGTGACCCTGCAGGTCCTGGGAGTTAAAAGGAAAGAGCGCCCGGCCCTCCTCTCACCACCAGCAGAGCCATCAGAGAGAGTGCTGCGGGCCTGGGAGGTGACTTTTCTGCAGGAGAGGTGGCTTTCATGGGTATGAAAACAGGTTTGTGGGCACCAGTGACTAGCTCCCTCAGGAGGTCAGGGTGGAGGCAGGGGGTGGTGCCCACCACATCCCTGTCGTGATCCTCCAGGTTTATGGCATGAGTCTCCTGAGCAGGTACGTCTGCAGTCTCCTGGCTGCCTGACGGGCCCTCAGACCTGTCCTTCCCCAGAGGGGAAGGGTACTCAGGGCTGTGCTGGCTCTGCCCCATGGGAACGCGCACTCTCCAGGAGGCTGCCTGAGCCCCTCCACCTTTGCCCGTGTGTTCCACTGTCTCTGTCCCTTCCTTCCCCACTCCGGCCAACTCGGCAGACACCAGGAGACTGGCGAGGATGTGCCCAGCTCCACCCTCTGTGTTTGCATTTGGACCCAAGCTGGGCACCTGTGGGGTGGGCCCCTTTTGTTTTCGTGGCTGCCTTGTCCCCGGGGAGAGGTCGTGGAGAGAAATGACTCCCGAGCTGGCAGAAGATTGAGTTGGGCTTGTGTGAGAAGAAGTCTGGAAATGGGTCCCAGCTCCCCTCTGACCACAGAGCCAGCTGAAGTGGCCAGTGGGGGCAGTGACATGTCAAGGACCCTCTGACCACAGTGGGGTGCACACCTAAGCAGAAGAGCAAGTGCCTGGCACCTTGCCCTCCAGGCAGTGCTGTCACCACATCAGGTGACTTGGGAATGTCTTGGGTTCCCCAGGGAAGCAGTGATCGCACTGAGACGCCCAAGCCAGAAATGGGGGGTGGGGTTGGAGGCTGGGGGCTGTGGCTTCAAAGCCCACCTGGCTGACAGGCTCACCCTGCCCACTCTCCTGCAGCTGTCTTCCCTGGGGGACCTCAAGGTGTGCGGAGGATGTGTATAACTGGGAGTATACAGTGACCTGGGGTGTCCCAAGGGTGCCATGGAGCTGCCATCTGCATTCAGGAAGAGGGTTAGGTGTGCTCATGAGCACTAGTTCCGGTCAGGCCATGGTGGGTCCTCCTCCACACTGTAGACCCAGGCTGACTCCACAGGGACCAAAGGCCTGTGTGGGGCGTTGAGACCATAAATCCCTTGAGAGCAAACTTGGAAATGGGAAGATCGGTGCAAGCCCTTGTGTGGGGTGAAGTTTCTAGTAGGCACATTAAAAGGTAAAAACAATAGGTGAGCTGGGCACTATGGTCACACCTGTAATCCCCCTTGCTTGGGAGGCTGAGGCAGGAGGATCATGAGTTCAAAGCGAGCCTCAGCAACTTAGTGAGAGCCTGTCTCAAAAAGGGCTTGGGATGTGGCTCAGAGGCCAAGTGCCCCTGGTTCAATCCCCAGTACCTGCCCCCTAAAAAAGATGGATGAAGTCAATTAAAAATATTTTTTAGTTGTAGATGGACACGTGGACCCTTATTCTATTTTTATGTGATGCTGAGGATCGAACCCAGTGACTCACATGTGCTAGGCAGGACTCTACCTCAGAACTGTAACTGCAGCCCAGGTGAAAGTTTTTTTTTTTTTTTTAAAGAGAATTTTTAATATTTATTTTTTAGTTGTTGGCGGACACAACATCTTTGTTTGTACATGGTGCTGAGGATCGAACCTGGGCCGCACGCATGCCAGGCGAGCGCACTACCACTTGAGCCACATCCCCAGCCCTGAAAGTAGTTTTAATAAGATTTTTTTTCTTCCACATTTTTTATTGGTGCCTTAGAGTTGTACGTGATGATGGAATTTGTTGTTACAATTTGTACTTGCCCAAAATATAACAATATAATTTGGCCAGTGTCACTCCCCAGTCTTCCCACCTCAGTCCCCTGGTGTAGTTCCTCAACAGATCTCCCTTTGATTTTCATGAGATTTGTCCCTACCTTTCTTTTCCTTTCTCCTCTCTAGCTTCCACATATGGGGAAAAAAAAAAAAAAGACCCTTGACCTTCTGAGTTTTTCCTACCAATGCCAGGATCTTACTCTTCTTTCTGGCTTCATAAAGCTCCACTGTGTCCACGCCACGTGCTCTTTACCCGTTCATCCGTCGACGGACACCTTGGCTGTTCCGTGGTTTGGCTGTTGTGAATGGTGCTGCTGTAAACATGGGTGTGCGTGTCACCGTCGTGTGAGGACTTGGGTTCTTCGGGGTCAATGCCACGGAGAGGCACAGCTGGGTCCCAGGGCAGTTCTGGCCTGTCTTTTGAGGACCTCCATGCTGATTTCCACAGAGGTGGCACTAAGTGACAGTCCCACCGAGAGCGTCCAAGTTCCTTTGTGCCCGCATCCTCCCCAGCGTTTCTTAATCTCTGTTCTTGATGGCTGCCACCTGGTGGGAGACGGAATCTCAGGGCACTTTGGTCTGCATTTCCCTGACTGGTCAGGGAACGTCTCTCTCCGGTATTTGTTGGCCATTTGTATTTCTTGTCTTGAGAAGTGGCTGTCTATCAGTGTGCCCATTTACCAGCTGGCCATCTGAGTTTGGGTGGAGTTGTTGAGTTCTTCGTATGTTCTAGACACTGATCCTCCATCAGAAGCGCAGCAGCCAGCAGAGACGCGTCTCCCACCCTCAGGTTCTCTCGGACGCTCCTCACGGTCTCCTTGCTGACTGCTGGTAGAGCTCTCGGATGGGACCCTTCATCAACTCTTGGCATCACTTCCCGAGCGTGAGCAGGTCTGCGCTGTGCTGTGCGCCGGGGTGTGGACGTGAGTTTCCTCCTAGGAGCTGCAGTTTCTGGTCTGACTTCCAGGTCTGATCCACCTGGAGTTGACTTTTGTGCAGGGTGATGGATAAGGGTCTAGTCTCATTCTTATACAGATGAGTACCAGTTGACCCAGCACCATCTGTTAGAAAGACTATCTTTTTTTTTTATTGGTTGTTCAGGAGAAAGTCTATCTTTTCCTGGGGTATATGTTTCTGGCACCTTTGTTGAGGATCTGATGACTGTATCTGTGTGGGCTTGTTTCTGGGTCTTCTGGTCTGTGCCATTGGTCTGTGTTATCTGTTTTTATGCCAGTACCATGAAGTCTTTGTTACTGTAGCTCTGTAAGATAATTTGAAGTCCAGGTATTGTGGCGCCTTTAGCATTGCATTTTTGACTTAGAATTGCCTTGCTTTCACGTGAATTTTAGCACTGTTTTTTTTTTTTTTTTTCCTGTGAAGAATGTCATTGGTATTTTGATGGGAATTGCATTGAGTCTGCGTGTTGCTTTTCGTAGTATGGCCTTTTTAATAAAATTAATTCTACCTATCCATGACATGGGGGGTCTTTCTCTTTTTTGAGGCCTTCGATTTCTTTTTTCAGTGTTATCTAGTTTAGTTTGTAGAGGTCTTTCATCTCTTTGGTTAGATTCATTCCTAAGTATTTTATTTTTCTGAGGCTATTGTGAATGGAATTGTTTTCCTGATTTCTTTCTCAGCAGATTCATTATAGGAAAGCAATTGATTTGATTTTTTTTTTAAATGTTGACATTGTAACCTGCTACTATGCTAAATTTGTTTATTAGCTCTTTTTTTTTTTTTTTTTTTTTGGTACCAGGGATTGAACTCAGGGGCTCTCAACTACTGAGACACGCCCCAGCCCTGATTTGTATTTTATTTAGAGACAGGGTCTCCAGCACTGAGTTGCTTGGCGCCTCACCTTTGCTGAGTCTGGCTTTGAACTCCCAATCCTCCTGCCTCACCCTCTTGAGCAACTGGGATTACAGGTATACGGCACCATGCCTGGCTTCTTGTAGTCTTTTGGTGGAGTTTTTTAATCTTCTAGGTATAGGTAATTTTATTTATTTATTTTTAAAATTTTTAAAAAATATTTATTTTTTAGTTTTAGGTGGACACAATGTCTTTATTTTATATTTATGTGGTGCTGAGGATCGAACCCAGTGCCCCACGCATGCCAGGCGAGCCCGCTACTACTTGAGCCACATCCCCAGCCCCGCTATAGGTAATTTTGATAGGATTTTTCTTCGTTTATTTGGTGCTGGGGTTGGAAACCAGGGCTTCATGTGTGCTGGGTCAGTGCTCTGCACTGAGCTACAGCCCAGCTCACTAATAAGGTGTTTTTATTGAACGCGTACGCCCAGGTTTTCTTGTCCCGTATGTCATTGTTGGGAGAGCCCAGGAGAGGTTTGACACCCCTCTTTCTTGGCACTCTGTCTTGGACAGTTGATGTGTGTCTCACGCTGACAGCTGTCCCTCTGTGGCGGACAACGTGCTCTCTAGCTGAACTGAGCATGAGGTTCAGGTGGTCATGGATGAGGTGCTCACTGAGGGGCTCAGTGGATCTGGGTCCATAGCCCCTGCCTCCCACCTCCCCAGTCCTGCCCCCTTCCCCCCAGGCACCACTCCTGGCTCTGGTGGCCTCTAGCTGGGGAGATGACATGAACCTGACTCAAACCAACTCTGGGGTGGTGGAGTCCAGCTGGGAGAGCCCCCTGGGGGCTGAGGCGTGCCCAGTCCTGAGCTGTGGAAGGGCCCCTGTGTTTGCAGTGCCGCGGGGGAGACCCTTCACTGGAGCACTGCTAGGCCCCAGTCAGCCCTTGATCAGTGCCAGTCCTGACTTTTCTCTGGGCTTCCGACTCTCTTTGACTGTGAGTGCCGTGCTGTGGGAGCCGTTGCTAGGCTCGGCCTTCCTCCTAGGGCGGCCAGCAGCCTTTAAGCTGCCCTTCCGTATTTGCGCCCAGGGCAGGAAAGAAGATGCAGGGCGAGGCGTGGTGCAGGGTGCCTGGGGAAGAGGCTTGTCCCTCCGCCTCTGGAGGGGTTTCAGGGGGCAGGTAGAGGTGGACTGGGCCAGGGTGGGTATTTGGAGAGGGGCGTGGACTGGCAAGAGGCAGCACTGGCCCATGATCAGGCCCGAGCCTTGCTCCTGTTCCCTGTGCTGCCCCGTGTCCTGCCCTGCCCCTCCATCGGCCATGGTGGTGAGGTGAGGGCTCAGTGTGAGGCAGGGGCTCCTGTGGACTGTCCCCTTGGGAAGATGATTTGGTTAGGTTTCCTACCCTGGGGCTGTCCCCTGGCTTGGGCGTAGAAGTTCTGTGCAGCCCCTCGGATAGGGGGACTGGGTGCTGCTGGTGAGGACACTAGTCCCTGCTTCAGGAAACCTGGGGTCTCCTTGTGGTCATTGGTTTGGCCTTTAGCCAAAAGGAGGGCTGCAAGTTTGGGGATCGGCCAGGTCACTGTGGCTGGCTGTTACCCTACCCAGCTTCCTGGAGGTGGACCGGATGTGAGAATAAATCAGGGGACAGTGAGGAGGCAGTGAAGCCGTGGGGGCGTAGGAGAGTGGTATGAGGTGGTGTGGGGGTGGTGGCGGGGGTGGGGTGGGGTGTGGCTGTGGGGGGTGTTGGGCCATGTGTGAAGCGGCTCAGGGGCACTGCCTAAGCTGGGTTTGCCTGCCAGGCCTTGCCCAGCAGCTGATGTCGGGCAGAGATCCTAAGAGCCCTGGTGCTGGCCCTCCAAGACCAGGGAGAGGACATCCTGGGGGACAGCATGCACAGAGGTCCTGCCGTGGGACGCTGGGCGCGCACGAGGAGGAAGCTGGCAGCGCTTACGTGTCCAGCTGGGAAGAGCAGCGGCCCAGCCCAGGGTCAGTGGCCCCCAGGAGAGGTAGGAGGGTGCCTGGCAGTGCTGCTGGTACCAGAGGTCTGTGTTCTGTGGCCTCACTGGTGGCTGGCAGGAGTGAAGTAGGGAGAGACCTTGTCCACAGCAATGACAGTAGCTCTGAAGAAACCTGGCTGGGGCCGCAGGCCTGGGCAGGTGCGTGGGTTTTGGCTCAAGCTGTTGCTTACTGATGGATTGGACGTAGGGAGGCGGTCAGTGCTGACCACAGGTTGTAGTAGCTGGTGGCACACCCAGACTCGCCACTTTCCCCCAGCTGTGACTGTGAACAAGTCACCTCTGAGCCTCAGCTTCCTTTCTCTGTGAGATGACTTGGGACAGCTCCCTGACAGGGCCACTGCAGGTGGCAGGAGTCAGTCGGTGCCTGGAGATAGGTGGGCTCCATCACATCAGGTGATTCTCTAACATGTAGCGGTATTGTGGTTGTTTATGGTGATATCCAGATTATTAATTTGAGATTTCTTATTTTAAATTATATATAGCTATAAATTTTTCCTTAAATACTGCTTTAGCTGCACCTTGTAAGTTTTGTTTTGTTGTATATTCCATTTACCTCAAGATAGTTTCTCATTTTTCTTGTGACGACTTTGTTGAAATATTGATTGTATAGGTTTTGTGTTGTTCATTTTGGCAGATTTATGAATCCCTAAATTTCTTTTTGTTATTGATTTCTAATTTCCACTATGGTTTGACCAACTACTTTCTGTAGTTTGAATTATTTTTAACTTATTAAGAGTTTTTTATATGGCTTATCTTGGAGAATGTTCTATATATCCTGAGAAGAAAGTGTATTTTGCTGTTGTTGGGTGAAGAGATCTAAAGATGTCTGTTGTTCATTTCTTCTATTTCTTTGTTGATCTTCTGTCAAGTTCTTTTATTCTTTATCAAAAGTGGGATATTGATGTCTCCAGCTATTTTTAATTTTTCTATTTTTCCTTTTGTATCTGTCAGTTTTTGTTTTCTATATTTTGGGGCCCTGTTATTGGATGTGTATGTGTTAATAATTGTTAGATCTTCCCCATGAACTGGCCCTTTTATCATTATAAAATGTTCCTCTTAACAACTTTATGTATTTATTTATTTATTTGGCAGTACTGGGAATTGAACATAGGGGCCCTTTACCATTGAGCTACACCCCGGCCCCCCTTTTTTTTATATTTATTTTTTAGTTTTCGGCGGACATAACATCTTTATTTGTATGTGGTGCTGAGGATCGAACCCGGACCGTATGCATGCCAGGCAAGCGCACTACCTCTTGAGCCACATCTCCAGCCCCAGCCCCCTTTTTTTTAATTAAAAAAATTTTTTTTGAGATAGAATGTTGCTAAGTTGTTGAAGCTGGCCCTGAACTTGTGACCCTCTTACTTCCGCTTCCTGAATTGCTGGGCTCCTAGGCATGTGCCATCACACACAGCATAGTCATTTGTTTATCTCATGGTGCTGGCAGTCGGACCAGGGCTGGCACCTGCTGGGTGTACATTGTGCCACTGCCCCACATGCAGCCCTGTCTCTAGAGACGTCTTTTTTTTCTTTTGGGGGGCACTGGGGATTGAACTCAGGGGCACTCTGCCACTGAGCCCACCCCCACCCTATGTTGTATTTTATTAGAGACAGGGTCTCACTGAGTCGCTTAGCACCTTGCTAAATTGCTGAGGCTGGCTTTGAACTCGATCCTCCTGTCTCAGCCTCCTGAGCCGCTGGGACCACGAGCGTGTGTCGCCGTGCCTGGCCTCTGGAGACTTGTTGGCGTTAAAGTCTGCCCTGGGCAGTGCTGGGGCAGCCCTCCAGCTTTCTCCTGGCTGCTCTAGGATCGCCTGCTTTCCATTCTTTATCTCAGCCCGATTCTGTCTGAGTCTGGAGAAGGGTCTCTGTGGGTTTGCTGTCGTTCTGCAGGTCAGTGCCGTGGGGCCGTCTCTGCTGCTATGGTCTTCCTCTTCCTCCTTTGCCCGCCACTGTTTTTATTTGCAGTCCGTGGATATCTTCTAATTATTGTTTTAATTCCTTTAATGATTTTTTTATACATGGGCACAATATCTTTATTTTGTTTATTTATTGTTATGAGGCTCGAACATGTGAGAGGCGAGTACTCTACTGCTGAGCCACAACCCCAGCCCCTTTCATGTTTTTTCATGATATTTTTGGAGGGATTTCTAGTGGTGGCTCTGGGCCTTACACACATCTCAGAGTCCCCATTTTCTTTGGAGCACACCTGTGCTGATGCCCTTTGAACAGGGCTCAGTCTGGATCTTGCTCTGCCTGGATTCCTGGGGCTGCCTCCCTTGCTGGTCCTCCTCACAGGTGGCGGGGAGCGTGTGGAAGCCCTCTCAGGATCTGTGCTCATCAGAACTATTTGGAAGGCTCCAGATTAGGGAACGGGGGTGCCACCCCCTCCCTGTTCCTGCTCCCTGCACGCCACCCCCAGTGCTGATTGGTTTGTGGCCCTAATCCTGGTGCGTGTGCCAGGCCACCTGCAGGCAGATCCTCGGTCCTCAGGAGCACTCAGAAGAAAGCCCCAGACGGGTCTAGAGGTCAGCTCTCGGAAGGCACCAGGGCAGTGGGGTTTTGGCAGTGGCATTGTGATTTGCTTGGTGATGGTCACACTCTTGGTGAGAGCCGAGGACCGAGATCTGAGTGTGGAGGTCAGCAGGCCAAGGACCCTGCGGCCGTGGTTGCCTGGACACTTTTTTCCCCTGCAGTATGGGGTGGAACCGAGGGGAGCTCTACCAGTGACGACACACAGCCCTTTTTATTTTTCGAGACAGGGTCTGCTCTGGCCTTGGACATGCTGTCCTCCTGCGTTGGCCCTCAAGTTACAAGGAACCTGGATAGCTTTAGTAGACGCTGCCGAGCAGGAGTGCAGAGGTGATCAGAACGTGCCCCCGACAGTGATTTCCTGGCCTGAGTTCGTTTTTACATAATGGCTTGGTTAGTACAGCTTGCTTGCCATTCATAATCCACTCTTTAAAAGTGTACAGCGTAGTGGTCATGTGCAGCTGCCGTCACGGAGATCCATTTCCAGAATATTCTCCTCACCCCCACAATGCCTTCCGCTTCTGCCTCCTCAGTAGTGATGACAGGTGTCACTGCTGTGCCTGCAGGCCGTACGGACAGGGTCACACGAGCACGCCATGGCCCATGGCCGTAGGTGGTCCCTTGAGGTGCTCAAGAGCTGCACTGGCCCACGTCTGCGTTTTTTGACTGGTGTGAAGGTGGAGCCCAGGTTGTGTGCCGCTTGTGTTTGTGTGTTGTGGGCAGGAATCTAGCAGAGTGGCCACGGTAGCTCCCGTTGAACGCTTCAGGGGACCGCCACATCCTTTGGGCAGAGCGGCCGCACTGTTTACAGGTCCGTCCACCGCGTGGGCGCCTCCCGTGTGGTTGGGCTCTTTTCATCTCAATTATGCGGAGGGCTGGGGGCGTGGCTTAGTGGTGGAGCACCCGCCTGGCCAGGCCTGCCTGAGGCCCTGGGTCCCCTCAGCATCACCACCACGACAGCCCGGCTTGGCAAAAGTCCCCTGGTCATCTGGCTATTGCCTGATGTCTGCTGTAGGTCTTGACATCTCTTTTCCTATTTAGAATTCTTTTTGGTTGTAGGTGGACACAATACCTTGATTCTACTTGTCTATTTTTATGTGGTGCTGAGGATTGAACCCAGCACCTCGCGAACAGGCTAGGCGAGTGCTCTACCCCTGAGCCCAAGTCCCAGTCCCCAACCCTTTTTTAAAATCAAAAAGAAAAAGTCTGGGACCGAGTCTCGTGAGTTGGAACCCCTGCTCGGCCCTGAGCAGCTGGGATGGTAGGTGTGCGCCCTGTGCCGGGTCTTGGCACCTTCCTGTCTGGAAGCACACTGCTCGCTGCCTGGGGGAGGTGGCCCGCGCTGACACCCTCCTGGGTTGTGGGTCTTCACTGAACTGGCATCAGCACAGTTTCTGTTCCTTTTTTTTTTTTTTTGGTACTGAGAATTGAACCTGGGGGCGTTCCACCATTGCGCCACATCGCAGCCTTTGTTATTTTTTTATTTTGAGAAGGGTCTCACTACGCAGCCAAGACTGGCCTTGAACTTGCAACCCTCCTGCCTCAGCCTCCCGAGTCAAGCCACTGCACCCGGCCTGCCCCTCCTTTGTACCTGTCCTTTCCTACTTCTATATTGAATTTCTGGCCCATAGCCTCCCCCACTTGTTGAATGGGGGGGTTCATGGTTTTTCTGACTTAAAACAGGGTGTCTCCCCTTTGGTAATGCGGAAATTTTGGGCCAGGGCCTCCTTTGGCCTAGGGTGTCCAGGGCACTACAGGGTGCTGAGCAGCAGCCTTGGCCTCCACCCAGTCCAGGCCATTAGCTCGCCTGTCCCCACATACAAGACAGCTACAGATGCCTCAGACATTGCCAGGCGCCCCTAGGGCAGACTCACCCCGAGAACCACTGATTTATAATAACCTCTATGTCGGGTTATTGTGTTTTTTTTTCTCAGTTCCTTGTATATCTTCAGTTTTATTTTTGATGTGTTGTTACATAGAAGGTTTCAAGATTTATTGCCAAATTTGTCCTTTCCTGCAAGGCTTCAGGTTTCTGACCTGTTTGGAGAGGTGCTTCCTCCCCAAGATTCTGGGAACACTGGCTGCTTCCTCCTCCTTGGACTGTGGTGGGTTTTACGAGGAGTTCTTTCTAGAAGCAGTGACATGGCTTTGTGTGCTCCGCCTCCTCCCTGTGGCGTGGCTGTGGGCCTTCCTGTGCGTGGACCTCTCTCCCTGTGGGTTCTTGGGCAGGTCGCTGCACACCCATCTGAGAAGTGGTGTGATCATAGCTGTTTCCCAGGCCATTGGGCTGGCCGGGCACACCAGTCCCCTGCGGCTGGCCTGTGCGAGGGTCAACTGTGTCCGGTGGAAGCGCTCTTTGGAGGAGTGTTGAAGGAAGTTGGGGACCTTGTCTGGGTCTCAGGGGTCTAAAGGGAGATCCTTCCCTCTGTGCCCTTGGCCTACCAGACTTCCAAGCTCTCACCCGAATTCCAAGGCAAATTTGCAGATTAAATGGAAAGATTAGCTTGTTAATGACTGTGGTTTCACATAGTTGATCTGTAGAGCTGGGCTGTGTGGTCGCCTGGCTGTGGAGCTTCCTTACCTCACCCACCCCAGCCTGCTGGCCTACTTAGACAGGTGGCCTCCAGCCTGTTGAAGATGCAGGCAGCTGGCAGGCCCCGTCCCCCACCCCAGCTTGGGTGTGAGGTTCCAGAAGTGAGTGCTGGCGGCCAGGCCCATGCCCCTTGGGTACCCTGGCTCTCTGCCCAAGAACTCCCTTTTTATTTTATTTTTTCGTGGTGCTAGGGGTGGGAGCTGTGCCTCATGTGCTAGATACGTGCCTTACCATTGAGTTAAATCCCCCACCCGGCACTTATTATTTTATTTTGGACACAATTGACCAGAAAGTTATCAGAACAGTGAGAACTGCCTGGCACCTTGGGTCCAGGCCTCCCAGGTGGCAGCCGCCTACTGTGCTGGCTTTGTTCTTACTGTCTTTCTGTCTGTTCTTCCTGAGCCGCATGGGTCAGTCACAGGCAGAGGCCTCTTCACCACTAAATATGAGGGCGGGGGCAGGTGAAGAATCCTCTTATTGAGCTGTCAAATCAGGATGTGGATGTGGGTGCAGCGCCACCATTTGACCTGTGACCCTGTTCCAGCTCTGCAGCAGCCTCCGCATCGGAAGAGATCCAGGCTCCAGCTGCCTCAAGCTGCCATTACTGTCCCTCTGTTTCGTCTGGAGCATGCCTGAGCTGTCCTTGATTCTGTGGCTGACTTCTTGAGGAATACAATCCCGCACTGGGGCGGCTCGGACTGCTCCTGAGCAGGTTTGGCAGGAAATCCCAGAGCCCATGCTCACCTCTCTGCCTGGGGCCAGCAGGGGCCGCATTTCTGTGACAGGCACCCGGAGCCCTCGGCTGAGGTGGTGCCTGAGCTTGTGTGCCAGCCCGTGCAGTTTTGCCATTGCTGCCCACCCAGTGTCCTGTGGGCGCGTGCAGGCTCCCGGCTCCCCAGCCTCGGCCACTGCTCGCCCTTCCTTCCCCGTTCCTCCTCCTTCCTGTGGAGTCGCCCGGTGGCCCCACCTGAGCTGCAGCCCCGGTGCTTTTCTTCCTGTCTTAGTTCTGCGGCAGGGTCTTGCTCCTCGGCCAAGGCCGGCCTTGAATCGCGGGCCCTCTCAGCCTGGGCTTGCGGGCCTGCCCTGGGCGCCACTGCTGAGTCCTGCTCGGGCGGTGGTTCACCTCCCTGTGCCATGGCTTTATTTGTTGGCCTCTCCTGCTAGGAGTGTGTCCTCCTTGGCGTGGACTCGTGGACTCTGTTGAGCGGGTTGTCATCCGCTGGTGTCATTAATCTGGTGCTGATTTGGCCCCAGATTTGTCCAGAGGGAGCCTTCGTGTGCTGGATCGGGTGCCACGGCTAGTGCCCGCCCATCTCGGCACCCCCTGACCCTGCACGGAGCCCGCTCCTCCTGCAGCCCCCCTCCTGGGGCTGGCCTTTCCCCGCAGAGCCGGGCTCTGTTTGGAGGGCCGTTTAGGGCCTGAGATGTGGTGCGGCCGCGCTTTGTGGCTGGCTCCCGTCTTTCCCTCCAGGCTTGGGCTCGGAGGTGGGGTGTGTGTGTGTGCTCCGGACCCAGTGTCCATTCCGCACCCGCCTGTCGCACGTAGATCTCTGTCCATTTGTTCTTCAGCTGTCTGTCCACCCACCTGCCCCCGGCCAGCTGCCCCCAAGTGCCCATGAGTTAGTTAGTTCTCGCTGAAACCTTGCTTCGGACCTCATGGCCACAGCCAGGCGCCTGCTGCCCTCCCCTTTCCTTCTTTGTGACCACCCCCTCCGCACCAGAGCAGCCTTCAGAGTGGGAGCAGCGTTTCTCTTTTCCATTCTTGAAGACAGTGGCTCTAACTCTGCATGAGGAGTGACCTGGGTGGCACTGCCCGCTCTCCCCTGCCTGTGGCTGCGCTGTCCCTTGGACTCAGGTTTGGGTTACTCGTTCTGTTTGTATTTGGCACTCGCACTGCCCCCACCTCTGGTTGGTTTTACTTTTTGCCCATTGATTCATTGGGAGCATAGAACATTCATGTCCTGGAGGGTAGGGAGAGTTCAGAGGGCCTGTGTGCACAAGTGTCACCAGTCCCTGTGTCCCTCAGGTGCTGGCTCCCGTCAGGCTCCGTCAGGCCACGGGACTTGCAGCTCCTGCCACGCTGTGTTTGCCAGCCTTGCTCCTCTGGGGCGTGAAGTTTGTGTCAGGGTTTTTTTTTTTTTTTTTTTAACATTTATTGTTTAGTTTTTTAGGTGGACACAACATCTTTGTACGTGGTGCTGAGGATCGAACCCAGGCCGCATGCATGCCAGGCGAGCGCGCTACCGCTTGAGCCACATCCCCAGTCCTGTGTCGGGGGTTTTGCAGCTGCAGACTTCGGCTGCCTATGGCCTGCTGCCCTGGGTTCTCAGGGCCTGGGGGAGTCTGGGGGCGGAGTTCTGCAGGTGGGCGAGGCCAGGGCAGGTGTGCTGCGGTGTCCCATCCCCACCTCACCAGCAGGGTGTGCTGTTCCCACGTAGAGTGCCTGCTGCACAGGTGCCAGCCGGGAAGCAGGCCCTGGGGTCTCACCAGCGCTGCTGTAATTATGCGAGGGGTTGAGCCCTGCCTTGGGAGGAAGGTCGTCCTCACTCTTGGCTTTGAATGGCCTCTTTTTTGCTCTCTGCCCATTTTTCTGTGGGATTTTTGACACCCCCCCCACTGAAGCTCTGCCATATCTTGGGGAGATGCACCCTGCGCCGCATGCACTCTCTCTCGGTCTCTGTTGTCACAGCGCTTTTAACCGCCCACAGAGAGGTTTCTTTCTGTCCCCCTTTCTTCCCTCCTTCCTGATCTACGCACGTTTATGACTATTGTCTCTCCTTGTCTCTGGGAATGAGTCATAGTGCCTTAGTCCACAGCATGTTGCCATAACAAAATACCTGAGACCTGGTAATTTATGAAGAATAGAGGTTCATTTGGATTTTGGTTCCAGAGACTCCAAGTCTCACAGTGTAGTGCGCGCCCTGCACATCTCTGGTTGCCTTGCAGCGTGGTGGAGGAGTCACAGGGTGAGACAGCACAGCTGGTGGCGGGGCCTCTCTTCCTCTTCCTAAGAAGCCACTGATGCCATCACGGGGCCTTGAACTTTCCTCATCAGACTTCACCTGGTCCTGGTCACCTCCCAAAGGGCCTGCCCCAGTGCTACCAGTACAGGATCTGGCGGTTACATTTCCAACAGTGAGGAGCTGGGTGGGCTGGAGCACAGCAGCTGAGAACGTTGAGCGGCGTTCTCCGGGCTCTCCTGAGGCCTGTGCGGTCTCCTGGGTGGCCCAGATCCCTGATCTTCCGCATGGTGTGAGGTGGGGACCTACTTGTCCACATGGCCACCCAGGTGTCCTAGCACCAAGGACCTGTTCTTACCCAGTGCTTCGAGATGCCCCCGGTCACCCACCGGAGCTCCGAACGTGTTCTCGACTTGGTTTTCTCTCCTGGCACCTGCTTCTCGGCACTGCCGGCTGCTGCTCCCCACCTCCTCGGGCGCCCGCCCCGGGGCCTGTTTGGGTCCCCCGTGTGGGTTGTCAGGTTCCCTCTGCACTTTGGTGCACGTGTGCTTCTAAAGATGAGGAATCCAACAGGGCTCAGGTGACAGACCGCTGTGTCCTGGAGGGCAGGCGTGCTGTCAGGGACCTGGGGACTTGGTTGTGAATTCTTTCAGATCCTTTTCTGTGGTGACAGTATAGAGACTCTCGGGGCCTCCTCCAGTGCCGGGCCTTGGTCTTTCAACAAACCTGTGGTCTGGCCCTTCCTGCCATCCATGGCTGCCCGGTGGCTCCCACAGCTGCCTGCCTACCTCACACAGGGCCTTCAGACTGTGGCCCCAGGGAGCCTGTCCTGGTCGCCTGCCCGTCATCTCCCTGGCCCGTCGCAGCCCCTCTGTTTCTGCACGCTGCCTCTGTACACCTGGCCTGCAGTGTCAGGCCCCAGGTGCTGCAGCTGGTCAGCCCTCAGCTTCCTGAGCCGGGCATGGCCAGGTGCTGCCCAGAGGGGCGTGGCTGTATCTGAGATGGGTTGGGTCATCATGACCCAGGTTCCTGTGGACTTCAGGTGCCTGCTCTAGACCCAAGTTATCCAGGGGAGGATTGGTCACATTCTCAGAGTGAAGGACAGTGCAGGGATTGGGTGATCAGCAGGGTCCAGGGCAGCCAGGTGGCGTCTGCCTGGTCCTCTCTCCTGTATGCTTCTACCCTGGGCTAGGCCACCCCTCCTGCAGCCTCCCCTTGCCCCTCAGTCCTGCCAACCTTGGCCCTCCTGAGGCCTACAGTCCAGCCTGCTCGTCCCTCTGCTCTGACACTCTCCACAGTGCGGCTCCCCTCAGAGCAGACTTACTGTCCCCAGAGGAGCGCAAGCCTAGCTGCCCACGTCTCCTGCTGCCCACACTTCCTGGCCTTGCTCTTGCTTGGGCAGCGGTATGGTAGCAGTGCCCTGCAGGGGCGCCAAGAACGTGAACCAGTGACCCACATAAAGCAGTGAGGGCAGCAAGGCAGAGTGGGCCTGACCAGCTTCCACCAGAGCAGTCATGGGCTCTGGAAGAGGTGGGACTAGGAGCTGGGCCAGGCAGGGTTAGCGTGGGAATGGAACCTTCTGGAAGAAACTTGGAGGGGGATTCTGTGCCCTCCCCAATAATCAGCCTCCACTGACCACTGGCTTCCAGCCAAGACTCTGTCAGGGAGGACCTCTGTTCCCACTTGACCTGTCCCCCAGTCACCTCACTGTCCTGAGGTAGGGATCCAAAAAGATGGCAGGTGCTGCAAGAGGGGCTATGTGTGTCGGCCACACTGAGTGCCCCAGGTCCTGAGTGAGCTTGCAGCTGGCAGCCCCATGGTCAACCCTGAGCCTATGGCCCTGCAGCCTGCAGTCCAGCTGCAGTCTACCCAGAGGCACCAGGGAGGGGGTGTGTGTCCTGGTGGACTGGGCACTGGGGACTCCTCCCTGGTCCTAGACCTGCTGTCCTGGCTTGCTGGCCCTCTGGGAGGGCTGCTTGTCCACCTGCTTGCTCTGTCTCTGGTGATGTGTGAGCTTCAGGGAGGGTGTGGCGTTGTGGGCAGGTGGGGTCCAGGCAGCCGTTGGTGGCGGCTCTGGCTTCCAGGTGGTTCCACGCTCCCCCGGGGGTCAGCGGCCTGTTCTGAGGTTGGTGTGCGCCCCACTTCTCCTGACACTCCAGAGTGATGTGGGGGGCTCTGCGCTCCCGGGAGGCTTCCGGGAGGCCCGATGGCTCCCTCCGTGTGGCTCTGGCTCCTTCTGCTCCTCAGCTCCAGTGCCGTGGTGTTAGTGCTGTCTCTGTTTGTGGAACTGGGAATTGCTTCAGTGCCCAGCGACATCCCCAGGCCTTTTGTTTATTTATTTATTTTATATGGAGACAGGGCCTCGCCAGGTTGCTGAGGCTGGCTTTGAACTTAGATCCTCCTGCCTCAGCCTCCCAGGCCGCCGGGGTTACAGGTGCGCGTCAGCGTGCCCAGCTTAGTTTTAAATCTGCCGTGAGCTGGGCCCTGGGCTCTCGCCTGTGTGGCCCCACTTGTCCCAGGGCCTTCTGCTGGAAAGGCTGTTCTCTTCCCACTGAGTGGCCCTGGCACCCACTGGAGACCAGCTGACCTCAACGTCCGGGTGTGTGTCTGGACTCAGGTCTCGCCCCTTTGTCTCTGTCCTCTGCCAACGCCACACCCTTTATTACGCGGGTTTGTCCCCTGAGTTAGTTTATATCTAGTCTTGGCTGGGACATTGAGGACATTGATGTTTGCATTTTTTGCATTGGGATCCAGCTGGCTGCTGGGGCGGGTCTCCCCGGCTGAGCCCCGCAGCTCCCTCAGGTGGGCTTTGGGGTCTCAGGGTGTGAAAGAAGTGGCCAAATAAATAAGAGGCTCCTCCCCATCACGCAGACGTTGATGAGAAGTGTGGGGTTTGGGCCTTGCCTGTGGGGGCTGCGGCCCTGTGTGGGCACGTGGCGGGCTGCGCGTGTCGCCCTCCCCACGTCTGGGCACTCAACAGCAGCCCCTCTCCCGCTGGGACCTGCCCTTTCTGGGCTTCAGACAGTGGACCGAGCGGCATTTATTCTTTTGAGTTCTTATTTTGAAGTAATTTTAGACTTAAAGAAATGTCACAAAGGCAGTGCAGAGAGTTCCCCTGTCCCTCTCATTCCGTGCCCCTCCTGTCAGCACCTTACATAAGCACATAGAAATCTCCAAACCAGCGAGTTCCAGGGTGACACCAGGGTTCAACCGTTGCCTCCCACCGTCCCTATCCTGGTCCAGGTCCCACGTGGGCCTTGGGCCGCCCTGTCTCCTCAGGGTCCTGGGATGGGCCAGCGCCTTACCTTTCTTTCATGACCTTGACACTTTGCTTTTGGTGCTGGGGATGGGGCTCAGGGTCTCGTGCTCTGCAACTGGCCATGCGCTGGTCCCCGCCTTGGCATTCTTGAAGGGCGCTGGTCAGAGCTTCTGTGGACCACCTGTCCTGGCCGAGGTGCGTTCCCCTGACCAGCCTGCGCTAGGGACGTGGGGGAGGAAGGCAGAGGTGACGTGCAGATGTCAGGAGGCACATGGTGCCCATGCTGCTTGTCACTGGGGAAGTTGGCCTTGACCCTTGGCTCAGGGGGCATCCCCTGGGTTTCCCAGTGGACAGTTGCTCTTTGTGCGTTGAAAGCCATGCAGATATCCCACTCCTGAGGTGTCACCCTGACTTCCTGCATTCCGTGTCACATGCCCTTGCTGATTTCACGTCCCCTCCCTCCTGGCACCGGGTAGCAGGAGTCTTTGGGAGGAGAGCTGCCCTTCCCTCGTCGTTGAGTCTCTGAGTGTCTTGTAAGTAAAGACGTGTGTGTCTACTATGTCGTCTGAGTCCACGCTGCCACTCTTGGTTGTGCAGTGGTCCCACGGGACCTGCTTCTCGTCCCTTCTGCATGCCCGCCAGTCCTGCGCACATCCCTCCTCTCTGGCTGCACAGATGCCCCGGACTCACCTTGCCTCTTCCCAGGGCTCCGGTGAGCCTTGGAGACCATGACCTGGGGCTGGGTGTCACTGCTCAGGCCCTCTCAGCAGGCAGAGTTTGGACTAGGGACGCGGCCTGCACAGTGGCGCTGACTCTGCCTGTGGTCTGGGCGTGAGCTCCTGTAACGGGGTGCAGAGCCTCGGTGCCATTAGGCCCTTCTGAAGCCCCGCCTGGCCTTGCACCCTGAGCGGTCCACAGAGTACCCTGCAGAAGGGTCACCTTCCTGCTGGGTGGAGGCAGGAAATGGCTCATCCTTTTTGAGGGTGGCTTTAGGCTGGTGGCCCTGGAGGGAGTGGGCTGGGTTGGGCGCTGAGCATCCTGGTCAGGTGGCTGAGGCTGCAGATGAGAGCCGTCTCTGGCCCAAGGTGCCCAGTTAGCTCTCTACCTCTCAGGACTGCACGAGGTCTGGCGCGAGAGGCGGACGTTTGGTCTGATGTGGACACAGTCACACACAGGGTAAGCCCTGGGCCGCTGGGGTGACTGGCAATCTGATAGCTGAGACCACCTCTGCTTGGATTGGGGGTGGGTCCTTGGGATCCCCAGGGATGCTCTGTGGTGGCAGGCCCCCAGCATGGTGGTGCTGCTGGCTCTTTACCTGTTTCCTGCGCATGTTTCTCGCTGGCCACCAGCTGGCCCTTCAGAGGGCCAGAGGATCGAGACAGGAGCCAGCATGGGCCTTGCCTGCCCAGGGCCTGTCCTGGCGGCAGTGCGGAAAGCCCGGCTGTGCAGTGGTGGGTCTTGCCCTGCTGGGGCGTCGGCGCCTGGGGCCTGGCTCCCTGTGGGCTCTGCAGCGCTGCCGCCCAGCTCCCTTTCCAGTTCTATTCTTAGTGCCCCAGATTTGCCCAGAACTCACAGTGAGGTCAGCAGGCCCGCGGGCGGCAGGATGCAGCAGACCTAGCCGACCTGGGCCTTTCTGTGGTAGCAGGCTTGACTTC
Organism: Callospermophilus lateralis; assembly: GCF_048772815.1. NCBI lineage: Eukaryota > Metazoa > Chordata > Mammalia > Rodentia > Sciuridae > Callospermophilus > Callospermophilus lateralis. Next base: position 221,956,892 of record NC_135305.1, on the reverse strand, counting down.
TGGAACGGGGACACTGGGCAGAGAGCCCCGGGTTCCTGTCCCCGCCTCCCCGCTGTCCGTCAGGCTTCATGCGCCACGTGTGTGTGGTGGTCAGTGAAGCGAGGCTGCTGTACAGCCACTCCAGTGTGTGCCTGATTCCGGTTCCTGCTTGTTCCTGTGTCCTCTTCCTGCCCCACACCTACCCAGGGTCCCACACGGCATCAGCTGTCCCATCTCCGTAGACTCTGAGCTGTCACATCTCCAGGCTCTACCCCGGGCCATCTGCGGAGGGCTGTGATGGGTGGCGGGGAGCCCTGCTGGGCTCTGTCTGAAGTTTTCCTTGTGGCTGGGTCGGGGACGAGATGCAGAGGTGAAGGGCCTCCTTGTAACAGGCTGTCCAGGCCATGGGCCACCCCATGGCGGGTGCTGACCCTCATTACTTGGCTGAAGTGGTCTTGGTCAGAGTCTGCACTGTGAGGCAGCTTCTCCCTGTGTCCCATGGAGGGGCACCCTGTGCAGAGCCCAGGTTAGGGAGTGGGTGCTGTGTGGGCCACCTGGCCCCCGCCTTGGCCTTGTCTGAGCAGAGCCTGGGGCAGAGTTTGGGCCAAGCCTCCGTACCCCAGAGTGGCCACTGACCAGCTGTGGGGACCTGACTTCTGCTCCCTGAGGGGGCCATGGAGGTTGCTGGCCTGGCCCTTCACCCACTGTGGCAGGGGTCACGATGGACAGTGCCTAGGCTTGGGCTAGGCCCTGAGAACTGGGCTTCCCCCCAGCCCTGGAGCCACCAGCCCCCCCACTTTGGAGTTGGCATTGTTGCCCCCAGAGAGCAGGAGCGGGGCTGCTGTGCTCTTGGCAGCTCTGTGCCCGCTCAGATGCTCTGTCCTGGTGGCATCTGTGTCTTTCAGAACACATGCTGGTGGCTGGTGTTGTCAGGGTATTTGTCAGACTTCGTCTTTTGAAATTCCTGGTGAATCACAGAATCCAGGGCCCCCGGGAAGAGCGTCGCTGCCTGAAGCTCAGGCCTACTGAGGGGACCCTGGAGTTGCATGTTGGGCAGGAGTTGGCACTGGTGAAGCAACAGGAAGAGGAGGACACTGGAGCCCGGGCCACCCGTGTGCTGCAGGGGCCTGCGCTTCGGCCACTCCGTGAGGCGCTGGATGTCACAGCAAGGCTGAAGGTCCTGTCCTGCTTGCAGTTGGCCCGTGGGCAGGACTTGAGCTCTGCCGGGAGCTGGGGCCCGTGGTGGAGTCCCCTGCTACCCTGCCCTGCCCTTCCTGTGCTCTGCTGGGAAGGAGGTGGCGGTGGCTTTCCCTCTGACTTGGTCTGGCAGAGCGACAGCGGAGCCTCATGGAGGCTGTCTGGCTCGAGGCTCGCGGAAGCTCCTGGCTTTCACTGGACTGATGCAGGCCGCTCTCCTGGGCTTAGGAGCTGAGCTCTGTGGGGTCAGGGGCTGTGCGCACGCGTCTCATGTTCTTGACCGTCGGCTGGTCCAGCTGAGCCCGAGCAAGGTGGCGGTGCGCTCGGCTGCTGCACCTGACCCACCCAGGGAGCGGAAGGCCAGCCGGCCGGCGGGTCAGGTGATCCTGGTGTTTTGTGCCTTTTAGGAGCTGCCGTCTCACTGCAGCTGCCGGACAGGAAGAGGTTCTGCCCGTTCCTGGAGCTCCTGTCACCCCGCAGCCTGCGCCCCCTAGAGCTGGCCAGGAAGCTGGAGTGGGTAAGTGGCCTGGCTGCCTCGTGGCTGTATGAGGCCGACACCATGCCTGCTCTGGGTGGTGTCTCTGGGCTGCACCCTGGGAGGGGGCGGTGGCCCGCCTGGTTCTGGTGCCTGTGACACCTGGCGTCAAGTCATCCTCAGACATGGGAGGCTCCACCTTGGGGCAGAGGTGGCTCTTGGATATTTCTTTGGTTAGTCCACGGTGTGCTCCTGCTCTTCAGCATCTGAAGGCCTGTTCTGCCTCCTGGGCACGCCGCCTCTTGTGCTGTGGTCGGGGGATCGCTCAGGATGTGCTGGCTTGTCTTGTGTTGTGGGCACAGAGTAGGGACCAACAGTGAGGGGCTACAGCTACTCAACATTGCCCAGGGTCCAGTGCCACGCAGGCACCTATCGACGGCACATAGATGGCCACTCCTAAATGGGCTAGACCTGGGCCTTTGTGTCCACGTGGAGGCCTGCTCTGTCCAGCCACATTTGGGAACTGAATCCATGTGGGAAGCCACCCAGCTGTGGCCCGTGAGTCAAGCCTGGCTCATTCTCTGATTTTGTAAATAAAGCTTTATTGGCACAGCTGCGCCTGTTCCTTTACGTAAATAATGGTGACGGCAGCAGGATGAGGTCATTGTGCTGGAATTCTGGGCTCTGCAGATCTGAAACTATTTTCTGCGAGGTCCTGTAGAGAAAGCCGTGGACCCCTCCTAGTGGGCATCGTGCTGGCTGCCCAGGGACCGCTGACTCCAGTCAGCTGCTTCTCAGCCGCCTGGTCCCCTCCACCTCTAGCCCTTAGTGGAGCCCCGAGATTGCTCGGTGGCACCCGTTTCTTCCCCTAACAGGTCCGTGTTTTCAGGGTCTCGGAGCTTTCTCCCGCCCGGCTGAAAATCACACCTTGAGCTCCAGCTTTGCACCCACAAACCTGGGCAGAGTCCGCGGCTCTGTGTGGTGCCATGCTCCAGCTTGGGGGCGCCTCTGCGACTTCGTGGGCTGTGGGCACTTCCTGTATGTCATGACAGGACTGCACTTGTTAAAAATCAAAGCCAGTGTCCAGGACAGGCTGGAGAACCTGCTGCCATCGGGGGCAGGGCCGTCGGTCTCGCCTGCTTCCTCGGCTTTCAGCAAGGGCCAAGCAGTGGTCCCGTGGTGGTGGCTGGATTTCTCTTCTGTAGTTTGGGGTGCTTGGGTAGGAAGATGGGGTGTGAGCAAGGCCAGCCCCTCATTGGGTAGAGACCAGGGTCCCCGAGAACGCTCCAGGCAGCTCTCCGCCATGCTCCTCCTCCCATGGGGGGCTGGTTCCTCGGGCCAGGCCTGGGAGTCTTGGACACCTTCTAGGGGGTGGCCCTAGAGGTCCTGGGGCCACACTCCTGGGGACTAGCGACAGGCCGGTCAGGGAGCGCCGAGTCCTGCCTGCTCTCTCCCACCCTGTGCTCTCGTGGGTCGTCAGCTGCAGCCATGCTCCTGGTGCCTTGGCCTCGCGGGGGGGGGACAGGGGGGAGGCGGGAACCCCAGGGCCTGGCCTCTAGGGATGCCACCAGCATGAAGATGCAGGCCAGGACGCATGTGGAGCAGACAGGGGACCAGCGACCCTCTGCTGCACTTTTAGGCCACTGTCCCTGAACATTCACCCTGTGGCCACGACGATTTGGAGGGTGGGCTTGCGGTCACCTCGTGCAGTGTCTCTTGCAGAGGCTGTTGTGCCTGAGCGTCTTCCCTGGAGGCCCAGGTGGAGCAGGTTCCCGTCAGGGAGGTGGGGGGGGTGCCGAGTGGCGGTCTGCAGGGTCTGCGTGTTCTTTGGGGACTGTGCCAGTCCGGTGGTGACTGTGACAGACTGAACGGTATTCCCAAGCGACACCCTGATCCCTGGAGCCTGTGGCTGTGTCACCTCACGTGGCAGAGGGGCTCTTCAGATGGGATCAGTGAAGGGCCCTGAGCTGGGGTCACCCTGGTCATTGGGGCCCAGGGTCACCACAGGGTCCTCATGGGAGGAGGCAGGAGGGCCAGAGTCGGGGAGAAGCTGGACGACACTGCGCTGCTGGCCCAGGAGCTGGACGGGGGCTGGAGCCCAGGGCTGTGGGGAAACGCAAGGAGAGCCCCAAAGGATCAGGGCCCAGGAGAGGTCCTCCTGGCCTCTGGCCTCAAACTGCGAGAGGAGGCAGTCATGGGTCACAGTGGCCAGGCGCTCGTGCCTAGGCATGTGGGCGGCCCTTCCTGCCTTCTGGGCCTTGCTCTTCCTCGTCACAGTGTCCCGGTCAGCCAGGGCCCAGGCCGCAGCCCAGCTGGTACTTGTGCTCTGAGTCCCTGTGAGCGCACACCTCCCAGACTCTGGGACTGCGGTTCTCCTTAGCTGCTGCCCTTGGCCGCCCGTATTCCTGTTTGTTCCTCTGGTCTCTGCAACGCTGACCGTCCAGCCAGTCCTGCAGCGTCCAGTGTGTGGCCTCTGAGCCATCCTGTCCAGTACCCCCTGGGCTTCCTCTGGCCACCTCTGCTCAGCGCTCATCCTTCTTGTATCTCTGAGCTGCTCTTCCTGCTGCCTGGCCCTGCCTCTGGGACAGGCTGAGAGGAACGCAGGAGCTGGCACAGTGGGTGGGTCAGGGACACGGGGGCCAGGCGGTGACGGCTGGGCAGCAGGCAGGAGCATCTGGCCCGTGGAGGAGCTGCCCCACCGCGGTGCTCAGTGGGGTGGGGTGAGCAATGGTGTTCTGGCACCTGACCTGTCTCCTCCCTGCACGGGGCTCCCCACACAGATGGGACCACAGATGAGGGCTCCCCTTGCTCTTGTTAGGGCAGCTTTGGGGGCTGCTGGTGGCCACCTGCTTGGACTCCCAGCTGTTTGTCTTAGGCCACCTCTGCAAGAGTTGTGCCTGGAGGTGGCTCCTGCGAAGTGGCTGCCTGTGGGAGGTGCTTCAGTGGGGAGCCTCTACACGGTGGGGGCGCCGTGGGCCTGCGCTGGCTGGGGTACACTGGGTATTTGGGGTCTCACTCCTGGGACGGGGACCTGTGGGAGCAGGTGGAGGGGAGAGCCTGGGGAGAGATGGCCCTTGGGGTCCCCAGGACGCTCTGACCCTCCATGCTCAGACAGCCCCTCCCACTTTCCAAGGACCCGTCCTTGGTTGCTGGGCTTCCGAGGAGGATGCGGGCCAGGCGCTGTTCTGGTCCCAGCCCGAGGCTGCTGCCTCTGCCGGGTCTGAACACCTGCCCGGTCAGACCGTCCCCGGCACCAGCCGTAGTGCACGCCGACTGAGGGCTGGGGCAGTGTCCCGGGCGCCTCAGTGCTCACTGGACACAGAGTGGGGCCACCACAGGGTGGCCCTGACTCTTCTCAGCCTAACTCCTGGTGGCCCATCCTGCTGCTGGGCACTTTGTCCCGGGGCCGGCGTCCAGAGGGAGAACTGTCTGGTTGTGGGCCCTTGTGGGGTGGGCGAGGTGGACAGGACGCTGCCTGGCCACGAAGTTCCGCTGTAGGTGGGGTGGACGCCTCACGCGCTCAGTGGTCTATCCCTGCCCGTGGCTAGTGGGGTCAACCCATGGGCGAGGAGATGGGGCAGGATCTTGGAAGGGTGCCCCCGGCTGCTGTGGCTGTGACCAAGAGTTTTTGCCTGCCACAGGTGGCTCTCTCAGCCTGGCTGATGTGTCCCTTCTTGTCACACATCTCCGGCTGTCCCTGCTGGTTCCTCTCCCAGGTTGTGGAGGGGCTGGCTGGGCAGCCTGGGACAGCGCTGTCAGAGGTGGTCGTGTGTGGCAGGACAGCAGGCTGCTGGGGCCTCGGGAGCCAGGCCCTGAGGCGTGTGGGGTCCCGAGCAGATGGCTCTGTGTGTGTGTGTGCGCGCGTGTGGATAACAGGAGCTGTATTATAGGACCCGGCACACGCACACACCACCCCCGCCTGGCGTGTGAGGGCCAGTAGCCTGCAGTCTCCAGAGCGCTGCTCTCAGCCCTCCGGGGGGCAGGGGAGGGTGGCGTTCCCACGGGACGGTGCGGGTGCGGGTGCTCCTGCGGCACACGGGAGCCAGGAGCCCTCTAAGTGCCTGGTTAACCCTGTCTTCAAAGTCCCTTTTTCCCTGTGAGGTGACATCCCCACAGATTCCAGGGCTGAGGACATGGTCATTTTGGGGGACCATCATCCTGCCCAGCCAGCTGGCAGCAGAATAGGAGCTGGCGTCCCCTGTGGGTGGGTGTGTGTGTCTGTGGGGTGTGTCTGTGTGTCTGTGGGGTGTGTCTGTGTGTCTGTGGGGTGGGTGTGTGTGTCTGTGGGGTGGGTGTCTGTGTGTCTGTGGGGTGTGTCTGTGTGTCTGTGGGGTGGGTGTGTGTGTCTGTGGGGTGGGTGTGTGTGTCTGTGGGGTGTGTCTGTGTGTCTGTGGGGTGTGTCTGTGTGTCTGTGGGGTGGGTGTGTGTGTCTGTGGGGTGGGTGTGTGTGTCTGTGGGGTGGGTGTGTGTGTCTGTGGGGTGTGTCTGTGTGTGGGGGGGTGTGTCTGTGTGTCTGTGGGGTGGGTGTGTGTGTCTGGGGGTGGGTGTGTGTGTCTGTGGGGTGTGTCTGTGTGTCTGTGGGGTGGGTGTGTGCACTCATGTGTTCGTATTTTTGTGTGTGTACTGTGCTGCCTATGACCACTGCACAGGTCTCAGGTCCCAAAGTTGGCCCAGCCTTGTAGAGGGAGCTTTCTGTCATCCCTTGGGCCCCGTCTCCTTGCCCAGCCCCTCAGCTTCCTGTCCAAACCCACCCGGGGCACAGGCTCCCTATCCTGGCCACCCAGCTTGCCCAGCTGGCCTCCCCTGGCCACTCCGCCTTGCTCACCTCAGCTTTGCCCTGCATCACCAGTGTCCCCCTATGTCTGGACTGTTTTCTCCCTGGATCTGTCTGTGACGTGTGCCCCACATGCCTGGTGCTCACGCCCAGTCCCTGTCCCTGCCTGATGGCCTCTCTTGCCCTGGACCTGCTTTGGCTTGGGCTTCTCCCTCTCCGAGGGTTTGCTGGTTGCTCTCTGGATTGGGCCTGCCTGGCTGTGCCCCACAGAGGAGGTCCGCCCCACAGAGACTGTCACCTTGGGACAGCCCTGCGCCCGGTCCAGGGTGGGGCGGGCCTGGGGCAGCACTGGGCCGCACAGGGCGTCGTGGTTCACAGTGGAGCTGCTCCCCACAGGGAGACCGCAGGCGCTGGTGGAAAGCCACCCTCCCCTGTCAAGAGGAGGTGACCGCCGTTCTCCTCCTCTTCCTTCTGAAGCATTTGCCTCCTCCTGGAGTTCTCTGCAGGGGCAGCATGGGGCAGCACGGGGCAATGGGCCTTGGACCCCAGGCCGTGGGGCCTACTTTGGGCCGGCGCTGCCTGGTGGCCTGCAGGTGCCTGGGCCTTGGTGGAGCTGGAGCCCACCACCTCCTTTGGCCCAGCAGGAGCCAGAGGAAGGGCCCTTGATGAAGGGTGCCCCTGTGGTCGTAGGGCAGACCGCCTGTCGGCGGGTGGCCAGAGGTTGGCGTCCCCCGCGGGCCCTGTGTCAGAGCTGCACAAAGTGCGTCGCCCCGTAACCAGCCCAGTGCTGAGGAGGTCTCTGCCTTCCGTAGGCCTCCACAGCAGCCCTCTGCGGCCCCTGGGCCCCGGGCGGCGGGGCCTTCACGCTCCGGGCGCAGGCCTCCTGTCTGTCCCCTCGCAGCCCCTTCCCTTTGCTGGTGCAGGGGAGCCCGGCCCTCGCCCCGATGCGCAGCAGCTGTCCCGCCAAGGTGCACGGCCCAGGCCTCACGTAGGGCTTCCGCTGGCCGAGCCTCCACCGCCACTGTCCCTTCCGGACATTTTCATCTCTTTACCCAGGGAGAAGATGCGTGGCTTTGGTGTCTGCTTCTTGCGGAGCACGGTGTCACGCAGGCCCCTCTGTGTCCATGCCCGGAACTGCCGTGCTCTGTGAGGCCGAGCGGCTCCTGTGTGTGGCTGGCCACGGTGCTGGCTCCCTGGCTGCTGTGGGTTGCACTGTGGTGGACACGAGGACACACGAGCCTTTGTGTGGCGTGTTCTCACTGCCCTTGGGCACACGTCAGCTAAGTCTGCCCCAGCTCCGCCCCTCCTGTGGTGCGAGGGCCTGGCTTCCCTCTTCCTCACCAGCACCTGTCTCCTCCTGACCCTGGCACCTGGAGGGTGCAGAGCACCTCCTGTGGTCCCGACTGCCAGGGATGCTGAGGACCTGGACGTGCCGGCCCCTCGGGCTCTGTGCTAGTGAGTGCTGCTCAGGACCCTGGCCTGGCTTTTGACCAGCCTTCCGGGTGCTCGACCCCCGGGTTGGTGAGGTGCGCTGTCACGGAGCACGCTGCTGTCCTGGACGGTGTGTGGTCTTCCCAGGGACTCTCCGAGGCCCTCTGCCCTGGCCTGGTGTTGGTAAACTGGAGGGCGGGGCCCAGGGATAGACTCCAGCCAAGGTATCTGTCTCAAAACTAGGGAGCCATCCATCCCACACGCGGCAGTCACGGCATTCCCATGAGCTGCACCCCAGCCCTTTGAAATTTCATTTTGAGACTTGAGTCTTGCTAAGTTGCTCAGGCTGACCTGGAACTTGGCCTCCTCCTGTTTGAGCCTCCTGACATGCGCCAGCCTCGCTCACTGGTTGTTGTGTGTGCACACGCTCGGCTTGTAATTTCTTCTTTCACAAAACAGGGCAAGTGCAGTGGATTGTGGAGATTGTGAACCATTTAGATTTTCTTCTTTATGCTTTAGTTACAGAAAAAGCCACTTGAAAGGGCACAGGCAGGGAGAGGCACGTGCGGAGACTGCCCGGCACCCTGGCCTGCGCTCCCTTCTGGTGGCGAGCCTGTCCCGGAGTGAGTTTCCAGGGGAGAGCATGTGTTCGCCAGCCTTGTGGCGCAGTTGCCAGGACGCCTGGCCGGAACAGCTGAGAGGAGGAAGAGCATGTTTTGGTGCTGGTGGCAGAGGGACCGTCCACGGGAGGCTGAACCCGAGCTGCAGCCCAGGAGGCAGAGCGTCGTGGTGGAGGGTGTGCAGAGGAGAGCAGCTCAGCCTGTGGCAGCCAGGGAGGAGAGCCAGGAGCCAGGGACAAGGCATGTGATCGTGCCCGTCATGGAGGACACGCCTGTCATCCCAGCAGCTCAGGAGGCTGAGGCAGGAGGACCACATGTTCAAAGCCAGCCTCAGCAACTTAGTGAGGTCCTAAGCAACTTAGCAAGACCCTGACTCAGAATACATAAAAAGGGCTGGGGTGTGGCTCAGTGGTTAAGCACCTTTGAATTCAATCCCTGGTACCAAAAACAACAATGTGATCTCAGTGGCCCGCTTCCTCCAGCCACTCCCCACTAGCCTGCAGTCACCACTCTGTGAGGCGTCCGATTACTAATCCATTGTATGGGGGAGTCCACTGGAGAGGTCACAGCTCTCAGTCCTGGGATCTGGTCTCCTGGGTCACCAAGGCAGTGTCTGGGGTCCCTCATATCACACCAGAGCAGGTGCTCCTGACAGTGTGGTGTCAGCGGCGTGGGCTGTGCGTACCCTCAGGGATTCGCCCCTGGACCCGTGCGGCATGGGGCTCCCCGTTTTCCAGAGCATGAACCTGGCACCTCTCTAGACCCTGGCAGCTGCTGTCCAGGGTCTTCCATTCTGGCCCTGGGCACACTGCTCTGGACATGCTGGCCTGGGGCAGGAGGCAAGCATGTGGCAGGCCTGGATGCTGGGTGACTGTGCCTGAAGACCTGGAGGGGGAGGCAGCCCCTCCTGCAGGAGCCCCAGGGGGCTGGAGACCCCTCTACTGTGGCCACCTGGGGGCAGAAGAGGCAGCCCAAAGGAAAGGACTCCAGGGCTGGGTCAGAGCTCCAGCAGGGGCGGCCTTCTGGGTGGGCAGTCTCTGTGGCCTGGGACACTGGCATCTGTTCTCTGGTTGGTTGTGATGGCCCCTTTCCTTCATAAGCACTTGGGCAGTGCTGCCCACTGTGTGGCCACCAGCCACAGCCGCAGGGCTGTGGCCTCCTGGCTGGCTCAGGAGGAGCCTGAGGACTCTGTGTAGAGTGCAGGGCTGTGGGACGCGGCTCTGGGCAGGGCTCATCCCCTCGGGGCCCCCACCAGTGCAGCGGTGGTGGGTGGGGGTGGGGGGTCCCTCAGGGCTGGTCTCAGCTGCTATTCACTGGTCCCAGCCCCCTGCACCCCAGATGGCAGTGCGGTGGTTGAGGAGGGCACATGGTGGACAGGGCAGGTGGCGAGGAGGCCAGTGGCCGCTTGGCCCTACTTCCGTCTGATGGAGGTGGGAGCTGACTGGGCTTCCGGGTCTGGCCCTGTGCAGGGTTCCTGGGTGCCTGCTGCCCTCTAGTGCCCACTTCAGGGAGTGCGTTTGGGGAGCTGGTGTGCTGCATCTTGGTGACCTGGAGCCCTTTCCAGGAGGGAATTCTCTTGCCCTTTTGTCACTTCCTGGGTCACTCTGGGGCTCTCAGAATAGGCAGGTGAACTTTTGAAACTTCTCCTTAGCTCTCAGTGTGCGCACTTGGGTTCCTGCCTCTTCTAACTCTAGGCGGACACTGGTTTCTCCTTGTTTTGGAGAATTTAATCTGCCAAGGAAGACCCTTGCCTGAGGCCGACTGAAACCTGTTCCTGGTGGTGGGCTGCCAGTCACCCCCTTGGTCCCCTTGGCTCCCGGGGCAGGTGGGAGCTGCCCAGCCTGTGGCCTCCTTGGTGAGAGGGCAGCCCAGTGCCCAGTAGTTGCAGTGCCAGTGGCCAGTGGTGTGGTGAGCACACCCGCGTGACTAGGCCTCTGCTCTCCCGGACCAGGACTCCTGCTTGGGTCCTGGCTCTGCTGACGGCAGCCAGCCAGGCCAGTACCAGAGTGCCCAGCAGGGTCCTGGCAGTGGGCTGCCCCCTGCACACATCTGGCTGAGGAGCGGATGTCTTGATTTGAAGCTGACCCAGAGAACGTGCCGAGGGGCTGATCCGGGCAGCTTTCTTTCCTAGGGTTCTGCTTAAAATGAGTGCTGGCCCCCAGCCTCGCCTGTCCGTTAAACAGTGCGCACTGTTTCTACCAGCGCCGTCATGGCGGCTCTCGTGCTCAGCCCGCACGGTGAGCCGGCCCCAGCCCTCTTGCACCCCAGCTCTGTGCGAGGGCCCCGCTGCCCTGCCCGTGGTGGCCCTGGTGTTTTCAGTGGTGGAGGGAGAGGAGGTGGGGCGGCGGCGCTGACTTGCTCACCTCTGCTTCCCCACAGGTGCTGCCACCATGGGCTCTGAGGACCACGGGGCCCAGAACCCCAGCTGCAAAATCATGACGTTCCGCCCGACCATGGAGGAGTTTAAGGACTTCAACAAATACGTGGCCTACATAGAATCGCAGGGAGCTCACCGGGCAGGCCTGGCCAAGGTGGGTGATGACCGGATCCCCGCGCAGCCGCCGTCAGCCTGCGCTGCCCTGCTGTCCTTCCCGCTGAAGGAGTCCCTGTGCACCCCAGCTTGTCCTGGGCCCTCCCCAGCGGCCATCAGGCAGCTCGTGGTGCTCTCAGGGCCCGCGGGCGCCGGCAGGCGGTGAGGTGGACCCGCTGCCTGGGTCCCGGATCCTTCTGGGCCTGGTGCTAGGAGGCCTCACTTTTCCCCTCCATATTCCTGGTTGAACAATTTGCTTTTTGAGACAAGGTCTCGCTGTGCTGCATAGGCTGGTCTTGAGCCAGCGAGTGCCGCTGTCCTCCTGGCCTGGGTGCCTGGGCGCCTGAACTGCAGGGCGGCACTGTGCCCAGCTGGAGCAGCTTCCCGTCTGGGCCCGTGGTGCGCGGGCGAGAGCGGGGGTGCAGGTGGCTGAGCCCCGCCCGCAGCCCCCTCCCTGGAGACGGCACTGTGGGGTTTCTTGAGTCTTTCCTGGCACCCTGTGGCCGCGGGGGGGCGGGGCACGAGGTCAAGGCTCGGGGACAGGACGTGAAGAGGATGAAGAGGGAAGGAATGGGGGAGGTGGCAGCAGGGGGCCCGCGGCCTGGTGCTGTGAGTGCTGGCTGGCTCAGCCGGCGCATGGGTTGTGCTCCTCGCTGCTGCGTGGCCAAGGCTTCCCCTGGCGGGCGGTTCTCTGCCACTCAGCCCAGGCGCGCAGTCTCTGCACAGCGCCAGACAGTGAGGGCGTCAGCCCAGGAGCCAGGACGGCGTGCAACTGTGGCAAGGTGTGTGCCAGTAGAACTGTCCCTGTGGACGCCGGAACGTGAACCTCAGGTCCTTCTCATTTGCCAGACACCGTCTTGTTTTTTCTTCCAACCATCTTGGAGAAAAGACTCTTATCTCAAAAGCTGGAGGAGCGGCCAGTGGGTGGCTCTGACCAGGCCTCAGTCGCTAGCCCTGAGGCTATGTCTGTCCCCTGCAGTGAGTGGGGTAGCCTGCTCCTGTCTGCCTGGTTCTTCCTGGTGCTCTTGCTGGCTTTCTCGTCCCTCCTGGGGGTCCTCACATGACACTCCCACCCTCGCAGCCTTGGGGGCCGTGGATCTGTGTGCTGGCAGTGACCCCGTGCCTCTGCCCTTGGCTTGTGTTCGTCACACACCCTGGTGAGGCAGGGTGGCAATTCCGCCACCTCTGGCTCCAGCCCCTGCCCGCTATGTGGCTCTGGCCTCCCGCCTCCTCCATGAGCCTCCCCAGCTGCTGTGTGGCTAGGGACTGCCATCTCAGGAAGGCTCCCGAGCCCATGGGCGCTCTGCTGGCTGACCCCACAGAGGGTTGTCTGGTTCCCGTCCTGGGGCCTGCCTTCCCCTCGTGCCCGTGGCAGCTGGGCAGGTGGCTGTGACCTTTCCTCCCGGCCCCACCGGCCTTGGCTCCTGCGGCTGGCCCACTCCTGTCTTGCTAGGGCACAGCAGCCCTTCCTGATCTGGGACCCAGGCCACCTTTTCTGTCAGCAGAGTGGCGGGTTAGCCTCTGGCTGTCCTGTTCTCTCCTTTGAGACTCCTTTAAATGTCACCTGGCACTTCCTGCTCCTGTCATTTCACTCCAGCCTGTTTCCAGTGCTCTGTCCCAGGCTGCATGTGGCACCCAACTTCCCGGACGCGGTTCTGCCCCCCCTTCCACCTCCCCCTCTTCCTTCCCTCTTCGTCCCCTTCACGTCCTGTCCCTGGAGCCTTGACCTCTCTGCCTTAAACCTGCAGTCCAGTGGTCCAGAGGTCCACGGCTGGCTTGAGCTGAGGGCAACCATCACATGGGCACCTCTGGGTGGGGACCGTTTCCAGGCCCTCCCTGCGCCCTGGCTCTGTAGCCCTTCTCCCTCTTACGAGGGGTTTCAAGCACTGCCTTCTCTGACCGCGGGTCACTCTTGCATGTGGAGGGCAGGCCCCGGGCCCTGGCGCACGTGCATGAGTGCCTGGAGAGCGGAGCAGGGAGGCGGATGCTGCACGCATGCTCAGCTCTTGGCAGCTGCAGTCACATTGGTACCCACGTGTGGCACACCACACACACGTGTCCCTCCTCCTGCCACTCTGTGGGGACAGATGGGCTCAGGGAAGCATCTGCTCCAGCATGGGCACCTCTGCTTCTTCCAGATGGGCCCCTTGGCTCTTAGGACTGCCAGCCTCTTGGGAGAAGGATCACAGTGTGCTGCTGGCTCTGTTCGAGCCATGGGGACGTGTGTGTCCCCCTCACCTGGGTCTCATTGGCCTTGACCACCCTTTGTGTGTGAGTGTGGGGGTTCCTGCTTTCACTAGAACTGCACGGGTTACCCTACTCCCCAAGATCTGCAGGGCCTGGGAGCAGGGAGCAGGTTTCATACGTCCAGACTAAGCCAGGGCTAGGGACGCCTAGCGGGAGCCCCCCAGGGCATGGAGCCTCGAACTCTCTTGACCTCAGATAACTAAGTACAAGCAGGACCTGATCGGGCATTCCAGAGCCCAGAGGCGGCTTCCTCAGCCCTCCTGGGTCGCACTGGGCAGGAAGCGCCCCAGGAGCCTGGCTTGTGGCTCCACTCTGGGCCGAGGTTGGCGAGAGGTGGGCACCAGCTGGGTCTTTCTGAGACTCCTCCTCAGCCCTTTTGTGTCAACTGAGGCCACAATGCCCAGGCACCTGGGAATGGTGTCTGGTGCAGGTTGTGTACCACTTAGTGGGCTGCTGCTGCTGCTGCCCTCCTCAGGGTGGCTGTGGGCTACAGTGCCTGGACCACCCACGTCCACCTCGCTGCGTGTGGACATGTGGCTGCCCAGTCCTCCTGGCCTCAGCTCAGCCGCACAGAAGGGCCAGTGCAGGGCCACGCCACCTGGAAGGTGCCGAGGGGGGCCCTAGGAGGCGTGTCCTCCAGGGCACTTTCTTAACCCTTTTTTCACCTGGGACCTCCAGGGGTCCTGTCTTGGCAAGACTCGGAGGGTGTCGCACGGAGTGTGGCTTCCACCCACAGCCATGGCTTTGCGAAGAGTCTCGCTCCTGCAGCTCAGCACCTGCTCGGGGTGTGTCGGGTGCGGGCCAGGGGTCACCTGGTGTGTCCTTCCTGTTTTCCCATGTGTGTGCTGCAGCTGTGCCCTTAGTGGAGGGGACAGTGAACGAAGCAGCCCAGGGAGCAGAGAAGTGGGAAATGCAGTGTTCCTGGTGGGTAGCCTCCTGCATGTGTGAGCTCACCAGCGGCTGTGGGCTGGCCTGGCCCTGGCTGGTGGCTCCCTGCAGTGGAAGACACCCCCTCTATATAGAGGGGGTGTCACCTGTGTGAATCCAAGGCAGCTTGGGGTCACAGGCCCGCCGTTTGCGGCGGCCATAGCAAAGCGTGCTGGGCTGGCCTCATCCTGGTCCCTGACTGCTTTTCCTGCCTCAAGTGTCGTCACCCTCTTCAAGCCCTGGAGCCTCACACAGCAGCAAGGGATGCCCAGTGCGAGTGTGTTAGAGGAGGCCTCGGGAGCCTCCTGCTCAAGCCCTCGCCCTCTCCATCTCCGGTCCCTCCTGCACTGTGCCCTAGGGCTGGCTCCTGCTCCAGGGGCGTCCTGGAGGTGGCAGGGGCTGGGCAGCGTCCCTGACTTCCACTCATTCCAGGCCAAGACGCCTCTAGTCTTGGTGGCCACAGACATCCCCGGGGTCGGGCTCGCCCCCTGGGTGCCAGCCCTCGCTGCTGTGGTGGCGTGTGGTGGCATGTGGTCACTGAGCTTTGCTGCTGCTCTCCACTCTAGGTGCCTCCTTCCATCAGGCGTTGGCATGGCTCAGTGGGCCTGGACTTTTGCCAGGTGACGGCAGCGTCCTGGGGGATGGTCAGTGGCTTTGGCGGTTCTGGGAGCTGTTAGCCGACAGCAGTGCATGGCTCCCCATTGAGGCCTGGAGGGGACAATTGCCGGCCCCAGGGCTCTCAGCTGATGGGCGGGAACAGGTGGCTTAGTTCTTGCCCCCAGAGCCGAGGGACCTGGAAGCTGGCTTGGGGCCTGCTCATGTCTGCCTGGGAGAGGGCACTGTGGGCTGTGGGCGGCAGTAGCACCAGCTAAGGCGCTCATTGCCCCAGCTCAGGCCCGCAGCTCCTCAGGCCGGCCCCCGTGGCCTCGTGGGCCTCGCCTCACGGATGGGGAGGCAGGAGGCCGGGAGAGTCTGTGTCCCTGCGCCATTCAGGACCTCCTTCTCTGGCTGTCATCTCCCAGTGTCTGGCCTCCTGCTGGCCTGGGCCGCTCCTGAGGCTGTCATGCTGGCTGTGAGTCCAGGCATTCTGGTCCACATCTTGCGCTGTCCCCTGGTGGGTACCCTTGTCAGGTTGCGGGGCCTCCCCTCTGCCTGTCCCCGGGTGTGAGAAGCAGTGCTGTACCTCCCCCATGGGTGTCGCAGGGGACAGCTCTCACCCCTGTACCCGGCTGGGAGCTCCTGTCCTGCCTGTCCCCTGCTCTAGGAATCTCCACTGGTCCCAGTGGGTTGGGGACTTTGTCTCCTGCTCCCAGAACTAAGCTGGCCTCCTTGCAGGTGGTGGTGGGGAGACCAAGCAGCCCCTCGGTGGCGCTGCAGGGCCTGTGCTCAGCCTGGCTCTGGAGTGGCAAGTGGAAGGTCTCAAAATGCAGCCTCCATATGTGGAGGCACAGGACACCCGCAGCCCCAGCCCACCCGCTGCTCAGCTCTCACCATGCAAGCCCCTGGTGGGTGGGCCTGGTGGTCTGGGGCACTCCTGGCTTCCCTTGTGCCGAGCTCAGCAGGAGCGACAGGGCCCTGGTTCTGCAGGGGCCCCCATCAGTCAGCACCATGGTCTGGGGTGGAGGAAGCACAGCGGCAGACTGGGTGCCAGTGACCACTCCCTTGGTCTTGCAGATCATCCCCCCGAAGGAGTGGAAGCCCAGGCAGACCTATGATGACATCGATGACGTGGTGATCCCCGCCCCCATCCAGCAGGTGGTGACGGGGCAGTCGGGCCTCTTCACACAGTACAACATCCAGAAGAAGGCCATGACCGTGGGGGAGTACCGCCGCCTGGCCAACAGCGACAAGTGCGTGCAGGCGCCGGCCCAGGCTAGGTCCAGGCACACGCTCAGCCACCGCACCCCACAGCAAGGCTACCAGGGGTGCCCGCCACAGTCGGGGCACACCTGATCCCCTGTCCTCAAGTGTCCATTGATGGCCCTTCCGAGAAGGGTCCCGACACCTCCCTATGTGCCACTCCCCTGTCCCCCTTGGGCATGAACTGCATTCCCCAGGCATCCTGGATTCTCTCACCTGCCCCTGCTGGTAGGCCACCCAGCTCTCTGCCTTGCCTCCTGTCCCCACGCCTCTGTTTCCAGCCTGGGTCCTGGGTCCTGGGTCCCGTAGGTGTCCTGTGAGGGCAGAGCCTTGTCCCCACTGCCTCAGCATTAGAGACAGGAGCCACCTGGTCTCTGACCTCCAGCTCCAGCCACCCTGGGGTGTGTCCTGACTTAGGTCCCAGCCCAGGGCCTGAGGGGATGGGCGGCATGAGCATCTGGACCCACCCTGAATGGTCACATTGTGTGCCTGCCAAGCATCTGGGCTCCCTGGGTCCCCCAGTGGCTGGGGCTGGGCGGTGTGGCCAGCCCCCCTCTCAGCCCCCGTGGGTGCTGTTTCCCAGGTACTGCACCCCGCGGCACCAGGACTTCGACGACCTGGAGCGCAAGTACTGGAAGAACCTCACCTTCGTCTCTCCCATCTATGGGGCGGACATCAGTGGCTCTTTGTACGACGACGTGAGTGCCAGGCCTGGAGACCCCTCTGGTCAGGGTGAGGGCCTCTGGGGCAGGAGCAGAGCTTGGTTGCTGGAAGGGGGCCGGGGAGCCCGGCCGCTGGTTGTCAGTCGTTCCCAGCAGGCCCTGGGGCCCCGTGGAGCCAGCCCCTCTCGTCCCACAGCACAGCGAGGGCTCGCGGCCGAGTAGGGCCTGCCCTGCACTCTGGGGACTCCACACTGGTTGTCCCATCTGCCCACCCACCTGGTGCCCTGGGTTCTCACCCGTGAGGCCGCTTGCGGATTCATTGTGAGCTGGTCCTTGCTTCTGGCCAGGAGGCCTGCGCGGGAGCCTTGGCTGAAGCCTGCCCCTGCCCTGTCTTCAACACAGGTGCCCCCTGCCAGGACTCCTCCTCCGCCCCACACCTGAGTTCTGCTCCTGGGTGGGGCTGGGGTGGGAGAAAAGCCTGGCAGAGAAGGCTCACGACCCCGCTGGATGCCCTGGGCATGAGCATGTGCAGATGTCTCTCAGAGGGCCTTGAGCAGTTGGGCCTCCCCGAGCCCTTAGCCAGTGCCATGCCTGAGTAGCCCACACTCCTGCCTGAGTAGCCCACAGCCCGCAGTCCTTGGGCTACGGGGCTGCCACCTGCAGCCCAGGTGTGTCTGCTCCAGAGCACTGTGCCACAGGAAGAGGGGCGCAGGCTGGAGGTGAGCTTACCTAGAGACACCAAGAGAGACCTGTGGGAGATGCCCTCCTCCGGGCACAGGGAGGGCCAGGAGAGCCGCGCAGCCTGACCCACTACTGCCTTCCGGGGCCTCGGTTTCCCCACTGATCACGCAGCACAGTGTGCCTGGGCCTTGAGCTCCTGTGCGCTCCCAGCCAGGAGCAGGCAGGAAGCTCGCAGAGGCCCTGCAGCAGGCTCTCGGCTCTCTGCCTGCGGGACCACACGGCTCCCTGTGAGGCCCAGCTCTGGTACGTGCTGCAACCTTGGCACACACGTGAGGGGGAACCACAGAGCCGGTGACAGTGTACTGCATGGGAAGTCCAGAGACTGGGCTCCTTGTGCCACCACCCCCTCCTCCAGGCTCAGCCCGACCCTCGCCCCCTGCCCTACTCCTGGTGCCAAGCAGGGTCAGGGTGGTCTGTGTCAGCAGCTCTCTCCCAGCCAGTTCCTGGAGCTTCCTGAGGACCGTGGTTCCTGCCACTCGGTGGTGGTGGTGGGGGGTAATGGGGCATCTTTGTGCTGCCCTGCTTCTTCTCTGCGGGCCCAGTGAGAGTGTCCACCTCCCCAAGCCCCCATCTCCCCCCTCAGATAGCCGCAGCCCTGAGCAGCCCCCCTGGTCAGGGCGGGGCCCCTTTTCCCCGGCTCCTCCCGGCAGCTGCTCAGGCAGGACAGCGGTGTCTTTCTGGGTCAGGGTGGCTGCCTTTGCCTCCCGATTCCTTCCAGGCAACTGTGACAGGAGGCCTGGCTCCCTGGCTTGGGGCACAGAGCAGGAGCTGTCTCCAGGCCTTTCCAGGCTGGCCCAGTGTTGGGCAGCCCAGCAGTGCCCATTCTCTAAGTACCAGCCCTTCCCTTGGTGACTAGTTTTCACAGTGCCCAAATGCCCTGCCCACCTCAGGTTGGTGGTCAGTGCCTGGTGACCCTCTCAGCTGTCGCTCCAGCCCAGCTCTAGTGGCCGAGGGTCAGCGCCAGCCAGCAGCCCCCATAGCTGCGCGACCCATCACACACCTAGTGGCCCTGAGGGGGGCGCGTCCCTCAGCCCCCTGCAGGTGGCACTCTGGGGAGTGGGGCAGCAGGGGCAGAGCTGACCCTCCATGTACCCTGTCCTGCAAGACACTGGCGGGCCTGCGGCACGCGGAGTGTGTCCTGGTCCCCTGGCTGTCGCACAGCATTGCTGCAGGCTGGGGTAGGCTCAGTGGTGGGCCCTGCCCAGCAGGCCCGAGGCCAGGGCCTCCCCAGCCCTGGAGGACTGCAGGGAACTCGCGGTGGCCTTGTCGGGTGCGCACACACCACCCGTTCAGGGCGGGGTCCAGTGGGTCGTAGAACATTCATGGAATCAGGAAACTCTCACTGCTGCCAAGCTCAGGATGATTCCATCACTCCAGAAGGAAGCCTGTCCTCATGTGCAGAATCCCAGCCCCTGGCACCCAGAAATCCATGTCCTGCCTGCACTCTCCTGTCCTGGATGCTCCTGTCACTGTCGTGCACTGTGGCCCTGTGTGTCTGGCTCTCCTGCGCATGAGGTCCTCAGGTTTCTCCACGCTGTAGTTGTGGCATGCGTGACGCTCCAGGTGTGCATGAGACATGCTCTATGTGGCCATCTGTCCACCCAGGTTGCCCCTGCTTCTCGGCTGTCGCCAGCTGCTGCTGTGAACATCTGGGTGCTTGTCTGCCTGGGAGTGCTTTATTGTTCGGGGGCCGATGGATGAGGGTGGCCCTGCTGGGCCACGTGGTGACTCCCTGTTAACTTGCTAAGGAGCCACCAGGCTGGGTCTGTTCTGTGGCAGCTGCAGCCTGTCGCATCCCACCGCAGGCCGGGGCTCTGGCTTGGAGGAGTGCCCAGCGCCTGCTGCTGCGTCTGCTCGCGTCTGGCCTCCCTGGGTGTGGAGCGGCCCGTGGTCCAGGTGGCTCAGGGTGCCGAGCACCTTTCTGTGTGTTACTGGCCATTCCTGTGTCTTGTTTTTGGAGAAAGGCTTATTTTTTTCTCTTATTGCTTGTGCTTTGGTGTCTTTTCTAAGAAACCATCGCCAATTCCAGAGTCATGACCGCGTGCTCCTGTTTCTTCCAAGAGGGTCATGGTTAGGTGCTGTGTCTGTGATGTGTCTTGAGTTCTTTTCCTTTTGTGCATGTGGGGGTACCGGGGTTTGACCCCAGGGGTGCTCTACCTCTGAGCCACACCCCAGCCCTTTTTATTTTTAACTTTGAGGTGGGACCTTGCGAAATTGCCAGGCTGGCCCTAGACTTGCCATCCTCCTGCCTGAGCCTTCTGAGTCGCTGGGACGATGACAGGCGTGGTTGAGCTCATTTTGTACAGTGTGACGCAGGGGTCCAGATTCTCTTTCCTGCATGTGGCAGTCCCGTTGACCCTGCACAATTTACTGAAAGGACCGTTCTTTCCCCTTGAATGGTGTTGGTGCCAGGTGGGATCCCACATTCATATTTATTTTTATTTAAAAAGTAAACTTAGAAAACTCTGAACAGTTTTAATTTCACAGAAAAAGTCAGAAAGTACCAAGAGCTTCCACAGAGCCTGGCTCTGCACCTGCCCGGCCTCGCCCAGGCTGCACACCCACCAGAGTGGGGCGTTCATGACCATGGACAACACTGTATTGGTGCACCCTGTCACCAAAGTGCCCCAGCCCCTTGAGGGCTGGCTGTGGATGTTTTGGGCCCCGTGTGTTTGGGCAGATGTGGGTGACATCTCTGCCGTGGCCGTGCCACACAGTGAGTGCACTGCCCCGGAGGCCTGTGCCCATGTGTCGCCCACTGCTGACCCTGCGGAGGCTGGCTCGTCCCGTGCCTCCTCCTGCCTTTCGCAGAACCTTGTGGTCGGCGACAGTGGCTGCTTTCTAGGCTGTCTTCTCCTGAGGGGACGATGGCAGGGCTCCTCATCTTCTCCCTTCCTCCTGGTGCCCAGCACTGGGCCACTGTTGGGCTGGCTGCAGTCTTGACTGTCCCTGGTGGAAGGACACCGCCATCGTTCCAGGGGTGGGCGGTCGGGCAGAGGCCTGGCGTCTCTCTGTGGGTGGCGTGTGAACATGAGCAGCTCCTATGGGGGATGCTGCGAGCGGCTGGCTCAGGCGGCATCACGGCTTAGCTGCCGCGGAGCTGCCCTCCTGTCCCTGTGCTGGCTGTGCCTTCAGCGTCCCAGTGCAGATGGCTTCCTGCTGCTGCAAGTCCCCAGCCCCGGGCCGTGGGTGCCTGCATTCTGGCCCCTCGGAGGGAGTGTGGCGTCTCTTGCTGGTTGGGATCTGCGTTTCTGGAACCAGCTAAGGGGTGTCTGGCCGTCTGTGGGCCTCCTTCGCGACCTGTGGGTTGGGTCTTTGGTTGAGGTTGTTTGTGTCCTTCCTGTGGAGGTGTAGGGTCCTTCCTGTGCTTGGGCGGCAGCCCTGGGTCAGGTGTGCAAACACCTCTTTCAGCCTGTGGCTGGTCTCCTCGTTCTCTTACGGATGCTCCATTATTGTTTTAAAATAAAAAATGAAAAGTGGAGCCTCATCCCACGAGCATCTCCACCTCCAGCCAGCCTGCCGCCCTGTCCCCGTGGAGGGCTCACACCCACGCATCCATGTGCAAGCTATGGCGCCCCGAGCCGGGGGTCGGGAGCTGCAGGACCAGGTGGGACGTCAGCCCCTTGCGCCTCCTCGTGGCCGCAGGGCAGCACCTTGCTCCTCCAGGGATATTCGTGCCTGGCTCAGGCCGGCCCCAGGAGTCTTCTGGCCGACAGCATGGCCTGCCACATTGTGGATGGGGTATGTGGTGCAGGGTCAAGGCTGCTTGGGGACCTGGTTCTCATGCCCTCACCCTGACCTGGGCAGCTCCTGCCTCTGAAGACCTTGGGTTTCCTACCCTCATCCCAAGAGGTCTGCTGCTGTCCCCTTGTTGTGTCCTGGGCCCCTGCCAGGAGTCTCCACTGATCTGCTGTGTCCCAGGGCCTGTGGTGCTGCGGTGGGTTTGGGACGTGAGGGAACATCCCTGAGTAGTTGGTGAACCACGTTTCATGCGCTGTATGGCAAGGGGTCCATCTGCCTGTGGAACTGGGAACCGAGGGTCTGACGGTCAGGGCTCCATCCTCGGTGAGGGCTCTGGATGCTGTCTCCGTCTCCTCTGTAGCAAGGGACTGGGAGGACCATTGCTGGGCGTGGACCTGGCCCTGGCCTGGCCCACTTGGAGGTCTCCTCCTCCCCTGTCGCTGATCCAGAGGCATGTTGATCGTCCACCACCAGCTGCCGTCTTGCAACCCAGTCGGCTCCCAGCGCCACATGCAGTCTGCTCTGTGGGGCAGTCCAGGCCGTGTGTGCCAGGTGCTGAGCTGGCAGGTGGCCTCAGTGGAGGGGCAGGTAGGGTGCCACCAGCCAGTGGGCCTTCATCCCTGTCTGGGCATTGACTAATGGCAGAGCTGGTCCAGGTCCTCTGCAGAGGGTCAGCTCACATCCTGGACCTAGACATGATGAAGTGTGACCTTCCCGCTCTTCCCGGAGTACTGGGGTAGCCAGGGCCACACAGACACCTTGGGTCGTGGCCATACTGACTGGCCACTCTGCTGCCCCTGCAGGACGTGGCGCAGTGGAACATCGGGAGCCTCAGGACCATCCTGGACATGGTGGAGCGCGAGTGCGGCACCATCATTGAGGGCGTGAACACGCCCTACCTGTACTTCGGCATGTGGAAGACCACCTTCGCCTGGCACACGGAGGACATGGACCTGTACAGCATCAACTACCTGCACTTCGGGGAGCCCAAGTCCTGGTGAGTGGCGGCCACTGCAGCCTGGCCTCCCAGGGCGTCTGGCGGGGTCAGCTGGGTCTGGGCTGCCTTCAGGGCTTAGGGGCTGTGCTGGTGAGGCTGTGAAGGTGGGTGCTGGGGGCCCCACGTCGCCAGGGACAGCCTGGTTTGCCCCTCAGTGTCAGGAGGGGAGAGTGGGGTCTCCAGGTCCTGAGCCTGTGGTGTGCAGGCCAGGGTGGGACTGACCGGTTATGGTGTCCCCGTGCCACACAGCAGCCTCCGCCTGGGGTCCTTGTCATGTAGAGGCGGTCAATGTGGGCGTTGTCCTATGGACCATGGGCCTTGACCCTGAATGGCTCTGGCCTTGCTCTTGGCCTCCAGGCCCCAGGGTGGTCAGCAGTGGCCTGCGGCTTGCAGGGCTTCTCGCTGGTGTGCGGGGGCTGGGCAGGTGAGCTTGCAGCCAGAAGGCCACACCATAGAGACGGGGTGGCTGCATCTCAAGTGATGGCCCTGAGGGCTGTCCCAAACTGCCACCCCGTGTCCTCTCCAGCATCTGGCGAGTGATGCTGGGTGCAGCGCTCCCTTCCGCCAGCCTCTCTGGTGGCACCGCCATGGGCCGTCTTCGTCTCCGGCAGCCTCTGTCCCCTCGCTGGACAGCAGTGCCTCTGACTGGGGAATTGAGCCTTCCTGCCACCCACCCCTGCTGGTTTTCAGAGGGGTGGGAAGAGGCCACACGAGCTGGCCCAGCTGAGGGGCCTGAGGAGTCATGGTGCCGAGTGTCCGGATGTCTTGGTGTGGTGTGCGTCTGCCAGGAAAGGGGACCCCAGCACTGGGGACTCCAGGGACGGAGCACAGGCGGAGCGGAGGCCTCTCTCCCTGCTCTCCATGCCTGTGAGCCCCTCCAGGCACTGGGCTCCACCCCGCGGGTCCTCAAGCTGCTACGGGCCTGGGACCTGGACCCCTGGGGTGTGCCCTCTCCCCGCTCCAGGGCCCATGTGGGCTGCACACACCAGACGAGCCTCGGAGCCATTAGGTGCTCCATTCCAGGGCGCCCCCTCGGTTCCCGAGCTCAGGGAAGCGTCTCAGCCTCCCACTCGCGGCTGCCCAGGCCAGGGTGCTGGGCCGGGTCGGGTCCTCTATCTGCGGGGCCACAGCCGTGGAGGTCCCTCCATGCCTAGCCACGTCGCGAATGATGCTCTAGTGCTGCTCCTTGGTGACACCGTGTGCTTGAGCAGTGTGACCCTGTGTCCCTCACTGTTCCAGGTCACCCCAAGTCCCATCCCCATGACCCTTGGTGGTGGAGGAATGCACAATTCTCCAGGCTCCAAACCACTCAGGCACCCAGATGTTCTAGAAAGAGGAGCCTGAGACCCTCCGTGAGGACCAAGTGTCTTCTTTCCACCCCTCCCTCATCTGGTTTCTCTAGACTCAAAATACGAAAGCATCCAGGGCTCAGGTCGCCCTCTGCCTTCCCTCAGGTCTGGGCCGGGCTCCTGCCTAGGGGTGGCCTGTGGCGAGCAGAGGCGCTGGCAGAGGCGTCCAGTGCTGTGTGGATGCTGGGCGGCAGGGCGAGGAGTCAGGCTGCTGCCCCCGGGGAGGGGTGCCCAGCTCAGTGGGGGACCAAGCTAGGAGGGGCGTCCGTGTGTCCTCCCCCACCCCCACGAGCCGGGGCTGTCCTGGTGCCTGTCTGCTGAGCCTCTCTGGCCCGCGCCTCCTGGCTGAGCTGCTTTTGCTGGATTAACCTGAATTTCCAGGGTCCTGAGTCTGCGTCTGGTTGGAGGCTGAGGAGGCTGACATGGGAGGTAGCTCGCTCCCCTGGCTTCAGGGCGGACAGCTGCTGCCACCACTGTGACAGATCACACTTCTTGCAGTTAGAGCAGCACAGGTTTAAAGCCCCGAAATCAGTCTGTTGGGCCAGACCCAGAGGCGCCAGCCTGGCCCCCCAGCCCAGGGAGAGTCCAGGGCCCAGAGCCAGTAGTGCAGCGTCCTCAGGCCCCTGACTTGGACCCTCCTGCCTCTCTCCTAACGACCCCCTGGTGACCCTGCGTGACCGCAGCTCAGGGCCTTTCACTGACCCTACCTCAGAGCCCCTCTGTCCTGGGCAGCGCCGTCCACGGGTCCCTGGGAGGAGGAGGGCGGCGTGCTGCCCACGGTGCTCTGGACTCGCGTGGTGCTCTGTGTGCTTGTGGAGCCCCCTGCGTCCCAGGGGGTCCTGTCGTCAGCCCTGTGCCTCCGCCTGTGGCCTTCTCAAGAGAGAAGCCTGGCCCAGGCCTGCTGAGTCCCCACAGGAACCCTGGTAACAGATGGTGCTCACAGGACGGGGCAGACTGGGGTTCAGGGACATGGGGACAGCTTCACGTCCACCTCTGGTCCCGGGAACTTCTAAGTCAGGTGTCTACATTTCTAGAATCATTTGAAGGGGTGTTGACAGGTGGGTGACAGCTCTGTTTCCCCAGCAGCCCAGGGCCTGTTTTGGGGAAATGAAGTGCCACATTCCAGGGTGTCCTGAGCCCTGCTCAGGTGGCATTTCCTGGATGGTGGCCCTATGCAGTCTTGGGTGGAAAGGGCCCAGCCAGCGGTCCCCGCAGCCCCTCCCAAAGCCCTCCTCCCTTGAGGACAAGCTTGGACCTGCCCCGGGCAGTGGCGGCAGGGTGGCTGCGGCTCTGACCCGAGTCCCCCCATGTGGGTGAGGTGCCTGGCCACCACGGCTCAGTCTGCCAGCTGCCAGCAGACTGGGTGTCCCTGACAGGCAGGTAGCGTGTGGCTGTGCAGACGGTGGCCTGCTGGCTGCCTGCTGGCTGCCTGCTGGCTCCTCACACCTCCAGTGGAGGCCATGGTGTGAGTGGTGTGCTGGGTCCTAGCCTGTGGGTGTGGACACGCTCTGACCCTGGCACTGGCTGCTGTGGGATCTGAGGCTGAGGAAGGTCCAGGAGGCCCGGCCCTACCCCTGAGGACCACTAGGTGGCGCTCCTGCCCTTCTGCTCTGGGCTGTGCCACCATGGAGCTCCCCTTGGCTTCCACCTGCGCATCCTGCTGGGAGTGGCGCTGCAGGAGGGCAGAGACCGCCGGAGGGGCGGGGCGGGGGGGCAGGCTCACCCCCAGATGCCTTGTGGTCTCGGGGTCTGGCGGGGAGAGTACCCACCTTCTCCCCAGAGCACAGAGGAGGGAGCAAAGGGAAGCGCCCCCCGCCCCCCGCAGGTGCAGGGAGTGTGGGGAGCCCCTGGGGCCTGAGCTCCTTCAGGTGGGCCGCAGGAGTCCCCAGGAGAGGACCTGTGCCTTCAGACCCCTTGCCACCATGGGGATGGTGGGGCCCGTGAGGGTGGCCCTGAGGCGCTCCTTCCTGGCCAGTCATGGAGGGCTGGGGGCCCTGCTGGTGGGCGGCGGTGGCTGAGGTTGGGGCGCTCGAGGCCAGAGCGACGTCAGCAGCAGAGACTCTGATGTCAGGGTGCAGGCTGTGTCCAGGGTGCAGAGTCCTCACTGCCCAGCGAGAGGGCGGTGCTCCTGAGAAGCCATGGCAGGTGGGCGAGGGGGCCGGAGCCTGCGGCCTCTCTGTGGCCTGTTCTTCTGTGCACGTGTCCCCGGGCCCCAGGTGGTCGGGCCCTCTGCCTGCCCTCTGCCCTCACCTGCCCTGGTTTGCTTGGGTGGCGCCTGGTGCTCAGCATGCTGGGCGCACTGCCCACTGCCCACCTTCCCGTGGCCCTTGTCGGGAGGCCTCGGGCAGCAGTCAATGGGCCAGCCTCAATCCCCACAGTCCTATCCTGGAGGGGGAGTGCCCACGGGGGCCCCCATGTGGCCTCGGGGGCTTCCTGCGGGGGAGGGGTGCCCCCCGCTGCGTTATGCTTCCCTGAGCTCCCCATGCAAGGAAGGCACTGGCCAGGCTGCGGCACCCTGGTCTGCTGTTGGCACCCGCCTCCCCCCAGCAGGCCCTGGCCTTTAGGGTGTTGGGCTGTCTGGGACATTCTTGACAACCCTTCCCAGAGAGGACACACCTGCCCAGGGGACCTGGCCCGCAGGCAGGCGGCTCTCCCGGGGGCATGCTGAGGGCTGCAGGAGCCCGGCACCCGCTGCTGGTTCTGGGCAATACATGGCACTGGTGCCCCTGTGCTGGGCATGGCTGGGGCAGGAAGGGCCCCCGCCTGGGCTCTTGTGCTGGGGACGGTGCACAGTGGTGGGCGGCCCACTCCTCGCCCACCGTCCTGACCGTCACCTGCTGGCACTTCATGAGGTGTGAGTGTGCACCGCGGCTTGGCGTCTCCGAGGCATCCTGGACTCCACAGGCCCGGCCCCCTGCCGCGCTGGGTTGCCCTGAGTGTGCTGCCTGGGAGTCAGCACGTGGGCTCCGTGCACCACACAGGCTGCGGAACCGGGGGCTGGGATCCCATGAGCTGGCAGAGGCCGCCCCCCCACCCCGATGCCTGGAGGGGGCCGTCCTCCAGCTGGGCCTCGCCGCGCTCCGGATCTTGGCACCGCCGAGCCTTGGCCGGGGGCTCACGGCCACAGCCAGGAGGGCAGGGCATGCCGGGCGTATGGAGGGACAGCTGTGTTATCCCTGGCCCAGGTCCCCTCCCAGCCCTCCTTACTGAGCCCTTGGCTCCATTCTTGTCACAAGCACTCTGTCACGCCTGATGCCCCTGGCCCCGGCCTTCTGCTGGTCGAGAGTGGGCAGTCGTTCTGAAGACAAAAGCAGCTTGGGTCATCAGAGTGGTGACTCCTGTCACTGGAGAGACACGGGCTGCACGTGGCACCAGATGCCGCTGCCATGAGGACAGGCTGCCGCCAGCCACTGCCGAGTCGGGGCGCGTGTTGGAGTGGCTGGGACACAGTGTGGTGGCGTCAGCCTGCAGAGCTGCTCGCCAGCCCACCTGCCCCACGGCTGTGCTGGGACCGTCCCCAGGACCAGCGGCACCCAGGGCCCTCGCCAGCACCCCCGCAGCTCCTCACTCTCTCCAAAAGCTGGTGGGGACACCCCACAGGCTTTATTCAGGGGCCGCAGAACAATTTTAGGGTCCAGTTTTGCACCAGAGAGCAAACATCCCCACACGCTCTCCTGAAGCCAGTGGCACTGAGCCGGGGACGTGCTGGTGTCCTGGGAATGTCCTGTCACCTGCTGCAGGACCACGTATCCAGCAGGGTTGGGGCAGGGTGGTGGCACGGCCACGAGCCCCGTCTGTGTCTGTCATTGTGCCCACTCCTGTGGGTGGCGCGTCCCGCCTTCCTTTCCTTTTGTGTTCCTAGCTGTCAGGGACACGATGCCTTATTGACTTGTATGCGGGGCTGGGAGCCAACCCGGGTCTCACATGTGCCAGGCCAGCCTCTGCCACTGAGCACCCCCAGCTCCTCGCCACCTGTTTCGAGGCGTTGTGTGACAGAACCCCGCAGGTTCACTGACCTCTGGGAGAAAACAGTGTTCCCACGGGCAGTGTCCCCTCTCGGTGGCCCATGTG
Source organism: Callospermophilus lateralis (assembly GCF_048772815.1). Taxonomy (NCBI): domain Eukaryota; kingdom Metazoa; phylum Chordata; class Mammalia; order Rodentia; family Sciuridae; genus Callospermophilus; species Callospermophilus lateralis. Next base: position 221,929,291 of record NC_135305.1, on the reverse strand, counting down.
TTCAGTCAGGGCCCGTCTGTGGCAGCGCGTTGACTGAAGCCTGAGCTCTGCTCAGATTCCTCAGTGTCCCTCACATCCCCCTTCAGCCCAGACCCCTTGTGATGGTGACCGCCTGCCCACCTCTGGGCCGCCACTGCTTGACAGGGGACTTGTCCTTGGGGAGGTGCTGGCCAGCTCCTGCAGAGGGAGCCCCCTGATGGGGCCGCCTGGTCGCTCCTCCTGGGCAGGGTGAAGACACTGGGCTGGGGAGCCCCCGTGGCCCTGGCTGCTGAGGCTGACCTGCACCCTGCCCTGGTGTGTAGATGACCTCTGTTTGTCCTTCTCTGTACTGTACTTGTTGAAATAAAATGTAACCCCCAGATTTTTGGGGGGGTTCTAGGGATTGAACTCGGGGCACTCGACCCCTGAGCCCCTTCCCCAGCCTTTTTTGGCGTCTTATTTGGAGACAGGTTTCACTGAGATCCTTGGCGCCTCCCCGTTGCTGAGGCTGGCTGTGAACTCACGATCCTCCTGCTGCAGCCTCCTGAGCCGCTGGGATGACAGGCGTGGCCACTGTGCCTGCCATCCCCTCTAAATGGAGTATTTTACTTACTAGACAAAAGAAGCTCATGCAGAGCAGCCTGGTGCCCGGGTCTCCGGGTGGACGGACATGGACGGGCTATGTGCTGCCCGGTATTTCCCATCTCTCCCCCCTTCCTCCTCACGTCAGGTTGGCGTTGGTGCCCGCCACCGAGTGGCCCTGGAGGAGCAGCTCCTGCTTTGGTGGCTCCAGAGTCGAAGCCCAGGTAGCTGGCCCCAGCCCAGGGCTGACACCAGGGCACAGGGCTGGGGCACGGGGCAGGCTCCCCTTCCAGGTTCCTCGGGTTGGTGGCAGAGTTGAGTTCCTGTGGTCAACTGAGGTCCCTGTTTCCTTGTTGATGCCAGCTGGGGGCCACTGTCCCCATCCTGAGGCTGCCCCCTCTGCCGCCCAGCACAGGCATCCCGGTCAGGAGGGCTCAGGAAGGTCCCTGATGGCCCAGCCCCTGGGGAATCGCCCCTCTCAAGTCTGCTCCCTAAGTTTTCAACAGCTCTGCCACCCGCCCCCGGGCAGCCAGGAGGTGACTGAGCCCTGGAGCCAGGGGAGCTGGGCCCGAGGCCGGCCCACCTAGGATTCCGCCTGTCCCCACGTCACTGTGCTGCCCTTCTCTGGCCTTTCTCCTCCTGAACGGCGAAGTGGGGCAGGAAGGCCCCAGCACCCGAGGGCTGGGGAGCTGGCCGCACAGGAGGCTAAGGTCTCCCCAGGCAGGTCCTGCCCAGTCCCCAGGCGGCCCGGGACTTCCATCCTCCGCCTCGGCCTCCTGAGCCACTGGGATGGCAGGCACGGTCCCGGGCCGTTGGCCGCGTGGGCACCCACACCAAGGACAGATTTTCCTGCCTGTCTGCCCCGCCGTTGACCCACGTGGCACCAGCTTACTCGTTCTCCTGGCTGTGACTCTTTCATCATGCCGTCCTGTCCGTCTGTCGGTGAGCACGCGGTTGTCCCCATGAGGCACTGGCAAGAGACCTCACAAGCCTCGCTGTTGACCACTGGCAGAGCCACGCTTGTCTCTCGCAGTGTCTTGCTTGCTGTGACCCTGGGCTGTAGCCGTGGCCCAGGTCCTCACTGCCAGGTGAGGCACAGGCCGGCCAGGCACCTGCCGAGGCCAGGGAGTGTGAACAGGTGAGGAAGCGCACTCTCCCGACCACTGTCGCGTCCACCCCTGACACATGGTCCTAGAGGTCATGAGGGTGGCCAGGATGTGAGGGGCAAGAGAGCAGGGACCTGAAAGCTCCCCGAGCCGCACCCTGCCCCACTGTGGCTGCCGTGGCTTCTTGTGGGGACAGAGGGGAGGTGCCACACACAGGCTAGGCCTCGGGGATGCTGCCTGCTCTGAGGTGTGGCTGTTGAGGCTGCCTTCAGTGTTGGTGTGTGCTCGGGCAGCAGGTGCTCTGGAGCTGCTTCTGCCCACACCCGCACTGCCAGCCCCCAGGCACCAGGCTGTGCCCTATAGCAGGGAGGCTGGGAATGGTCTGCGAGCGGGTCCAGGAGGAGAAGGAAGGGCAGAGAGCCACAGCTCACCTCTGCTGCTGCACAGGCCAGGTGCCTGCCAGGCTGAGCACAGTGGCCTCCGAGTTTAGGGGGAGTTGGTCAGCCTTGTCAGAGTGCCCACTCGGGCATAGCACAAGCCATGCCAGGCACAGATGTCATCTGGAGGGGGATCGTTGCGTTCCTCGTGACAAAAACACTCAGGGTCCCTTCAGGGGAACTGGGCAGCACGAAATAACCACACAAGAGACAGAGCTTTTTCTTTGGGTTCCTGTGACGGCTCCTCTGACCTTAAGGGTCCACAGAAAGAAAGAGCGAGCGAGCCTGTGCTGACCCTTTTATTGAGGAGAAGCCGTTCAAGTGAGGCCAAGGTCAGGATTCAGGGGGCTGAGTCTAGCTTCGTGATGTCTGCTGTCAGCAGGTTGACTGACATCTAGGAAGGCCACACCCAAGGGCAGAGCAAGAGAAGGGGACACCCAAAGTGTTTCCATGGAACATTCCATCCCAAACAGGGCAAGGGGTAACGTCACCAAGGAACAGGTGAGTGTGGCTCAATCCATGGGGAGCACACCTACGTCTGAAGACATATTTCTGCTACTTTGAGGATCGGGGCAATGTCCAGGTCACTAAGAAAATGACCGACAGAGCCTCTCTGATGGTGGGAAGGAGAGTGCCAGCCATTCAGCAAGACCCCCACCCACAGGGGTTCTTGGGGTGGCCTTGCAGCCAGACCCGGGGCCTCCCAAGGTGGAGATGGGAATTGCAGCTCTGCTGGCAGAGGTGGGACGGGGCAGCCTATGGGGTTGTCACCCAGGCAGGAGTCAGGAGCCAGATCTGGGCCCAGCCCTTGTTCCTGGAGGTTCCAGCCCTCGGCCTGCAGAGCCTGGGGGGCCCTGGGTGCTGCAAGAGCTTCGTGCTGTCTGTCCAGGCGCCCCACCACACGGCTGCAGTTGTGTTTTCTGTCATTTGTGGCTGCGGGCAGCGCTGGCCCGCTGCCCAGCCCCTGGCGTGGTCTGCAGGAGCAGATGGCCTGTGCTGGCGAGTCTCTTGTTCCTGGCAGGTGCTTCAGTGGGACGCCAGTGCACGCTGCTTGCTCACGGTGCCCGGGAGGTGGGGGTCTGTGCCTTGGGGAGGCAGGTGTCCTGTGCCCAGGCGGCCAGTCCTGCCTTGCGCTCCTCTGTAAGACGCCATCAGTTCTGTCTGGAGTGTCGGGGCCGTCATCAGCCAACCTCACCAGGCAGCTTGGAGAGGGTGTCAGGTCACCCCTGGGGCCCTCGGGGAACCCTCCCACTTTATTTTTAAGACCACCCGCCCTGCTGGAGCCGCTTGCTAGCCAGTGGTCACCGTGGGTAACAGCTGAGCTCAGCGGCGGGTCTGGTCTCATGAAAAACATCTCTCCTGTCGGTGCGACTTCTGGTGGCTGCTTTGGTGCCAGAAGGTGATGGCGGTGGCCTGGGAGTGGAGGGCCCTTGCTGTCTGGGTGCGAGTCGGGTGCTGAGAGCCCTGTCTCCTGGGAGTCGCCCAGCAGCGGGCACGGACCCCTGGGAGCCTAACGAAGCAGGCAGCGCAGGACTGGCCAGGTGACAGTGGTGCCACTGGCCCTGGTAAGCAGCCTTCCTGGGGAGTCCTGGCCGCCTGCCTCTGAGACCTGACTGCGAGCGCTCAGGCGCCACACACAGCCGCAACCTCGTCGGCAGGAGCATGGGAAGCGCGTGCTCCAGCTGGTGCTGGAATTAAGAAGGCCAGTTAGGGCCCTAGGACCACCTTGGGGCAGTGGGTCCCACTGTCGCTAGAACTCCCCGTCACCAGCGCCTTGGCTGTCGGGGCCGATCAGGCCCCAGTGTGGGTGTGTGAAGGGGAGGCAGAGGCCATTCCAGGGCACCTGCCTGGGCGCGCCTGGGCCCCCACAGGCCTGGATGACTGCCTGGCCGGTCCGTCGCACGCCCTGTCTGCCCCGCGCGGGCTCCCAGAGCGGCGTCCGCCCTCCTCTCTGGCGGCTGCCAACCCCGCTGTGGCCCCGGGCTTGGCCAGTTACCACCTCCTTTTCCCCTTTGTTCTGGGTCTGCAGAAGGGCAGAGGATGGTTGTCCCTGCAGCTGTGGGCCGTGGGCTCACAGGAGGCCGCCTCCTGCTCACTCTGTGAGCCGGGATTCGGGCCACTCCAACCAGGGACTCGAGGCTGCCCTGAACGGTGGCAGGGAGTGTTGGGTGGTGCTGGTCCCAGCACATTGGTCCCCTCCGTACTGGCCGCAGGAGGCCCTCCTCCAGCTCTGACTGCAGTGCCTGTCACTCACCGTATGCCTGCCTTTTAGACCCTCCTGAAGGGCGCGTCCGGGTGGCAGGGAGGACGCACCAACATGGGCACACGCTGGACTTCCTGGTTTTTGGTTTAACTGTGGCCTAAGGTAAACTGGGCACCAGCTTCCTTTAGTTCAGTGTTTAATGGAGGCCACCCCCACCCTGGCCTCTCGTGGCCTGATCCTTAGCAGGGAGGGCAGGGCAGGGTGCAGCCAGCGCTGGTGCCTCAGGTCCTCGGGGAGGACGGCCAGTGCCTGGACCGCCCCAGCCCTGCCCACAGTCCAGGTGACGCTCGGGGCACCACACTCCAGCGCTCTTGATCTTGTGTGTGTCTCAGTACTAATGTCATTCTTTGAAGCCATCGCTACTGCTGTGTGACACCGGATCCCGTAGTCTCTTGTCCTGGGGAGCCATCCTCTCGAGATCAGGCCCCTGTGGCTCAGGAAGGCCCTTCCCTGCAAGCAGGCCCCCGGGTCCTGCAGATGTCTGTCTCAGGGGGTCTCATGCTAGGGACAAGGGGACCAGCTCCCAGCAGGGAGGGCCTTGGGGCAGAAGCAGGGAGGGTGTTGTTCTGTGTCGGCCCTAAGGGGCCTGTGCTGCCCGGGCCAGCTATGCACATGAGCTCTGGCCCTGCAAAGCCCAGGTGCCCACGCCCGCTTGCGGGGCCGCATCCTCGCCCTCCTGCTCCTGCAGTGGCTGCTCTCCCTGCTCCCTCCCAGCTGGGCCCTGGCTCCCGGGTGCTCTGGTGGTTCCAGGGCTGCCTGTTGGTCCTGCCCTTGGAGCTGCCACCTGCCTACGCATCTCCCTGAGGTCTTTGTCTTCCACTCTCACCTGGGTGCCCCCTCAAGGTCTCCATCCTCCGGGCAAGACTGTCGGCAGCACTCCGTAGGACCGGGCTTGGTGGTAGGCCGCTGTGGTTGTGCCGTCCAATGACCGCTGTGTCCTTTTCGCTGTTACAGGGAAGCTCTGGATCCTCCTGACTGCAGGCCGGGGGCGTGTGAACCTGCTTCCTCCACGCAGCAGTGGCCCCACAGCTGTGCAGGTGCCCAGAGCAGAGCGGGGCGAGCGCAGCTGCCGGCGCCCCACTGTCCACCACCTGGCCTTGTCCGTGGCGAGGGGCTGGCCTGAGCAGCCTGTGGCCTGAGGGAGCCTTTCCGGCTGGAGGGGCCTTTCCTTGGGCTGGGGCTGGGCCCCCCAGTGCTGCAGGCTGACGTTTGCTCCCTTAGAATCGCGAACCCAGGGGCTCTTCCTCCGGGTGTGACTGGCGTCCTTGGTGTGGAGCTGATGGCTGGCCGTGGTGGGCAGTGGCCTTCCTCCCAGTCCTGGCGGGCTGAGCGCCTGGAGTGCAGTGGGTGGGTGTTTGTGGGGCCTGCCTGCAGCTCTGGGGTCTGGGGGTGTGTGTACTTGCTGGGCTGGGGACGGAGCCCGGGGCCCTAACCTGAGCCTCCCCCAGCCCTGTGGGGTATTTCACTTAGGATTGACGCCTGTGTGCGACTGGCCTGCCATTGCTGTGTCCTGTCTATGGGGACAGTTTCCTGTTTACTTCTCCCTCGGTTCGTCCACCCACAAAGCGTGCCAGGTTCCTGCAGCGTGCTCCGTGCTGTCCCTCTCGGCAGGCAGCTGGCCTCAGCGGGAAGCAGGGAGTGCCAAAGGCCACTGGGGTGTGTGCCTTTCCCCGGGAGCTGGGTGACCTGCACTCCCTGGTGTTCTGGCTCCCCTGGTGGGGCCTATGGAGGAGGCCACCTGTGGCCACAGTGCCTGGCCAGCTGCTAGGGCAGCACTGCAGCCCGCAGCCGTGTCCTTGGTGCCAGCCAGTTGTTGGAACAGCTTTCCTGAGGCCAGTGTCCCTGTCTTGCTAAAGTCACCTGTTCCAGGGCATCTAGGTGACATGCCGTCTCTGTGGTCAGCGTGACTGTGTGGCCCTGGTTCCACTGTACACGCAAATGGCCGAGTAGGGGTTGCCGGCCTGGCTGGGAAAGGGGGTCTCGGCAGCGGGGCTCACAGGGGGTTGCCCAGGGCTTCCGGGCGGGACTAGGTGGTGTTCCTGCTTGATCTGTGCTGGATCCGTCCACTGGGGCAGGGCCCAGGCCATGGTGGGACCTCATTATGCCCATATCATGGGGGGGCTGCTGGCCCTTGGCCACAGTGGCCTCCTGGGCTGCAGGGGGTGGCATCCTCCTGCAGGGCGCATGCTCCAGTGCCTCAGCCCCGTGTGATGAGGCTGTAGGGAGGCGAGGGCTCTCTGTCCGGAGTGGTGCCGACACTGAGACCAGCTTCCTGGCCCCCAGCGCACCGGCTGAGCTGACCTTCCAGAGGGCTCCTCCCTGTACCATTCTGACCCTCATCCTTGGCAGAGGGGGGACAAGGCCCTGCCTGTTACCACTGTCACCTGGTGGCCAGGGCCTCCTGATGCTGGAAGCTTCCAGGCTGATGTTGTCACTGGCACGTCACACAGGTCTGAGGAACAGCCAATATGGTGACTCCTGTCCCTGGGCTCCAGGCCAGCTCAGCTACGGGGACCAGGGGGTGGCACAGCGACATCTACTGCAAGGGGCCAAGGCCTCAGTTCATGGGCCTCTTCCTAAGGCCTCGTCCTAAGCCTCTCCCAGGGTCGTGGGCTCCTGGCTGACCTGCAAGGCAGCAGCCCATCTGGCCGTGCCTGTCCATGGCCTGGGAGAGAGAGGAGGGGCAGGGGTCGGAGGGGCAGAGGCCCCGGGGCCGGCCTGGCTCCCGTCAGACCCCACCCCCACCCCGCCTTGGTTTCCCTGATTTCCAAGGTCAGATGTCACTGCCAGAGCAATGACAGACCCTTGGGGGTGCTATAGTGCCTGTGTTCGGCAGTGTCATCTTGCCACACCGTGTCCCTGCTGGAACTCCAGCCTAGCCTTCTCTGGGGCCTCAGGTCCCCCACCCAGGAGGTGAGCCCAGCAGCCACCTCGGCAGAGCAGTGCCGGGGGCTGTGGCCCAGCCTGTGTGCTGGCAGTGCGTGCTGACGGATGGCCCGGGCGCAGGCCCTTGTCCCCGAGACAGTCTGTGTTCCTCTTCCTGACACACTCATTTAATTTTTAACTCACAAGGCATTTGCTTATTTATTTTCATTGTTCTTGATAATAATTCTAAGCCATTAGAGGGGAAAATTATATTCAAAAATGCTGTTTCACACTTTATTTGTTTGATGATTTAGAGCGATAGAAAATAGCACATTTGCTGGCTTTTATAGTCTGATAATTATTCACATCCATCAAGCCATTCCAGGGGGGTAAACAAAACACCAAGAAAATTACACTATTAATAGCCGCCGCCTCTCGCGGGAAGCCTCTTCCCGGCTGGCCGGCACCGAGGCGGCTCCGAGGCAGTGGCCGCCCAGCTCGGCCGGGGCAGTGCGGCCTTGGAGACGCAGGGGGCCTCTCCTTCCCTGGCCTGGGCTCAGTCCAGCCTCCGACCCTCTGAACCCTGGGCTCCCCCCAGGGAGCAGAGGGGGGACAAGGCCCTGCCTGTCCGGGGACTCGTCAGGGGACTCGTCAGGGGCCACGTGGGCAGAAGCTGCTGCACCGCCAAGGCCATGTGCGTGGTGTCTGAGGTGGCTTTGTGGCCAGCCCAGCCTTGGCCTGCTCTCACATGGCCCTAAAGCCTGCCGTGGTCCCTGGCCTCACCCAGCCACCCTGCCCGTCGTCCTCCCTGGGACGCGGCCTCGTGCTCTCCAGCCAGGGTCCCTGCGTTGCCTCCTTAGGGTGGCAGTCACTGGGGGGGCACTGTTGACCCCCCACTGTAGTCACTGAGGTGAGGGAGAGGCCAGGAAAGGCTGCCAGCCAGTGACCACCCACCTTCCTCAGGCATCCATCTTGGATCTCCCAGGCTCAGGATGTTGCTTCCTTCTAGAACCTTCCTTCTAGAGCTAATCCTTTTGTCGCTATCAGTGTGTTTCCCTGTGGCCTTTGGAACTGTTAACCTGCCAGGCCATGTTTGTCCCCACTGTTCTGAGGGTTCCCAGTTGGAGAGCAGCCACTTCTGGGCCCATCTCTTCCTACATGCCTCACACCTGACACCACTCCAAGAAGGTTTCGGAAGTGGGCTATGCCATCCCTGGGGGTGCCTCCGGGGCCATGCCACACCACCTAGTGCTGTGGAGCTTGCTGCGTCTCACAGGCCACTGCAGGTCACCTGGGGTGGTTGCCAGAGACAGCTCGCAGCGCAGCATGGCTGGAGAGGCAGAGCTGATGGCTCGCGGGTCTCACTGTCACCCTCCAAGAGTGCTCTGCATGGGGACTGAGACAGTGCAGGAGGGACAGCCTGGAGGGTTCTAAAAACACAGACAGCCGCTAGGGGGATGACTATGGAGACGGTCCCCCACAGCCACTGTGGCCCGCCCTCCTTGGCCCCCAGACAGCCCAGGACAGCCCACTCCAGCCTTGCTGAGCCCAGCTTGCCGGAGACTCCATCACACCCGGGGCTCGGGTCCCAGGGATAGGGAAGGTGCCTGGAGGGAGGAGCACATGGGCCCGTGTGGTCCAGAAGGTTGTGGCCTCCTGGGCTCTGGAGGTGAGAGGAGGCCAGCTCTGGAGGGGGCAGAGGACCAGGGGACACAGGCTGCATGGGGCTAAGGTGCTGCTGGTGGAGAGGGAGAGAGAGGGGCCAGGCTCTGCTGGGCGGGCACAGAGAGAGGCCGCAGCAACTGTGCGGACAGGAAGGAGGACAGGAGGCAGGCTGCAGGCGCGAGCAGCTCCTGTCCAGGGCCGAGCTGGACAGGTCCCTAGGAGGTGTGGAGGGATCTGGAGGCCACCTGCCCCAGAAAATGTGCAGGAGCCCTGTGCTGCACAGCTGGGCTGCTGCATGCAGAGGAGCCACCAGGGGTCACTGGCAGGCAGAGAGGTTGGTTTAGGTCATGGAGTTTGACCTTGTGATGGGGACTGAGCTCCCAGGGAGCAGGACAAACTGCCTCCCTGCCTCGGTGACCGATAAGAACAACTTTGTTTTACAGCCTTGAGAAATCGCTTGCTAATAGCCAGACAGATGCTGCTTCTGCCTCGAGGTTTAGCGAACAAACATTTTCAACCCAAATACCCACTTTTCCTGTTTCTCCTCCTCCAGAGCCAGATCTGAGTCTAGGGGATGCCCCAGCATGGTGCCAGGCGTGGGCTGCAGTGACAGTGGCAGTGCTGTGCTCTAGGGGGAGGGGCCTGCCAAGGCTCTGCACTAGAGTCCCCAAAGGGTCCCTGGGGCCTTCCCCTGCACACTGACAAGACTAGCTCTGGCTGCCCTTCCTCGCCACCCTCACTCTCCTCCCTCCTGTGTGATTTGCCCTGGCCACCTGGGCCCTTGTCACCCTGGGCTCCCAGGGCACCAGGCAGTGTAGGCGGGAGGGTTCAGCCTCATGGCTACCTGGAGCTGCCCCGATTCTGAAGGCAAGTGGCACTTGGGACACTGGGCCTCCCATGTCTGTGGAGCCTTCTCTGCCTTCCTCCTCCTCCAGCTGAACGGCCAGGCGGTGCTCGGTGCATGTGTCCCTGAGGACCCAAGCCCTTGGCCCCCCGCTACTGCTAGGCCCTGGTGGGTGGTGGGAGGTGCAGCCGGCTCCAGGCCTGACAGCAGGGTCCTGGCCTCAAGGCTGCGAGCTTCCTGCCCAGGAGCTGTGTGCGTCTCCAGGGGCTGCTCTTCCCAGCACTGGCCAGCTTCCCACAGTCTGGGCTTCCCGATAACAGAGGAGCCGCGTTCCAATGTATTAAACTTTTAACATCCACCAGATTCAATTAATCTTATCTTTACAACTCCCAGTTACAGGCGGTAATTAAGTGAAAGCTGCATTGTCGGCTGGGGGTGCTGCATTCATCATCCCGCCTCGAAGCCATAAATTAGTTCCTTCCCGTCCTAGCTCTTCCCAGAAGACCCAGGACGCTTCCTTTCCTGGGTGGGGGTGGGTGCACCAGTCCCCAAAAAGTGCTTTGGGTTGGGATTAACTTTTATCATCTCCACATACCTGATAAAGGGCCCTTTAAGAAGAAATGACCTGAGGATGTCCAGACAATGATAATTTCTGAACAATGGAGTGAAGGTGCCTGGGTTGCCTCAGGCAGGGGCCCTGGGAATGTGCCCAGGAATTAATTTTCATATCCCATTTAGATTAGAGAGACTGTTCCCTTCTCTCCTGCCCCCACCCCTTTTAATCTCATTAGGAAAGTACTTCTCAATTGGTTGGAGTGCCCTCCGCAGCTGGGGCTCTTGAGGCCAGAGGCCAAGGCCTGCTGCGCCCCCTCCTGCTCGGCTCCTCGGAGATGCTGGCAGCCTTACTCTGGAGGGGGTCTCTAAACCTGGCGCCATCCTTGGGGTGGCGTCCCGGGTGCTGCAGCATCCTGGCCTCCACCCCCTCCATGCCAGGACACAGATGTCCCAAGGCACCCCCGGTGGTGGGCAGTGGGCTCTGGTTCTGAGCGAGGCCGTGGCGTGGGCTGGGCCGGGCGGGCTGTGCAGCTCGCCCCCTGCCAGGCCGAGGCTGCCGCACCGTCCCTGGTGGCCTCGCCAGCTCGCACACATGGCGTCGGTGGCACGGGGCCCATGGCATCTATTGGCAAACTTTCTCTTACATCTTTCTTACTGATGATGGCGCCTCAGTCCTCTCTCAGGCGTGCGAGGTGGTGAGAGTGAGGCCTTCCTTCTGGAAGCTTCTTCCCCGTTGGCCCCCGGCCCGGAACCATAGAGAACGGCGGAGGCGCTTCCTGCTGAGCTCCCAGGCACACCCTCCGCAGCCCCAGTCCAGCTCTGGCTTTGCTACTCTGTCCTCAGCAGGGTGTAGTGTCACTTAGCTGGGGATGTCCCCTCCTGGCCCTTGCCTCTGCTGTCGCAGCCTGGGCCTGGGGTTCTGCCTTTGCTCCCTCCTCCAGCTGCTCCTGGCCCCGCCCCGTGGGGTCCCCCCTGCCTCCGCGTGCCCACCGTCTGCCACGTCTCCGCTGGCCTCTGACCTGCCTCCCTTCTCTCGTAGGTATGCCATCCCGCCGGAGCACGGCAAGCGCCTGGAGCGGCTGGCCATCGGTAGGTGTCTGCGCCCGCGGGGTGCAGGGTGGACTGGCCGGCAGGCGGGCCGGGGAGTGGCGGCTGTGGGTTCTGGTCGGGAACCGCCATGTGCTTCAGGACACTGGTGTCCTGTTCCCCATGTTCTCTCCCTGGGGACCAGATCCATATCCCACAGTGTGTGGTCTCCGTGTCTGTCGTACCTGAGGTCCAGGCCTGGCCGCGCTCCTGCGGGCTGGGAGGACAGTGTGTTCTTGTGGCCTCACTGTGCCTGCGCCTCGCCAGCTCTTTAGTTGCGAGTCTGGTTGGGCTGGCCGCCCCTGGCCTGTGCAGTGCTGCCAGGCCATGTGCCATGTCCTCCTGGGGCCAGCTGTGCTGGGCTCCCTCTGCGGATGTCCTATCGCCCACCCCTGGCCTCATTCATACCTTCTCTGGGGACTCGGAGCCAGAGCACTTGTCTGAGGGGCTCCTGGTTTGGGGTGCCTGGCTGGCTCAGCACCAAGCCCCGCGGCCCTGCTGCCCAGGAGCCTGGTCCCCCGGGAACTCCCTGCCACGGGGCCTGCTCTCCTGCCCAACACCAGCCCAAGCTGCCCGCTGTCGCGTGGCTCCGCAGAGCCTGGGCCGTCCAGTCTTACCCTGCCTGTTGGGCCATGGAGCTGGCACCCACTGATGTGTCAGCAAGTGGAGGTTCTGGAGGCTGGGATTTCAAGGTCAGGGCTCCAGCAGAGCTGGCGCCTGGTGAGGGCTGCCCCTCGCAGGCGGTCCCTGCTGTGTGTCCTCTGTGGCAGGGACTCCCTCCCTCCGTGAGACCTGATCACCACCCTTTGTGCCCCCCCTCGGGTGGGAGTTCCGGCCCCAGGTGCAGCGAGCCCAGCTGCTGCAGCCCCTCTCTCTGGTCCTGCCCTGTGAGCACCCGCCTCAGCACAGCCACCAACTCTGCTGACCCAGCAGGTGGCCTTGGGGCCACGTGGGAGCAACCTGGGGCACAGGAGAGTGAGGGACAACGAGAACCCTCTGCTCTGGGAGCTGCCTGGACATCATGAGGGCCCTCAGCGCCTCAGCAACCTGACCCCCGCTGCTGCCCTCTGTCCCCTTCTCTCCTTTGGCACAAAGACACCCTGCTCATGCCGTCTCCTGCTCCCACTGGCTTTGGGCGTCGGAGGAGCAGCCGGTCTTCCCCAGCAGTGGGCGCCCTGTCCTGGAGGTGGCACGTGGCGTTTGTTGACCTTGGGAGATGCACTTGAGATGCAGGGGCTTCCTGGGGCAGGTGGGCCGGGTGCCCTCCCCGGAGTGGCTGCCTGGCGTCCTGTAGGCACCTGGACCTCCCTGGGGGTGGCCACACCTGGTCCCAGCAGCGTGTGCCTCTAGCTGGGCTTCTGCAGTGAGGCCCAGCCACAGCAGAGGGCCAGCCACTGGGCATCCCAGGGCTGTGACAGAGGACAAAGAAGACCATCTTCCCGTTGCATTTTAGCAAGATGTCACTCAGGGCGTCCGGTGTGTCCCTGTGGCATGGGTCTCCTCTTGTGCTGCTGCTCGCTGGCCTCAAAGAGCCCAGCTCCCAGCTCTGGAGGTTGTAGCCTTTAGTCCAGGGAAGCAGGCTGGCCTCCCGAGGCCCCGGGGACAGCCCAAGGCCCCCTCCTCCAGTCCAGAGCCGGCATGCGGCGTCGGCTCTCCTGCCTCCTCCCGTGAGGACCCCGGGGTCTCCCTGTGGGCTCACAGAGGGAAGGACCTAAGTGGCGAGCTCAGGCACTGTGGTGACCAGGTCACCGCGCCCCCGGCCCTGCCCACAGCTTCTCTCCTCTGCGTTTGGATCACATCTAGACCAGTCGCGGCGCCCCAGCTCCTCTCTGGCTGCCTTTTGTGTTACAGAGCTGCAGGCCGACCAGGCGAGCGGGGACAAGCAGAGGGTCCTGTGGCCTGGGCAGTCTTGGCGGGCACACGCCCTTCCCACTCTGTGCAGCCGAGCCACCACCTGGGGCAAGCTGTGTGTCCTGTACAGGGCTTGGCAGGGCCTGTGGGGAGCCAAGGCCGCTCTGTGGGGGCTCCCCACACGGGTCCTTGAAGAGTGGAGGCTCAGCTGCCCAGAACTTGGGGCAGGCCTTGGCCAGGGAGGGTCGGAGACAAGGAGCACAGGCCTGTCAGATGCCAGCGTCTCCTGGCTGCCTGGCTTGGGACCCTGCCAGGGTCCTGGGCTGTGTCACGGGCTCGGTGGTGGAGGGGGTGAAGTGGGTGTGTGACTAACCTGGAGAATGAGGGCCTGGCTCTGCGGGGAGGGCTGGGGAAGCGCTGGGGAGAGCATTAATGCATCGGCGCATTATTGGTGCTAATCACTTAAAATGTGCGCTTTTATCAGAGCTTTAATGAGCGCCACTTAAAGCACGCATTAAAAAGAGGAACTGCGGGCGGCCACAGCAGTGGCGGGCAGCAGTGGCAGGCAGTAATTCTCATTAAAATGGCGAGGAGGAGGGGCTGGTCCAGGGAGCGTCACACCTTCCAGAACTGCCATTGTGTCAGTGCAGGTGTGGTGACGAGCCTCTGCCAGCGCCAGGGTCTCCTCTGACCATGTACCCCCGGGTGTGTGCTGGCCAAGAGACCAGGGTCCCAGGTCCAGGCCGGTGATGGCTGCAGGTCCATCCTGGAGGCAGTGGACACCCGGGGGCTGTGCCTGCCACCGCCATGACCTCCTTCCTTCCTGCCCTTTGATCTGAATGGCGCCTGGTCTCCCCTCGTGGGGACAGTGGCTGGGATGGAAAGACCAGCACCGTGCAGACCCCTGGGATGAGGGACCGGCTTTGGCCTGGCCCTCCCTGCCCCCCGCTCTGCCTACCTCCTTGGCCTCTTCATCCTCCGTTTGTCAGGAGCAGAGCAGGAAGTGCCTGAGCAGGGAGGGGCCTGTCCCCACGTGCTGCCCACCCTGGCTCGGGGCTGCGTGCCGGCTCTAGGAAGTGTGCCGAGCCCACGAGAGAGCTGGCCTTCCTTGGTGCTGTCCCTCCTGCAGTGGGAACTGTGTGCTCCACCTGAGGCGTGGCCAGCTGGGCCATGGCCAGGACCTGCTGTCTGGAGGCACGGGACTCCCTTTCCCTGAGCCACAGTGCAGGTGTGGTGCTGAGCCTCGGCCAGAGGGGAGCCTGGGAGTCTCTGGGAAGTGGTTGGGAGCGGCTGGTGCCCGTGGGGCGATGCTGGGTCCTGACTGAACGTGACCTTGGTCAGCAGGAAGCCTCCGAGCAGGAACTAGACCACCCCTTTCCTGTGGCGGGAGAGTGAGGCGGGTGGCAGTGAGCTCCCCTCCCTGGGTCTGGAGGCTGAGGGTGGCTCTGTCTGGTTCCCTCGTCTGCTCAGCAGGGAGATGTGGGCCGGGCCAGGGCCTCAGGACCCCGTGTGCCCCAGGGTCTCCTGGGGCCGGGTCAGGTTGGTTGCTGGAGGAATCCTGTGAGAGCTGCTCTGTCCACCCCGGGCCTCGCCTGGCTCTGCAGTACTGGCCCGGAAGGGGGGGCCATACCCCTTTTGCCCTCTGGCTGCACTCTCAGGTCCTCTCCACGTGACAGTGGCACAGCAGATTTCATCCAGGAAGAGCCCCAAGCGTGGGACCCAGTGTGTGCCGGGCCACACCTGTCACATGAGTGGCTCTGTCCTTCCCTCTGGCTATCCCTGTTGGTCTGCTGCCCGCAGGGCCCCTGCATCCCCTCAGCAGAGCCCCGTGCCACATGTGGGTCCTGCAGCTGTGGCCCTGGGCCCTGTGGCCTGACCGTGGCCTCTCGGGTGCGTGGCACCCAGCTCAGCACGCTCACCCGGCCCCACTCACCCTGGTCTCTCCCGCCCAGGATTCTTCCCCGGGAGCTCTCAGGGCTGTGACGCCTTCCTGCGGCACAAGATGACGCTCATCTCGCCCATCATCCTGAAGAAGTACGGGATCCCCTTCAGTCGGGTGCGTATGGGCTGGCAGGCGCCCACGTGGGGAGGGGCCAGGGCCTAGGCCCAGTGGCCGCCAATGGCCAAGGAGATAGGATCTTGACCCTGAGAAGGTTGAGGGGAGGCAAGTTGTCCTTGAGGTTGGCCTCTAAGCCCTGCTGGCGGTGAGGTGGGGGGGTTGTGAATCAAGTGAGGTCCCCAGTGTGGCCCCTGGTCCCTTAGCAGGGCTACAGGGGGTCAGGTGCAAAACGGGAAGGGTGGGACCTGCTACAGAGGACCGAGGGCAGACCCCTCCCAGCCTCAGGTGCCTTTTCTCAGGCTGCACCTTGTCTGGGCCCCATAGAGTGGCCGCCTCAGCCCGCCTTGGAGAGGATGCACACAGGCTTAGAGACGAAAGGGCTGGCTCCCTGCAGCCTGTGTTCCAAGGCTGCACATCCTCGCAGGGGGCTGAGGGACGAGGTGTCAGGTGGGACTGTGGTGTGCAGGAGGTAGTGGGTGGTGAGAGAGCAGCTCTCTAGGCACCCAGATGACAGGCCACCTCAGTCAGGCCTGGGAGTTCTGGTGTCCCCAGGGGAGCATGGATTGCACCTGGCCTGAAGGTCCAGCCAACGGGCATTCAGGACAGGCCTTTGTGGGCAGGAAGTCCCCAGGTCATCCAAGTGGGAGGCTGGAGCCTTCCAAGCCCGGAGGACGGGCGGGGAGAAGAGCCTCTGGAGCCTGGTTCTGAGGGGCTCTGTGAAGAGCCTGCACGGAGCTCAGCACACGGGGGTGGGGTGGCCCCTGAAGCCCAGTTGCAGGCTGCAGCATCAGCTGGGACCGTGTGCTGCGGGGGCATGGCCCAGGGACGGTGCCCCGGCCGGGGCGTGCAGGATGGCGGGAGCGTCTGAGGACGCAGGCTCCTGTTCCTGCTTCTCCTTTTTGTCGTGGCCTCAACTGAGTCACTACCAGGAAACCAGTCGAGGACGCTGTGCCCAGGGAAGGGAGAGGTGTGGTCTAGACGGCAGTTTGTGACCTGCCAACACCACAGCCGCTCCCTTGCTCCCGGCTCGGTGGCCCGGATATGGCCTGTGGGGCCCGGGGTCTGTGCCCGTCCAGCTGGCAGGAGCAGCCCCTCCCAAGTGACCCATGAGCCACGAGCACCCTTTTCTGAGAGCAGCGTGGTCCCCCGTCTGAATTCCTGGCCCTCTTCAAACGAGTCGCTCCCCGCACTCCCCTTATAAATCTTTGTAACGGTGTTTACTTCTAGAAGGAAAAGCAGATCGATGGTAGAGGCTTTTAATGATTAAAAGTGTGTGTTTCTGTAACCTGCCTCCGACTGCCTCGTTCATCCTGCAAGAGCCCCGGAGACCTGGCCCCAGGTTCCCTGTAGGACCAGCAGCCGGGCCGGCGCCCCTCCCCACTGACCCCTGCTGCTCGGCCTGCCCATCACCAGAACGCCCCTGATCCATTGTCAGGAGTTGCTGACAGCAGCGACGTGCAGGGCAGGCTTCTAGGCTGGTGCACCACAGGGATGTGGAGGTTTTGATAGGAACGTGGCCTTCTCGTCGTTCCAGCCAGCGTGTCCTATCCCAGGCCTCAGTCAAGCGAGGGCTTGTCAGGATAGATGAGGCCCCAGTGTCCACCTGAGCCTGGTCCCTCATGTCCAGGCTTTACATTGGTGTCACAGGCTCCCAGCTGTGCCCCAGAAGGCCTGAGTCTGTAGCTCCCTGTGTGTGCTGCATGGTGAACCTGCAGGCCTGGTTGTCCACCACGCCAGGGCAGCCTCTGGAGAGCAGAGCGTCCCGCCTGGGGTCAGAGGGAGAGACAGCAGGGGCTTTCTGGATCAGCTCCAGCGGGCTGGGAAATCAGTACTAGGGATTGGACCCAGGGCCTTTCACCACTGAGCCCCATCCCTGGCACTTTTTTACATTTTATTTAGAGACAGGCTCTCACTGAAGTGCTGAGGCTGGCTTTGAACTCATGACCCTCCCGCCTCAGCCTCTCGAGCCGCTGGGATTAGAGATGTGGCCACCCGCTTGGCCATTAATTTCATTTTTTAATAAAGTTCCAAGCCCTATTTCGCCGGGAGCTCCAAGTGAGGTGACAGAGGCAGTCCTGGAGATCTTGGCTATGTGGGTGCTTGTGGGGCCTTGGGGACGCAGGCATGTCCCCCTCCCTGATTCCTGCCAACACTCCACCCTGCTGCGTGAGGCTGTCACTTGGACAGAAATTTTAAACTATGGCTTAATGCACACTGACTCCCTTGATTGGTGTAATTAATTATTTGAAAGAAAAATATTACAGTTCTCCAGGATGGGCGCTTCCCAGGCCGCAGGGTCTTGATTGATGTTTGATGCGGCGGCTGCTCCTGGCAGGGGAGCCCCTCTCCACCACCCCAGCCCCGAGCCTTGGACTCCTTGCTGGTTACGCATGCAGCCCTCTCTGCTCCTCTCTGGGGGACAAGTGAGGTGAACGGCCTGAGAACACCCACAAGCCCACTCGCGAGAGCGAGAGGACAAGCCCCCTGTGCAAACAGGGAAGCCCCCGTGCAAACAGGGCTAGGGCTGGAGGGACCCGTGAGGACCCGCAGGCCAGCAGACACGTCGGCCTCGGCGCTGCGGATGCACCTGCGTGGCCACAGTGGCCACGGGTGCTGGAGAGCCCTGGGCGGCCCTCTCCAGGAAGCGCAGCCCTGGGCCCACAATGCCCTCCCATGCCCACTTCTGCAGAGAGACCCACGTCTGCAGGGAGCCTCACACAGGGACCTTCCTGGTGGCTTCCTCACAGGAGCCTGAAGCTGGAAATGGCCCACACGGCCATCGGCAGGGAAAGGCTGGACAGCAGCGACGCATCCTCATGACCGGCTCCACTCGGGAGGGAAGGCTCTCCTGGCATCCAGGAGCCAGCACGACCCTGCCTGGCCCCTCATAACCTGCCTGGCACCTTGACCCTGCCTGCCACCTCGGCTTGGCGCGTGCGCCTTGAGAGCCAGCGGGCCTGAGTGGCAAGAACACGCATGGGTGGGCCTGCCTGCAGGGTGCTGGGCAGCCGTCCTGCCCTGGCTGCCGGAAGGGTATGGGTGTGTACCACCCTCTGCTTGTGCCACGTGGCGTACTGCGTGCAGATAGACTCGGGGTCCGCCAATGGACCCCTCAGTCGCCTCCACTCCCGAGCCTCGGTGCCTGTCTGAGGCGCACCCAGCAGCCCTCCTCGGCAGCGGGAGCCGTCTCCACCATTGCCTGTTGCCGTCTTTCTGAGCATCCCCTTCCCAAGCGCTTCATCAGCAGCAGATGGGTCGGTGGTGGTCTGACGTCCCCGTCCTGGGAGGGGAAGGTGGCCTGGTGTGGGCTGACCCCCCGACTGTCTGGCAGCCCCCACCTCCAGGCCTCAGGAGGCTGTTCTGGAAGCCTGGGGTCTGGGTCACTGTGGCCCCCGCCCGCCCCACTCAGGCCAGCCTTTTAGCTGGGTCTCTCTTAAATGGCCCTTCTGTCCAGGCCCCGCACGCTGGTTTCTGTGGTCTCCGCAGCCTCATGCTGGGCCATGTGAGGCATGACGGGAGATTCTGTGGCCCATCAGTGGCTTTCTGTAGGCCGTCTCCTGGCATGTGGGCTGCATACCTGGCCACTCCTTGTACAGGGACCGGACGCTGTCCTGCAGGTGCCCTGTCCCTTTTCAGCACCCTGCCAATCCACCAGCACTTTCTCTCCGCTTGAGCCTGACCCCGTGGGGATACCTGGCTGTGCCACAGCCTCCTCTGAGGCCAGCCCTGCCTGCCCGGGCTTCAGCCTGAGTGCCCAGTCACAGAGCCAGTGGCGTCCTGGAAGGTGCTGCAGAGCAGGGCTGGCCAGCCACGCGAGCGACAGTGGTGGTAGCAGAGCAGTGGCCCTGCCCTCAGGGAGCTGGGCAGGCGACTCGGGCGACAGGGCTCCCCAACTCTGCGGAACCCCGCTAGCTCCTGGGGTGCCCTTCTGAGCCCTGTCTCCTGCTGTGCTCGGCGTGGTGACTCGTGGTGGCTCCTGGTGTCCTTGGTTCCTCCCCCTTGGCCTGCCCCTTCTCCCCCTCTCACCTGTCCACTTTGTCCCGCAGATCACGCAGGAGGCCGGCGAGTTCATGATCACGTTCCCCTACGGCTACCACGCGGGCTTCAACCACGGCTTCAACTGCGCAGAGTCCACCAACTTTGCCACCCTGCGGTGGATTGATTACGGCAAAGTTGCCACTCAGGTGGGTCCTACAGATGCCGTGCACGGGCCTCGCAGAGTAGGAAGTGGCCCGACTTGCCTCTGCCACGGGGCCCGGGGCCCCTGGGGCAGCTGCTCACCCAGGCTCAGCGTCTGGGGTCCTGAGCAAGCTCATGCCTCTCTCCTGGTGGACGGGGAGTGGTGGGGGGGGGTGGAGGAGGCCTGCAGTGGCCCGGGGCTAGGTTCCAGCATGTCCTCTCTGGCTGCCTGGTCTGGTGGCCCTGGTGCGGCTGTCCCCTGTTGTTCTGCTCGTCTGGGGTCCAAATGGGGAGTTCTTTCCTGGCAGTGAGTGGTTCTCTGGAGGGCTGGGGGCTGAGGAGTGTCCACTTCGGCCTCTGCCTTCCCATCCCTGGTGGGCCCTCCAGGGGCTGCTCTGGGCAGTGGTCAGGACCGCCCCCACCCCTCTTGCTGGCTTGGTGAAGAACAAGTTCAGTGGTTTCCCGTGGTCACCTGCCCTCCTGTCCAGCACTGACATTGGCCAGTAGGCGGGACGTCTGAACCAAGTGCTTATCCCAGAGCCTCCTCGACCTTTGGCTACTGTCACACCTGGTCTCCCTCAACCCTGTGTGCACCGTTGGTATGGCACTTACAGGCTAGAGGGTGTGCGGGCCACCCTGGGACGCCCCCAGGGCTGTGCTGAGGGGTGGGCCTCGGGGTCCAGATGCCATCGGGCTGAAAGGAGCTTGTGAGCACCAGGTCTCAGACTGACAGGAGCCATGGGAGGGAGAGCAGGGGATGTTGGCTTGGCCCCTCCCAGGACACCCCTGCGGGCTGCCGGTGCCTATCCCAGCAGCACCCAGGAAGCCGTGCGCTCTTTCCGGGCCTGGCCCAGGCGTTGGGAGAGGCCCCTCTCTTCCTGGGCCCCGCACTGCAGAGTTGGTGTGGCCACTCTGCCCAGGCAGGAGCCAAGGGCAGGCCTGCCCCCTGCAGCCTCCAAGTGCAGGGCCCAGAGGAGCCAGAACTGGGCCAAACTGGATTCCCCCCAGATCTAGATAGGGGGGCCGTGAGGAGAGGTCAGAGGCGAGACCCAGATGCCACGCCATTCCCGAGACCTCAGGTCTTTGCCAGTGAGGCTCTGGCACTGCACTGACCAGTGTGCCT
The DNA here is from genome assembly GCF_048772815.1 of Callospermophilus lateralis. Taxonomy (NCBI): domain Eukaryota; kingdom Metazoa; phylum Chordata; class Mammalia; order Rodentia; family Sciuridae; genus Callospermophilus; species Callospermophilus lateralis. Next base: position 221,908,697 of record NC_135305.1, on the reverse strand, counting down.
GCCGCAGGTTCTGGGACTAGGATGACAGCCACGCCTGTCATCAAGAGCTACTTCGGAGTCTGAGGCAGGAGGACCACAAGTTCAAGGCCAGCCTCAGCAACTCAGTGAGACCTGCCCCAAAATAAAAAGTAAAAAGGGCTGAGGGTGTAGCTCAGTGGTTGAGTACCCTGGGTTCAACCCCAGATCCAAAACGGTACACAGCTCCTAAAGCCTTGCACATGCTCCTCCCGCTGCACATCGCCCGCCTGGTGTGTGTGGACATATCAGGTTGACCAGAACGTGTCCCTGGAGGAAGCCGCCCTTTCTTTGCTCTCAGCATGGTAGTAGAGACAGCAGCGCTGCAGCCAGGCCCTCGTGTTTGCGCGGGCAGTGCTGCTCTGCACGAAGGGGCCTCTCTTTATCTTTCTCGCGTGTTTTGTAGTTTGGGGTTTTCTGTTTGTATTTTTGGGGTTTTTTGGCACTGCTGGAGATGAAACCCAGGGCCTCGCACATGCTGGGTAGGTGCTCCACCACGAGTGGCCCCCACTGGGGTGCGGGACCTAAAGGAGAGGGGCCTGTAGTGAGGAGGCCTGCCGCAGGCTCCCGGGCGGGCTCAGGCTAGTCTTTGTGAGGGAGACCAGGAGGCAGGATTCCTCTTTTGCTCCAAAGGAGCAAACACGTCAGGGCTGTGGTTCTGTGGACGGGGAGTTTAGCTGTGCGCGTGGCTGCGGGGGCACCTTGGTGGCCAGGACCGTCTGAGCCGTGGCTGGCCTAAAACAGATTGAGCTGTGTGCCGGGCTCGTGCTGTCTGGAGGTGCCATCAGAGCCCCGATATTAAAAGCAATTTTGGATTCATCCATGTGTTCACAAACAAGTGACATTTGGGAAGTGCGGCTGAGACGGGGCCTCCACACTTACATTGTCAGGCGGTGTAGCGTGAAATTACTGAGTGCGCAGAGTGCAGCGCTCCGAGCAAGCCAGGGGCTGGAGGCGCGTCCAGGTGCTGCGCCCCTACCAGCCCAGCTGTGCCCACCCCTGCCCGGCCACCCCTGGTAGGGCCAGGCCCATAGAGGAGGGGAGGTGTCCATGGCCTGGAACGCTGGCTCTCGCCCTTCTACTGGGGACCGGGCTCCTTGCTGCCTGGGCCTGCTGGGTGGGAGGTGGCAGGGGCCACTGCAGAAGCAGGGGCGAGAGGCAGGGAGCCCCTGGGGCTGTGGCGGGCCCGGGACTGCAGCCGTGCTGCAGGGCAGGAGGCCTGGCCTCACCTCCTACATCTCCTGTGGCCAGGGACCCTGCACCAGCTCGTCCCCGACTCACCAGGGGCGGCACCCTGCCCTGCCTCCTGGAGGCTGTCCTCCTTGTTGGTTGGCCCCTCTCCAGCCTCCAGGCCCCCAGCTCATCCTTGCCTGTCCTTCCTTCTCCACTGTCCTGAGCTGACTGGCTTTTGTCCACTGAGGTATTTGGTCAGGGCTTGTGGCCGGAGCCCAGGCCAGGCCCAGCTGGCCGGCTTCCTCCAGGGTGGAGTGGACCGAGCTCCTTCTACTTGTGGATTGGGAGGGGCATCCGAAGACCACGGCCATGAAGTTACACAGGGCTCAGATCTTACGTCACCAGGGGAACGTCCCAGGACAGCTCGCCGCCCGTCCTGTGGTCCATGCCGTGAACACACCTGCTGGTCCTCCAGCTCCAGGGCAGCGGTTCCCACAGAGACCGCCCAGCCGCGAGCCCATAGCACACGTGCTCTGGCCCTCCCAGAGGGAGTCTGCAGCCCTGACCTGGAGGCCCCTGGGCCGGGCCCTGACCCCGCCTGCCAGTCCTGGCACTTTGTGCTCACAGCCCCAGGCCTTCTGCTAGAGGTGCTGACCCTGACCCCTCTGCAGGTACCCAAGCTGACCCTGCTGCCTGTGGAGGTCTCAGATGGGCCTGGGACTCGGTGTGAGTGCCCGGCAGGCCAACCTGGATGTGGTGCGTGCTGCCACTGCCTGTTGCACACCCCAGACTGGCCGACGGTGATGGGGGTTGACCCATGCAAGTGGGTCCCCAGGGGTCCTCCTGGCCAGAAAGCTCCAGAGAAGGGCACCCCTGGGTGGCGGTGAACCTCACAGCCCTGCCGGAGCCCTGGCTGGCTCATCTGGCTGGCCGTGTGGACGGGCAGCTATAGCCCTTCCTACTCTGGCTGAATCAGGGCCGGACAGCCAGGAGGGCCAGGCCAGCGCTGGAGGCACAGACGTGGATCAGCTGCTCACCGTGCAGGGTGTTGAGCCACACTCAGGGTCAGGGGCCCCTCGCTGGGCGCTCTTCCTGTCCTAGCAGCCGTGCGGGTCTGAGCCCTCCCTGCCTGTGCCTGGGAGCCCAGGTCTATCCCTGGGTTGTTCACAAGGGAGGGAGCCAGGGTCCTTGTGCTGGGACGGCCCCACAGTCTCAGCAGGCCACTCCCCAGGATCCAGGGACTGGGTAGCACCCGCCTAAGGGCCCACTGCCGCCAGGTGAGAGCCACAGAGCAGGAGGCAGTGGTCCGGCCTCCAGAGAGGCAGCCCCAGCTAGTGCATCCTGTCAGCGCCCAGCAGCTCCTGGGAAGCCCACCCTAAGGTGACAGTGCCTTCCAGCCAGTAGCAGGACACTGCCTGGCCTCATCCACAGCAGGGATCAGTAGCAGGAAATTGCCACACCCCTGACCCCATGGCGAGTCCCAAGGAGAAACACTCTCAGCCCCGGGCGGAGCACGCAGTGGGACCCCACAGTCCTGAGGGGACTCAGGCTGCAGGAGACGAGGTGTGGCCCCTGAAGGGGGCTGGGGCAGGAGGATGGCAGGAGGATGGCAGGAGGATGGCGGGAGGATGGCAGGAGGATGGCAGGAGGATGGCAGGAGGATGGCAGGAGGATGGCAGGAGGATGGCAGGAGGATGGCAGGAGGCATTCATGTCCTTGAGATGAGGGTGGGGGCTCTGCTGCCAGTCTTGCCCGCCAGCTAGTGGGGGACTGAACAGGCACATGGGGGAGACACAGTCACACCAGCTCTGCCTCCCACTTGGCCCGAGCAGGAGCCAGGTGACAGTTGCAGCGTGGAGGGACCTGAGGACCTCGTGCTCAGCAAGAGCCGGACACACGGCCACAGCGTGTGACTCAGCGACAGGAGACATCCCGGACAGGAGAGCCCAGAGGTGGGACCTGCAGGTGCAGGACTCGTGGGGCCGAGCTCCTGTGGGTGGTGGGAGTGGGGTACAGGTGCTGGTGTGGGGCTGCGCGGGTCACTGGCTCGTACTCCCAACGCAGGACACTTCCATCGTCTGTGGATTAATTGACTCAGTAAACCTTGGAAAATCCTGACCATTGTATTTTTAAAGATATGATTTAAGAAATCTTAAGTCCTGGTTAGCTCTCGCTAGGCCGAGAATGTCCACCTGGTAGGAGACAGGCAGGCGCAGGCTGTCCAGAGGGGCCTCTTCACGGGGTGTGGGCGGTCTCGGCCAGGAGGCCACGCTGCCCCGCAGAGAGCAGCAGGCACCTGGGCACTGCCACGAGGGTGGCCAGCCCCACCTCAGCGCGGTGTCTTCACCCACAGGGCTGGGGAAGGGTCAGGAAGTCCAGGCCCAGAGCCCTGGAGTCCTGGTGTGGGGTCTGCTGAGACCCTCCGGCAGGCTTCCCAGAAGGCCGCTGCCATCAGCTACATCGACCACAGCCATCTCTCGATCTCGGCTCTTTCTCTGGGACAGGGACACGCCTGCCTTGCTAGTTACAGTAGTGGAAAATGTACGTGTGTGGCCCAGTCCTGGATTGGGCGGCCACAGAAGGGTCGTCCCCAGAGGTTTCCTGTCATTCTGGGTGTGGAGAGCTGGGCGGGGCACCCTGAGGCTGGTGGGATGTGAACACCCGTGGGAGCCACAGGTCTTTTAGCTGTGATCTCCTTACAGCCAAGGCAGGGCTGCTGGGGAGAGTGGCCCCAGGGCTGGCACTCTGTCTCTGAGTGCCTCAGTAAGTCCCCAGCCATCCCTGGGAGGCTCCTGCTCTTGCGCCTGGTGGGAGTGTTTTACAGTGGAGTTAAGACCCCCACCCATCCAGATCCACCCCAGCCTGCCCTCCCTCTGGGGGGGCTGCCCGCCCGCCCTGCCCAGCGCTGCCCTATGCAAGGGGCCTGCCCTGTGCAAGGGGCCTGGACTGAGCTCTGGGCTGGCTCCTGGGCTGGCCGTGCCCACTGGGGACTTAGCCCCGACCAAGCCACTCATGCTGCCCTGAGCGCCTGTCCTCCTGTGGCTGGGGCCCCAGAGCTCTGCCTATTTGCCTGGTGACATTGTCCCCAGGGGCAAGATGACCTCTCTCAGACTCAGTGAAGCTAGTGCCTGGGAGAGGTCTTTGCAGGGACAGAGGAGAGGAGAGGAGAGGAGTCCTGCTGGGTCACATCCATGGGCCTGTTGCTCCCTGGTGGCCCCACCTGGCTCAGTGGGCGGCCACAGCCCCCTGTGTGCCGCCCTGATTCCCGGAGCACTGTTCCCTGGCACATGCGCAAACGGCGGGCTTTGTAGTGGGGTTCTAATGGGGCACCAAAAGGGTGTTCCTGCTCATTCAAGGACAGTGTGCACGCCTGGCCGACCCCGCCTGAGCGTGAGCCAGTCCTGCAAAACCACACACTGCCTTAGGCTGGCTCTGCTGGGCCAGGGCTGCCGCTGCGGGTGGCACTGAGGAGACAAGGGTCTTGTCAGGAGCTGGGGTCTTGTCCACCCGCTAGGTGGAGAGCGAGTGGGGTAGGGCCTGACTGGCGCGGCCAGGGACTCCCGCACTTGGCTGCTCTTCTGCAGCATCGAGGTCACTGCCTGCTGGGCCCACAGCCCCGCAGCCTCTGCACTCCACGGCCAGCAGGGAGGACCTCAGCTGAGTTTGAGATGAGGAAGGGACTCAGATCCTGGGAGGCGGCCCCTCTGCACCCTACACCCAGGCTGGAGGCAGCTGGCACCTGGGTGGGGCGCCAGCAGGAGCCGGGCAGGGAGCAGGCTCCGCAGCCTGGGGTGCCCTGAACTCAATTACTGTGAAATGGGAGCGAATTGCTTGCGCTCTGAGGACTGTGGTTCCTCTGCTCTGGGTGATCAACCACAGCCAGGGGGCAGCAGAGGGGGTAGGGGCGGGCAGAGCAGGCCTGGGCGGGGCTGCAGATCCCCTGATTGACGGCCTTGCAGGCCCATGCGCCTGGTGTGCTGTGTGCTGTCCTGCCTGGACCTTCCTGTCACACTCCCTGGCCACCAGGCCCCCGAGCGTCCCTGCTTCCCCACACCTGACCCTGCCACTGTGTCCCCTAGGGGGCAGTGACCCCAGTTGAGGGCCCCTGTGTAGGGAGGCTTCTCAGAGGGCAGCGGGCCTGCTGTGGAGGGCCAGGGTCTTTTCTGGTGGGGCTGGAGGGACCGTGGGGGCAGAGCCCTGTCAAGGCCCTTGTGCTGTCCACGTGGACAGCTGGGTTCTGCCGGTAGCGAGTGCTGTGTGGTGTGGGGGAGGGGCTGAGCATGGCTCAGCTGTCTGTTGCCAGTGGAGGTCGCAGGCGGAAGGCTGGTCTGCAGCAGGGTCGAGACCAGGGAGCAGCCGCAGGACAGCTGGGGGGGGGGGGGGCTTCGCCTTTGGGGCTGCTGCCCTCACTCAGGTGCCCTCTGGACACATGGCTTGTGGCTGTGTCTGCCTCCCCCACCCCATGGTCCCTTGGCCTCACCCCACGCGCCATGACTCCCTGTGAGGTCAGGGCGCGGTGCCTGCTGCATGCTGGGGTCTGGCTGAGTGCTCCACGCCTCGGTCCCCCTGTTGGTAACATGAGGCTCCCAGAGAAGGCACCCCTGGGAGCCTGGAGCACCCCCGGTTGACTGCCACGTGTGCACCTTTCTGCACCGACTCCTGGGATAGCCACAGGGTCCGTGGTGACACCAGGCCGTGCAGACTGGGACCCGAGCTCCCCAGCAGATGTGGTGGCGCTGCTGTGACACGGCATTTTGGGTGGAGCCAGGGTGCGGGGGTGACGGCGAGTGAGCTGGAGGGGGGCTGGAAGGGGCAGGACCAGACCCCCGGGACCTGGTGTGGCACTGTTTCTAATGTTTTTAGTCGTAGGTGGACATGATCGAGCCCAGTGCCTTCCGCATGCTCAGGGCAACTGCTTCTGAGGGTCGCCCGTCCACAGCAGGGCGCACCAGCCATACTCTTGTCCCAGCAGTTGGTGTCCTCCCCCCCCACCCGCTCCGCTCGGGCAGCGCCCTCCATGTTCCGCTCTGGTTCCCGCCTCATCTGCCGGCAGGAATCCGCCGCGGCGGCTGCTGGGGCTGGTGGTGGCTGAGCTGCATCAGGGCCCTCCCTCGAGGCCCGGCTCCGCTCTCCCACTTTGCTCTTTTACTTGAGCAAATTCTACTCTCTCTTCAGTCTTTGGAAACGTGATGGCTTCTGATTAGAGCTCTGCTGTGTGACACGGGCTGCAGGTCTGTCGCCTGTCTGTCCCTCAGCAGGCTTGCCACTCGCCCCGAAGCTGCAGGAACAGACCCACCTGAGTCCACAGAGCCAGGGCTTGGCCAGCAGGCCGTGCGCCCACCATCCGAGCGCCAGGGACAGTGCCCCCCCCCCCCGGAAGGGGTAGGACCAGAGCCCCGGGACCTGATGTGACACTTTTTTTAAAGTTTTTAGTTGTAGATGGACATGATTCCTTTAGTTTATTTATCTTTTAAGTATTTACTTTTATTCATAGGTGGACTCAGGTCTTTATTTTTTCTTTATGTGGTGCTGAGGGTGGAACCCAGTGCCTTCCACATGCAAGGCCAGGGTGGTCAGCGGCTCCTGTCTGGTCCGGGAGGGAGGCTGCCCTGAGACCCTCCACGCAGTGTGGCCCCTTCGCGGAGCAGGACCCAGGCCCTCGACCACCCAGCCCACCCCGTGGCCATCCCGATACCTGTTTCCACAGCTTCAGAAAGAAGGAGCGTGCTGGTCTCTGCCTTGGCCCCTGCTCTGTGTGTCCCTGGGAACTTGGCGGTGGGTCCTGCGAGACATGGATATGGGGCTGTTTGATGTGTCAGTCTTCCCAGGCTGGGTGACAGCCAGGCGCCCCTAGCTCTTTGACTTGGTGTCTGGGTACCAAGTGACAGAGTGACAGGGTGAATGAGAAGCAGAGGCACTTAGATTAGATCCAGGCCCCTGAGTGCAGTGGTCGTGAATCTCCTGCTTGTCACTTATAAATGGCAGCTGAGCCTCTCGCCTGGTGATCTCCTGACCCTGGGTCTTTCCTAAGGGTCCATCCACCGAGGCTCACGTACACTGATGTCAGGGGGCTCCATGTTGGGGCCTGTGTGGCCCAAGTGACAAGGGGATCCCTGGTGGCTGGGGCTCTCCCATGCAAGTGTCCCCTCCTTGTGCCCTGGTCCCTTCCTGTCCTGTTGTGAGGAGGCCATGCAGAGTCTCGAGGTGTGACTGCATTCACACCGGGTCATTAGGGACCTTGGTGAGTTCCTAAGGCTGGTCACCTGGGGTGGCAGGGGAGGAGAGGGAGCAGAAGGCGCTCTCCCTGTCCTTCCTTCCTGTCCGACCCTGCCTGCCGTTGTGGCCTGAGAAGCAGAGAGCCCATCTGGCCAGGGGAGGCGGGCCACGCTTGGTGGCCGGGCAGCAGGGAGAGGCCCCCGTTGCGCTGCAGGCTGCTTTGGGCAGGGCCTGCGTGGCATGGGGGACCCTTCGCCCAGACTTCTTGCACAGAGCAGGTGGCAGATGAGCGTGGAGTTTGAGACCTCTGCGCTCTGGGTTTTACGGCCACAAGTAGGGAGTCTCGTCGGAAACTGGCGTCTTTTTTTTTTTCGGTCATCCAAAACCTTGGTAGATTAAAGGCCCTTACAGTCGTGCTTTCAGCACTGGGAGAAGGTTCCAGAGCCTTTGGGGAGCCTCTCCCGACGCGACACAGCACGGGGTCTCCTGGAGCTTGGGCCTCGTCTCAGGCATGGCAGGCGCGCAGGTCCTGGGGCCTCCCCTAGGAAAGCGGGCGCCCCACCCCCACCCCCAGCACAGCCCTCCCGCCTCAGGCCCTGGCCTGGCTCTGCCCAGGTGACAGGCGGGCTCCCGCCCAGCGCCTTCCCGGGTTGTCTTTGCAGCCACGTGGGTTGCTGTGTCCTTTTGTCTGTCCATGTGGGTCCAGTTTCGGGAGAAGAGTAAAACTAAAGCCCACTGAGGCAGCTGCGGCCAGAGGGGACCCAGAGCCTGGGCGGGGAGCGGCCCTCTGCTGGGAAGGGATTGTGGGGTGCATCCGATCTGGGCATCTGGGGTGGAGGGCCTGGGCCCATGCAGGTGACGGGCAGTGGGCCAACACACCCTGGTGTCCCCATGGGTTCTGGGGGTGGCATCCCCACCATGAGCAGCTGGCAGTGTGGAAGGCAGGTGACCTTGGGTGGCAGGACCTGAGGCTACTCCAGCCACAGGGGTGTGTGGGCCCCATGTGCAGCTGTGAGTTTCTTGTGGGCATGTCTGTGGCCAGCGCCGTGCCCTAGAGCTGGTGCATGGCGGCCCCCAGCCTGCATCCCTCCACTGCGCCATGGCATCCCATGCCTTAAGTCGCGTCTGGCCAGCTGGTTCTAAGTGGTCTGTTCACGAATCCTGTGGCTTCACGGTGTCGCTTGAGCGCGAGCCTGCTGCTGGAGCACAAGCTTGGCCAGCAGACTGAGCGGGTGGGCAGCCGGGTGCTGTGGCGCTTTGCTTGCAGGGTGGGTCAGACCTGGCCCTGGGCCTGTTCCAGGAGACGCAGGGCGCGAGTCACAGAGGCTGCTGATGTGAGAGTTGGAGGCTCGAGGCGCTTGAGGTGGGCTTCTGAGGGACCGGCGTATCCCCTTGAGAGCTTGTTCCTCCCTGACCCTGCTGCCTTGGGGCTGCGCGCTCGGCCCCTCTGCAGAGAGCAGGTGCAGGGAAGGCGTCTCTGCCCCAGGACCGCCCCCTGGCCTCATGCTGGCCGTCCTGCACCCTGCCCCTCGCTGGGGCTGCCCGTGGAGGCTGGGCTGTGGCTGGGCTTCTTTGGGGCAGGCAGGGGGCCGTGGCCTCGCTGGCCCTCCGCCTCCTGGGGCATCAGGGGCAGGCTGCTGTTCCTCTGCTGTCAGGCTCCCGTGGCCGCGCTCTTCCTGCGTCGGGGCCCCACTTGGCATGTGGCTGCAGGCGGCTCTGGCCAGTGGCGCTGCTGAGGGCTCTGGGAGGCGTGCTTGGCGGGCTGTCGGGCCTTTCTCCACGCGAGGAGCCCTTTCGAGAGCCTACTGGGGCAGGGACAAGGGCCTGCAGAGGACAGTGGCCCACACGCGGAGGCAAGGCCAAAGCAGGACCATCTTGGGGACAGAGATCCAGGTCACGAGTATTGGGCTCCCAGCCCAAGTCTCACTTTGCTGCTTTATTGTCCCCAGTGGGTGCCTTGGTCCTCGTGGGGCCAGCAGTGTCCCATCTACAGCTGTACTAGATGGACAGCTGTCACTACCCAGGGTCGCACTGGGTCACACTGGACTGGCCCAGACTACACGGCTGTCCCTGGATGCTGTGGCCACCTGCCGAGGTAGCTGAGTGTCTACTGCACAGGTACTAGCGCAGGGCCCTGGGTGCGCAGGCCTGCAGGGGGCCGCGCAGACTGCCCAGCCCCATCTGGGTATGATTTCTCCACTGGAAGCTAATGACGCGGCCACACTCCCCAAGAGTGACTCCACTGCTGTCCCACATGCTGGTGGGGACTGCACAGGACTGTCGGTCTCAGTGACTGCAGCAGGTCCCTATGAGGACACGTGTCCCAGAGGGTCGGGAGCCTGACGGAGCTTGGGGGACTGCAACACGGGTTGGGGGGTCCTGGATGAAAACTGTGTGACCGGCCTGTGGGCTTCTCTCACCGGGCACCTGCTGAGGCCGCCCTGAGGATTCCGGCTGAGGCCCCTAAAGGCTGCCTCTGCTGCTCCTGAAGGCCTGACCCTCGCTTGGGGCTCTCTGCGTCCCCAGGCCAGCCAGGAGGGGGTGCGGCAGCCGTCAGCAGGCTCTGGCGTGTGGCTGGGCTGCCTCCTGAGGTGGGTGCCATCTTTGTGCTTGCCACAGGGCCTTGCTTTCTAGAACCTTCAGACCAAAGCCAGGCCACACGTCTGTGGCCCTCACCCTGTTGCTCAGCTGCTTGGCACTGGACAGTGACTGCCACATGCCTGCACCCACAGGCTGTACCCCTCCCTGGGGCCACCAGGCCCTGCCTCCTCCCGCTGTTTCCTTCTCGGGTACCCACGTCCCCACTCTACAGTACCCACGGGGACACATTTGTGGGGGTGCTCCCGGCGGCCACCACCCTGTAAGGCAGCTCCCAGGACTGCTGCAGATAGGCTCGCACCAGCAGCTCCTCCCACGGGGGCGCAGCCGTGGGCAGAGGGCAAGCCAGAAACTGGGCCAGCCTTGGCCGGTGAGGGGCTGGCCGCTGCAGGCCGGGACGCGCTTGGCAGAGCGTGCCGGCCGCACTCGGGCGCACAGGTGCTTTTTCTAATTACTAAAGGAAAAGCAATTGCAGAGCTGCTCCATACAAATCCCTCAAGCCGCTGCTGATGGTGGCGCCGGCAAGGCCGCGGCCCAGCCAGGAATCCGAAACCCAGGCGCCATCTGCGCTCCCGCCACTGCAGCCAAGTCGCGGCCAGCTCTCCGCGGGCTTCATGAAATGAATTGAGTTTTCTGGGAATCACTTGGCCATAAATACTCCCTCCTGTCGGCATGGTTGGGTCCCTTTCTGTTCCCAAAGCCCTATGCCAGGTCCAGCCTGAGGCACTGTGGCTGCTCCTGGGGGGTGGGCAGAGCTATGGGGGTTCCAGACGGCGGCACCCCCAGAAGCATCCCATCTGGAGCCATGGACTCCGTCTGTGGGGAAAGCAGGGGGTCTGGGGGGCTCCTTGGAGGGGCACGGCTGCTCCTGCTCGGTTCCACCCTCCCTCTCTGTGCCTGTCCCTCCACCGCGTACGGTGTAGTGACAGCAAGGGGACTTGAAAGCGGGAGAGCGCCGAGGCTGCCCCTGGGAAACTGGCCTGTCGTCTGATAGGGAGGCTGCAGGTTCCATGTGGGCTCTCAGGGCAGGGCCAGAGGACATCGGGCTGCTTGTATACCCATATCCCTGGGCATCTGCCTCCCCAGAGCTGGGGGAGCCTGGCAGCAGCACCCCCTCCCTAGCCCTGAGCACCTACACAGCCCTCAGCCTCAGGGGAGACGTCCAGGGATGCTCCAGCTGCCTGTGCTGGACCAGGAGTGAGCAGGTCACTGCCCTACCCTGCGGCCCACTGCCTGGTCTTTGTAAATAAAGTTTTATTAGCACATAGCCTTGCCGAGTCTTTTGCATGTGCACAGTGTCCTGATGCTTTTGAACTCCAGTGGCAGACAGAGGTCAAGAGCTGAAGGTCAAGGCCAGCAGTGTCCCACCTGCAACTGGCCCTCATGGACACAACTTGCCAGTCCCTGCCCTAGGGCGTGGCCACCTCCCTCCGCCTCCCTCCCTCTCACAGTTGGGCCCCCCCCCAACACCGTCTCCTGGTCAGTAACTGGGAGACCAGGGCCCTGGCTGCCTTCCCTGTTCTGGTGCTCGTGGTCCTGGGCAGGACTTTGCAGAGAGCCAGGAAGCAGCTACAGTAGCCTCCATGGTCACTCGGGCCTGGCTTCTCTGGCCCCAAGTGCCCCAAGGTTGAGTGTTGCCTGGTCACTGCTGCTGTGGAGGCCACGCCCTGAGGACAGTGCGTAGGGAGGCGCAGCTCTCGGTAGTGCAGGACTGTTGGCGGCACCGTAGCGTGGCCTCATGTGGTCTGCAGCTTGCCAGGGACCCCAGACACCAGTGGCCCACCCTGTCCTGGGCGGAGTTTGCCGGAGTCCAGCAGGCAGCCCACTGTGCCTGCCCTGCGTGTGGCGGGGCATCACGGACCTTAGTGAAGGCCCCCGCGCCCCAGCTCCCTCTCTGGCGGCCCCTCCCTCAAGCCCCATGAGCAGCGGCTCCCCGGTGAGGGAGGTGGCTGCCCCTGGGAACGCACCCTGTGCTTGGCTCTCACCACACCTGTTCATTGGGGCTGCCCACTCCCACCCTCTCCCTCCGGCTTGGAGAATGCTCCCTGGTCTCCGTCTGCCTGGGGCGCAGCTGAAGGAGGGAGATTTCTGTTTGGAACCGAGAGGCAGAGCTGGCCTCAGCTGGTCGCCTCGGCTCCTCCACTGGCGGTGGTGCAGCTCTGACGCCCTCCGCCAGCCTGGGCCTGTGCTCAGCCCCTCGGGCGGTTGCCGACAGCCGCGGTTCCTGCAGCCTGAGAAGGGGGTGGTCACGCTTCTCCCTGGGAAAGAAGCTGCCACCTTGCACTGACAGGGCCGGGTGGAGGACGGCCCTGGGCCTCTGCTGGCCGGGCGAGGCGGTGCTGCCCGGGCCTCAGGCGTCTGTCTCCCACAGTGCACCTGCCGCAAGGACATGGTGAAGATCTCCATGGACGTGTTCGTGCGCATCCTGCAGCCCGAGCGCTACGAGCTCTGGAAGCAGGGCAAGGACCAGCCGGTGCTGGACCACACGCGGCCCACGGCCCTGAGCAGCCCCGAGCTCAGCTCCTGGAGCGCCTCCCGCGCCTCGCTGAAGGCCAAGCTCCTCCGCAGGTGGGTCCAGGGGCTGCCCGTCACCCCGTCACTGCTAGGGACAGGGAGTGCTCCAGACCACTTCCCTCCGACTGCGGCTCGGTCCGTCCTTCCTTCTCCTGCCTCTGGTTGGAGCAGGTTCCACCACCTGCCCGGCTCCTGGGTGGGCACTGCTCGGGCCACTCGTCTCCCCTGGAGTGCCCACGCTGTGTCCCCTGCTCTTCCTGCCTTAGCCTGTGGTGTGAGGGCACTTAGGACCCTGGTTGGGTCGAGAGCTGGCAGGTCCCGGGCAGCAGTCCCACCCCCCTGTCTCTGAGACCGCGCTGTGGGTGAAGGTGCCTCTCCTTCGGGAGGTCCTGGAGGTGACTGCTGAGGCGCAGTCCATGGGGATGCCGTGGGGACTCCAGCTCCACCTCTCAGCAACCCTGGGGTCCCCGCTCCCCTCAACAGCATGGTCCCGCCCAGCGTGGTGGGCCCCGCACCTCTCCTGGCCAGGGACAAGGTGGGTCTGATAAGGACTCAGCCCAGGGCTCGGTGTGGATCCGAGCTGTCCAGGCAGCATCCAGGCCTCCGGGGCTCTGAGCTGCTTACAGACACGTCCGTCCCCACGTCCCATCATCTTTGGCCCCCAGAAAGAGTCAGCAGCCACCAAGTGTGAGCTGAAGCCTGGGGACGGCACAGGGCCCGGGCCAGGCATTCAGGACCTGGCCAGCCGGCAGTCTCTGGCCCATCTCCTCAGCTCCCCAAGTGGCCCAGAGCCCACTTGGACGGCAGACTTCAGTGAAGGCACGCATATGGCTCGTCCTGCGCCTGTGCCCACGCTCGCTGTGGCTGGCCCTCGCCATCCTCACTTGCTGTGGGACGTGGTCCTTTTCTTTTTTTTGAACCACTTATAACTATAAGCCCGTCTTGAGGGAGGCCGCACCCAAGTGGGCAGTGCTCTGGCTTCTGGACCTGGCTTGGAGGCCGTCTCCCTGCCCATGGGTCACTGGCTGCTCCGTCAGCCGCTGCTGGTCACTTGTGGTTTGACCCAGCCGGGGCCCAGCCACCGAGCAGGGTGGGGCCGCTCGGCCTCCCACCGTGGAGCCGGCCTCAGAAGCGGCATCTGGAATCAGTGGTGCAGGCCGGAGCGCCCCCCGCTGGCCACCCTCGTTCTCAGCACATCCCGTCTGTGTCTGTCCACCTGAGTCTGCGTCAGAGGCAGTTTCGGCCTCTGGTGGCGAGTGTTGAGTCTGTTCTAGAATGTTCTCCAGCTCCTCCTAACAGCCTCCTGGCCTGCAGGTGGGCCATCCTTTCTGGGTTCCTTTGGTGTCTGTCCTTTTGATTTCCTGCCCTCAGCCTTCTCCAGAAAAAGCCGCTGGGTACTGAGGCTGTCAGGCTCTGTCGGCTCCCGCCCGGCAGGCAGCGGGCAGCAGCTCCCGCCCTGGACGGGCTATTTGCATAATGGTTAATTGATTGTGGCTCAGGCTAATTGGTCAACAGAGCGGATTGCCAATAAACAGGCGCCGCATTCCAGGAGCAGGATGGGATTAGAGGCTGTCTAAGAGCCTGCCAAGAGGAGGCCAGGCCCGCCGCCCCAACTCCAACCGCCACAGAGGAAGCGGCAGGCGCAGCAGCATCCGCGCCCTTCTGCCTGCCGCGGCCCCTTCCTAGGCACGAACTGCTCCTTCCTGGAGCAGCCTTCCTGAGCCTTCCTCCCCTCCTCCCTCGTCCCAGCACCCGGGAGAGCTGTAAGGAGCGGACGGGCTGGTGACAAGTCATGTCCCCGGGGTGTGACTCCTCTGCGCCTTCAGTCTGCAACAGGCCGGGTCCTCCTCCGCTTCGGAAGCCAGGGTTTTTGTGGGAGGCTGATTGGAGTCCAGTTTGAGAGCCCAGGTGCGGCCCACCTGCCCTCAGCCTTGGGACCCTCCCTGTGACCGTCCCCTGCCCCCGTGCCTCGTGTCCTGGCGGCCCCTGAGCTTCTGCAGGTGTATTGGGCTGGCAGCCCAGGAGCCATCCTCAGCTGACGTCATAGTCGACTGACGTGTCCCTCAGGCAGGGCCTGTGCACACTGGGCCGGTGGTGGGTGGTTCTCAGTGGCGTCCTGGCCTCTGCAGGGTGCGGAGCAGCCTCCTTGGCCTCCGCCTTGCCTTCCCCATGGGCACCAGCAGGGTCCCCGGCTGGAGCCGCTGTGTGGGTGCCCCCCCGATGAGAGGCCTCCCCTGGCCGCAGCCAGCCGGTCTGTGCTAAGAAGGCCAGTGGCCCCTGCCCGGTCGCCTATCACAGGTTTGTCTTCCACAAGAGATCTTTTTTTTTTTTTTTTTTTTTTTTTTTTAAAGATAGAGAGAGAGGAGAGAGAGAGAGAGAATTTTTTTTTTTAATATTTATTTTTTAGTTGTCGGCGGACATAACATCTTTGTTTGTATGTGGTGCTGAGGATCGAACCTGGGCCGCACGCATGCCAGGCGAGCGCGCTACCGCTTGAGCCACATCCCCAGCCCTCCACAAGAGATCTTGTCAGCTGAGTTGACCCCCCCCCCTCGTCAGGGCCACTTGTATATTTTTCTGTGACAAATAGGACACATGGAACTGCACAGACAGCTTCCTGTGGCCAGGCTCACTCTCTGGTGCTGCACTGAGTTCCTCCTGAGCTCTCCGCCTGCCTTTGACTCCAGCAGGCCCCTGGGTGAGCCACCAGGAAGGAAGGTGGGGACCATGTGTCCCCACCCAGAGCCCAGATGGAGCAGTCTCCACCACCAGCCAAGTGTGGCCATGATGTCCCAGCCCCTGGCTCCTACCCCGCCATGCCTGGACACCTCCAGACGCCCTCAGTCTGGAAGGTGAAGAGCCACTGTGAGCCCAGGGTAGCCACCTGCTGCCTGGCTTGTCCTCGTCCCCAAACCACTGGGGACACCACCACACTGTCAGGCCCCTGCCAAGCCCGTTCCCACAGACGACACACCCCTGCCAGTCTCCAGAGGACCTATAGCCCGCTTGGTGACAGGCCGTCCCACAGGTGTCCACTTCTTCCTGCCAGCTGAGGTCCAAGGGGTGCGCCTCTGTCTTGCAAGTGTCGGGACCACAGTTGGACTGAGGCCAGGCCTTGGTTGGAGCAGCCAGCTGGGCCTGGGAGGCCTGCCTGCCGGGGCAGTGGGAGCAGGGACGGGAGCTGCTGCGGAGACTGACTTCCGCCCCCTCGGCCCCTGCAGCCTGTGGCTCCCGTACCTGTACCCCCTGTCCCGGTGGAGAACGGGCAGCTGTGGGCAGGAGGGAGGAGGCCAGGAGGCGAGGGTCCCGCGGAGGGTCCCGCAGAGGGCAGGGCGCTATCCTCCCGCCATCCGGCAGTCTTCAGAACCCGCTCAGCCCCGAGCGCGGTGCAGGCCCTGGCTCAGGAGGGCCGCCAGCTGCCTCCAGCCTGGGGAAGCCTGGGCCCGCCAGGGTCGGGACGGGGACGCGGGTGCAGCAAGATGCAGAGTCCTCCTCCACCTGGAGCAGGTGGAAAGGGAGCTGGACGCAGGCCCGCCCGGGCACTGCCCTGCTGGGGGTTCAGGAAGGGCAAGAAGGGCCCAGCCCCACTTCACATCGCCACCTCGGGGGCTGCTGGCAGGGGCAAAGGGGTGACGCTGCACAGTCATGGAGCAGCCCGCAAAGGCAGGGCCTCCACATCAGAGGAGGACCCCCTCCCAGAGACGCCACTTGCTGTCCCTCCCCTCAGGGAGCTCTGTGGGGTCAGGGGACCCACGCACCTGGGGCAGGAGAGCCAGTGCCCTGGGGCCACCTGTTGCCCCTGGGGTGCCAGGGACACTTGGCACTCAGAGAAGGGGTCCCCAGCCCCTGGAGCAGCGTGGTAGGGTCTCAGGAGGCCCACGGGCCTAACGTCTGCGCCCTGTCCCGGAAGGTGAGGGGCCCTGAGGAGGAACAGCCACCGGAGGAGAGGCGGGACAGAGCGGCGGAGGGGCGCTGGCCATTCAAGGGCCATTCCAGGGCACCCGGCTGTTCCCTGGTATCGCTCCCAGGAGGAGGCCGCGCCTGCTGCAGTGGGCAGTTGGTGTTCCCTGGAGGTGGGGCCTGGGGGCCAGCAGGGGAGCTGCCCAGGGCCGTCCTGGGCCCCAGCTCTGGGAGGCCGCCTGTGGCTCAAGGGCCTAAGGGGCCCTGGGTCCTCCATGGACGGGAGATACCTCCAGGGTGGGGACAGGGACTGCCCTGGAGGCTGGTGCAAGGAGCCCAGGGCGGGTGAGGAGGTGGGAGGCCGCCTGTGAGTGCTGCCTGGGTCGCAAGGGCACCGCACCTGAAGCCCAGCCCTGCAGCTGGACGCAGTCGGACCCCAGGACAAGCCCGCTTCAGTGGCAGCTGGTGCCTCGGTGCCAAGCCCCAGACTCCACCCCTGAGCTGCGTTCCCAGCCCCAGGCTGCCTGGAGGTGGTGCTGCCCCGCTGGAGAGGCGTGTCCTCGCTCCTCCCTGTCGGTCTCCCTGCTTCCTCCCACCTGCCTGTGCTCCCTGTGGCACCCCTGTGTGCCCCGTGTGTGTGACACCCCCCTGTGACGCTTCTCCCTGTGTCCCATCTGGAATGCTCCACCTGCTTCTGCTGCTGGTCATCTCGTGGGGTTCATGCTGCAAACATCCAGTGGCCTCTCTGGGCTCGGGGACAAGCAAGAACAGGCCCGGGCCGGCAGGGTGCAGAGGTTCTAATTAGGAAGAGGAGGGTCAGCAGGGGTCAGTGACATAGGACGGGGACTGCTGGCAAGGGGGCCAGCTGTCTTAGACAGGACCTTAGGATGGCCGTGGCCCCGTCCAGCTGCAAGTGGGGTCTCAGCCAGTGACTCTCAACTGTGGGGAGGGGCAGGCAGGAAGTCCAGTGGGGCCCAGGGAAGCCACATGCCACATAGGAGCCCTGGGGGACAGGGCCGCAGGTGTCTCCACCTGCTGGAGAGCATTAGTGACCCCCCAGGCCTTGGCTTCTGCCCCAGCTCCTGGTGAGGGGACAGTTTGGGAAGCCACGCCCCTCATCAGTCTAAGGCAGCTCTGTCCCCAGCCTGGAAAGGCCTCAGCCTCTAACAGGCAGGCCTCCTCCCCTGCCACTGCGCCTGTCCTCCTGTTGACCCCGCTCCCCCTGGGACAGCCTGCTGGCCTCAGCTTGAGCTCCTCGCCAGGGGCCTCCCCATGGGCCCCAGGTCCGTGGCGTGTCCCTATGCCAGGGCTGGACATGGGGCTGGGCTTTCCTTCTGGCTGGGCCCTGGCTGGGAAGGAGCCTTGCATGGGCGAGCTGGGAGACCCTGTATGTCCGTGGGACTGTAGAGAGGGGACCCAGAGAGAGGGGGGCACGCTCAAGGTGAGGCCCCCAGCAGAGCGTCCTGGGGAGCCCTGCAGAAGCACTAGAGAAAAACGCCCTGAAATTTACCTTCTAGACAAATTAGTGTGAAGGAGAACAGACCCTGGAGAAAGACTGAGGAGGAGAGGAGGCCGAGTCTAGAGAGGAGGAAAGAGCAGACCAGGAAGCCGGGGCCGGCGTAAGTGCACCCCTGTCCCCGGCAGTCCCCGCGTCTCCATGCGTCTGCACCCTGTGTCTCCCACCCCACGCGCTCGCTCCGCCCACTGCATCATCCCTCCGGGTGTTGGGCAGCATCCCACCTCCAGCTGCCAGCCGCCCTCCCTCCCCAGCCCAGCAGGCCAGGCCTCCCTGCCTCCCGCCGCGGGCCACCGCCCAGGTGGGTGGGCGGCCTTCTGCCTGAGTCCGCCCCTCCTGCCTGATGCGCCTCCTTCTCCAGGTCGCACCGGAAGCGGACTCAGCCCAAGAAGCCCAAGGCTGAGGACCCCAAATCTCCAGAGGAGGGAGCCACCGCGGCAGCCCTTCTGGAGGAGGCTGGAGGCTGTGTGAAGGAGGAGGCCACACAAGAGGCCGATCCGGAGGAGGAGGAGGATGAGTTGCAGCCGCCCCAGGGCCTTCTGCAGGATGCCGAGGGCACGGAAGGTTAGTGTACCCTCACCCTGGCATTGGGGCAGGCCACCCAGCCCCGCTCCTTGTGTCCTGGAAGGAGCTGGCACTTCCTCTGCCAGGCGCCTGATCCCAGGGGCCTGGCCCGCAGCGTCTTACTGGGCACATTCTATGAAAATGCCCTTCTCCCAGGGGTCACGTGGGCTGTGAGATCTTCATCCACCAGCATTTTAAAGGCCCCTTCTAATGTGCGGCGTCGCCCTCCCGCCCTGTCGCTGGGTTCCTGCTCCCAGCTCACGCCTGTGTTGGTGCGTGTGCACGTGGCGCGTGCCCCTGGGAAGGAAGGGGAGGGCAGCCCTCCCTCCCTGACCCTTCCTGTGCACAGGTCCCGGCGGGGCTGCTTTTCAGCGGGTCCCGGGGCAGAGGGCTGCATGGGCAGAGTGGTCCCGGCATTGCTCCCTGGGGCAGCGGGACAGGAGAGTCAGCCGCCCGAGGCAAGAGCAGCAAGGGAAAGGACAAGTGTGGCAGCACCAGAGGGTCCCCAGGGGGCCTCCACCTGAGCGAGGAAGCCATGGGACTACAGACTCGCCGGGCGGCGACCCCAGTCCAGCAGAAGCTGCTGGCCAGCCCAGCAGCCCGGGGGCGAGTCTCAGCCATGAGCCATGCAAAGGGGGCGTGGCTTAGAGAGAGGCCACTTGTAGCAGCCGAAAGCAGCGGCCTGGAGTACGTCCACCAGTCATGAAGGCCTTCGTGGAGAAGGCGACTGGGAGAGTGGAGTGCTGGACAGTCGGGCAGAGTGGCTGCCCAGGAGGACGCCTGATGTGCCAGCCGCTCCCCAGGCAGCTGGGCCTCTGCGGCCCCAGCCAGGCCCTCCAGGCCTGCAGCGGCCACGTCCTCCCTGCAGCGGCCACGTCCTGCCTGCAGGCCTGTGGTGTAGACACTGGTGGGTGAGGCCAAGAGCAGAGCTGCAGAGGCCACAGCCCTCCAGACACGGGGACTGGCCGTCAGCTGGTCTCGCAGGACCTGAGAAGGGCGCACAAATCGAGGGTCCAAAGTGGGGTCCCTGGAGCAGGGGCTCCTGGAAGGTGAGCAGGAGGCTCGCCCCTCCCTCCGCCCATCCTGTGGCCAGGTCGGGCTCCCTGTGGCCACCGTGCCCAACGATCGAAGCCTGGGGCCTGAAACCATGCTTGTTGACCCTCTCACAGTCCCAGGGTCCCCGTCTGACACGGGCCTCCATGGGCGAGACCCAGGTGCAGCAGCCTGGCCCTCCTGAGGCCCCAGGCACAGTCTGCGTCCCCCTCCTCAGCTCCAGAGCCCTCAGCGCAGCGTCTTCCAGGCCCTCTGGCTCTGGCCCTCCTGCCTCCTCCCATGAGGACTCTTAGTGACCCAGGGTGACCCCAGTTCAGAGCCCTTCACTGATCCTGTCTGAGGGCCCGTTCAACCACGTGAAGTGACTGTCAGTTCCAGGTCAGGATGTGGCCTCATGAAGTGCCATCGTCTGCCACTGGCTCAGCCTTGTGTTGGGAAGACAGACCGGAGGTGGAAGATGAATCTTCGGAATTTTAGGCTAATTTTTTGTTAAAAAGCACAAACCAAGAAAATCAAAATCAACTGTACTGGGGCTGGGCTGGGCTGGGCGGCAGAGGGCAGAGCTCCCTCGCCTGCTGAGGCCTGGGCTCCGTCCTCAGCACCACATCTAAGCAGATGGACACAGTCAGGCCGTCAGCGGAACAAAGATCGACAGCGTCAATCACTCCACGAGCAAGACCTGAAGCTGAGAGAGGAGTCCCGAGGAGGCCTGTGACAAGGACCAGGCCAGGAAGGGAGGCGGAGGCTGACAGGCCTGCTGGCCACACCCACGGCCCCGAGGGGAGAGGCCGGCAGCTTGCTTTGGTGGAGATGCAGGGCCTGTGGCCACCACTGCCAACCAGGGAGCAGCCACCACCTGGGAGCACTGAGGATGGTCACAGCTGGAGGACCCTGGACGCAGCAGCAGAGGAGGGACAAGGAAGGGACAAGGCTGAGAAAGGAGGGACAGCTTTCCATGCCCTGTGGTGACCCTTGTGTGTGGCGACTCACGTGGCCTCGGGGGACCTGGAGTCTGGGTCCACTGGTCTCAAGTTTGGAAGGTGCCACCACCGCACCCGGGGTGACCTGAGTCTTCCCCTAGCAGACCCCCGCCTTGAGGGGCTGATCCCGCGCCATGCCGAAGTGCCCTGGCCAGGGGCTGGGGTGAAGGAGGTCGCGGTTCTGCAGACTGGATGTCCAGCTTCCGGCGTGGGCAGAGGCTTCCTTGCCCAGCCCCGCCCACACCGCGTCCTCCTGGGCGCCCTCCCTGGCCTGGTGAGGTTGCCCTTTGCCAAGCCTCTGCCCTGTGGAACTGCCCAGGGCCCACCGTGGCCTCTGCAGCAGCCCCAGCCCAGGGTTGTGCCGGACGGAGGCTGCTGGGCATGGTGCCTGTGGGGAAGGGAGGGCCCGGCCATTCCCCGAGGCCACCCCTGGGCCCTGCATGACGCACACTCCATCAGGGTCAGGGGCCATTGTGAGCTGTCGGGGTGGGCTCCCGCAGGGCCTTCCTCACCTCGACTCCAAATGCTTCCTGCAGGCTGACCCACAGGGTGAGTGTGAGGTTGAGCGTGGACTTGGGGCTCTGGCAAGGGACAGGGAGAGATGGCTGGCCACGGGCTGCAGGGGCCTGCTGGGCATGGGCCAGCTTGTGGTGGAGCCCGTATGAGCGGCGCCTGGCCTCAGGCGAGGGGTCCGCTGAGGGAAGGACACTCAGTGAAGGAGAGCAGGGGTCAGGCCCAGGCCCACGCGCCCCGTCCCCCCATCTGGGAGATGGTCCAGCCTGTGGGGACCCAGTGGGTGTGGGTGTGGGGTGACGTGAGGTGGTGGCAGCTGGCGGGTTTCCTGGGCTGGGCCCTCAGTGGGCACTCGGGAGTCGGGAAGGCGCTGGACCACCCCTCTCCACAGACTGGGGCCTGGCTGGCCTCAGGCTGGACGAGGGCCTTTGCTGGCCGGTGTACCTCGGTGCCCCCTGCTGTCACCAGGGGAATGCGTCCCTTCACAAGTAGAGTCTCGGTCACGAATCTGCCTGAGCCCAGCTGTTCAGGCCACTTTGCCGCAGCCCTTGCCCAGGGACACCCTGGCCTCCTCTCCAGTGTCCCCTCTCCAAGCACGCTGCTGTCCAGATGGGAGGGAGCCCCTGGCTGGGGTGGACACGCATTGCAGTCCAGCTGCAAGGCCAGAGCCCGTGGGCACCTGGCCCGGCTGCTCTGCCCCTGTCGGGGACCGTGGGACTTCAGGCCTGAGGGCTCCATGAGGTGGGGGCAGTGCTGTGGCTGGGGGGCTACTGAGAGGAGTGAGCCTGGGATGGGCAGGGCCGGTGGGCGTGGCCAGGGCTGTTGGCACTCATGCCAGGAGCTGGCCAACTCCTACCCAGGGCTGGCGCCCGCCTGGACCTCAACCCTGTGCCCCCCAGAGCCCCCTTCCTGAGGGGAGGCTTGGGGAGGTGGGGGCTCCCACAGGACGCGGCCCTCCTGCAGGCGGCACCACGTGCCGTGAGGGGAGCGCAGGGTCCTGTGGAGCACCCCCAGCCCCACTGCTCAGGATCTCCTCAGGGTGTTTGCTCTGAGCCCCGGTTTGGAGCCCAGACGCGAGGATGTCGGAGCCTGTCACTCCTGAGGTGGGCAGGGGCAGAGCCTGCAGGTACTGCCCCCGGCTGGCTGCCTGTGTCCCTGCCCACGCCCACTGCCCTAGGTCCTGGAAGAGCAGCTGCCTACGGGGACCGGTGGAGGCTGGGGGAGGCCTCTGCCACCCCTACTGCCAGGGCCCTGCCTTGCTGGACAGCAGCGACTTGGCTGCAGCTACTCGGCCCTCTGGCTGCCCCGGCTGCGCACCCCAGGTGACCTCACCTCTGGCCGGCAGAGCGAGGCTGCCCGGGAGACCCGGCCACACCCTGCCTCCCCACTGTGGAGCATGTTTGAGGGTGGCCGCCCCACGCTGGGGATTGCCAGGCCAGACTGGCCACTGCGCAGGGTGGGCGAGGCCGCCGCCGGGAGGGCCCACGCAGGTCTGCTGGCCTCGGCGCGCAGGCTGGCTCGGGGCAGGCACGGAGCTCATTTCCTGGGAAAGGCCGTGGCTTCTGCCCTCTGCAGCACTGCGTTGGGCCTGCCTGGGCCTGGGACCCTGGGCCTAGCCCTGGACGCTGTTGGAAGCCCAAACCAAAAAGGCTGAGACCCATGGAGGGGGCCTCCTGGCCATGTCCTTCCTCCTCCCAGAAAGGTCGACGGGGCCTCTGCCCGTCCACCCGTAGAGGCCTCTCTGTCCTGGGGAGGGGCCCTCTGGATCCTTCAGCCCCTTGGGCAGGTGTGGTGCTGGCCAGGGTCCCGTGTGTCCCTGCTGCCTGGTCCCTCCTGGAGGCCAGAGGCACTAAGCCAAAGCCCCGCTGGGGTGTGCGGTGGCCTGAGAGGGGCTCTGCTCCTTCCCCGACTTCCTGCTTTGGGTGCTGAGTCCCTGAGGGCCAGGTGCTCCAGCCACATTCTGGAATCCCCTGTGTCCTAAGGCCATGCCCTGCCCTGCAAACCCCTCAGGCCAAGTCCTGTGCTGCCCCAGAGGCGGGTAAAGCAGGATGGCCAGCGGGGCTTCAGGGCTGTTCCTGTGCCCTGCCGCGGAGGCTGGTGTGGGGGCAGGTGGGACCTTGTGTCCCCATTCTCCACGTGGGGTCGGCGAGCCCCAGGTGGCAGCATGGAGGGTTGTAGGCTGGTCTCCTGGAGGGCAGGGTCTGGGCTGCCCACACCACACCCTAAGCCAGAGCCTGGGGCGTCACCTGCGAGAGCACCCTGTGGTCACAGTGGTGAATGTCCAGTCCAGGGGCCCAGAGCAGTGCAAATATGGCCTCTCTCAGTTTAGGAGGTCAGGCCGACCCAGGGCAGCAGGCTGGCGGCCCCGGGAAGAGTCCACAGCCTCCTCCTCCAGCTCCTGAGACCCCGGGAGTATCCTTGTCCCCCTCCTTCAGCTCCAGGGCCAACAGCGCCGCGTCCTGAGGCCCTCTGACTCTGGCCCTGCTGCCTCCTCCCAGGAGGACCCTGTGTGACCTCGGCTCAGGGCCCTTCACTTCGTCCCATATACAGAGTCCCTTTTGTCACAGTGACATGTGTAGGGGTTTTGAGGATCAGGGTGTGGCCACCTTTGAGGATCTCAACTCTGCTGCCCACACCCCCGTCTCACTGCCGGCTTGTCCTGGCACCAGTTAAGATGCCACTAAAGACCACCTCCCCTGACCCCTCCCACCCCCTGCAGCAGGCTCCCCAGTGCCCGGGGGCTTCCAGGCAGGGCTGTCCCAGACCCCTGGCCACCTGTCGCTCTGCCCTGCTCCAGCATTACTTAGTCCCCAGGCAGCAGCCCAGGCCGCAGGGGTGCATCTTGCCCCCGACCCCCACCCGTGCTGGGCCCTCATCCAGAAGCACTTGGAGGTCGCCAGCCTGGTCCTCCAGGACCTCAGGGTCGGAGCTGCTTTGAGGCCAGTTTCTGATGAGGAGCTAAGACCTGCTTTCCAATCCCAGCAGTGACCCCTGCTGACTTGGCTCCGCCCACTGGGGCCAGAGGGGACCTTCATCCCAGCAGCCCTGCTCTGGCCAGGGTGTTCCTGGAGAGCCCCAGGCAGAGCAGGCGGGGCCCTGGGCTGGTGGCCGGTGGTGCCAGCGCTCTCCTCTCCCCACAGAGGACGGGCGGGGCAAGCTGCGGCCAGGCAAGGCCAAGAGCGACCGGAAGAAGAAGAGCCAGGGCCCCCTCTCGCCCCAGCTGCCGACACCCCCCGCAGCCCCGCTCCCCGCCGAGGACACCCTGCGGCTGCCGCCCTCGCTGGAGCCCCCGGTGTTGCTCCCAGACTCTGCAGCCTCGGAGGAGGGCACGCCGCCCGCGCCCCTCAACGTGCTGCTCCCCGAGGCGCCCAGCGAAGAGCAGGAGGCCCGGCCGCGGCCCATCATCCCCATGCTCTACGTGGTGCCCCGGGCCAGCACGGCTGGGCTTGACAAGGACCTCGGGCCCGGCCAGCAGGCTGCCCCCATGGAGCTGACGGGCCCTGAGGAGGACACCAGGGTCCACGCCGGGGCGGTGCAGGTAGGTGTCGGGACGTGGTCCTCGCTGGGCCTGCTCATGCTGCTCGGCACCTGAGGCTCTTCCATGGGCACGTGGCAGGTGGCAGGCAGGGATCTAGAAGAGTCACGCCCAGCGTCCCTTGCTGGCGCCCAGCTGCAGCCTGCTCCGGAGCCAGGGAGCCATGCCTCATGGGGATGGTGTGTTCTGCTTCAGGTACCAGCTTCCTTTCCCAAATTAAAGATGGAGATCAAGAAGAGCCGGCGCCACCCCCTGGGCAGACCACCCACCCGATCCCCGCTGTCTGTGGTCAAGCAGGAGGCCTCAAGTGACGAGGGTGAGCCGGGGCCCCACCCAGGTGGCCCTTGCCCTGGGCTGGAGCCCCCCAGTGCAACCAGGGCCCCAGGCCATCTGCACCCTGGAGCTGCATTCCTCCCTGGTCACCCCCTCACTGGCAGGTCACCTGGGAAGCAGCGCCCCTACCTGGCCTTCTCTGCCCACACCATCACCCGCTGTGACCAGGCTGTCTGGCACCTGGCCTCCCCGGCACACTGCCACCCGCGGGCCCCAGGGGAGCCCACAGCCCCAGTGCTCCACCTGTGGCTCCTACACTGTCCCAGGCCCGCACACAGGTCCCTGCTTCCCACCCTGGGTGCCTGGCCTTGCTGGACCCAGGGAGAAGCATCCATGGCTAGTGCAGGGCAGGCCCAGACCTGGGCTCCAACCCTGCTGCCCCCCGCCCCTCAGTGTCGTCACTTGTGCAAGGGGACTCCTGGTCCCTGAGGGGTCCCATCAGGAAGATGAGGGGGTGCTGCCTGTGAATCACATGGCCTGGTGCCAGGCGCTCAGTGGCTGTGCCAGGTGGCAGGCTGTGGTGACTGCTGTGGCCTTGCTGCCTCCGGCCCTGGTGGTACCCCCAGCTGTGCTGATGCTGCTTTTCCAGCAGCTCCTGCCCCAGGCCCGGGCTGTGTCCACCAGCTCTCACGCCCTGAGCACTCGGCCCTGCCCGGCCCCCAGCAGCCTCCCACCCCAGCCTCCCGTAGCCTCGGAATCTGTTGAGATGCTGCGCATGGCGCAGTGTGGGAGGCGGGCAGTGCCTTGGCCCTCCTTGCAGATGAGGTTCTGGATGTAGTCGCGGAACGCCTGGGCAGCGGGAGCTCTCAGCTGTGGCCAGTGGGCGTCCCCTCCTCATCTCCCTGCTTCGATGCTGTCCATCCATAGAAACAGCCGGGGTAGAGGTCTGTCCTCGAGTGACAGAGGGGAGCCAGCAGAGGGAGACCTCCTGGCCAGCCGTCATCGGGCCGCCACAGGCTGCCGCAGCCCGCCACCACCCAGGGACTGAGCCAGTGTCCTGCCTCCCCTCAGGCTTTGGCTAAGATGCATGTGGAGTCAAAATCGCGAGTGGACTTCTCTCACCTGGGTCTGATCTGAAGCTCAGGAGGGGCTAGATCCTGAGGGATTGGTGACAGGAGCCTGCCACTTCCTCTCACCCTGGCTCCTTAGGCCCCTTGGGGCCTTCCCTGCCCCATGCTGGCGGGACCACTGCCTGGGGCCAGGAGAGCAGTCTCAGCCTGAGGCCCTTTGCCCTGCCCCAGGGGTGCTGTGTCAGGGGCCTGGGATGGTGTCCCCCTGGGAAAGCTCGTTCTGGCACACAGCCAACCAAGCCAGAACTCCAGGAGGCCCACTGGGCTGCGGCTGGGACTCGAAGGAGCACCCTGCTTCTTAGGGACAGCACTCCATGACCACGGGAGAATCAGGAAAGACTGGGCAACCAGATGGTCACGGGACCACTTGCTCCAGCTGAGGACAGGCAGCAGGCTGCAGGGCAAGGGGACTGCAGCCTCTTGAGCAGGCATGGCCCCTGGAGTCTGAGATGCCCGTGACCTGCCTTCACCTGAGTCACAGTCCCAGCCTGCCTGTCTGCGGACATGAGCCTGCTGGCCACGTGGCCTGAGTGCAGAGAAATGGGTGGGGGCTGGAGCGGCGGCAGGAGGCCCAGCCAATCCCAGGCACCGTCTCCCACCAGACAGGCCTGGGAGGGCCTAGGTGGCAGTGCAGGGAAGGGCACCGAGTCTTGGTGGGGCCTTGGCTGGGTGAGGTCACCATTCTTGAGGACCCTGGGCCTTGAGCACTGGGGAAACTCTGAGGAACAAGTCAAATGTGTCCCCACCTTGTTACGGGACATAGGCCAGGAAGTGCCAGATCAGTGGTGGTGAGTGATGGGCCTGGGACCCCTGCCGGGGCAGCTGGGCCTGCAGAAGTGTCCCGTCACATGGGGCGGGCCACCCTCCCTGAGGTGGTGTGAGAGCAGGTGGGTCCCTGGTCAGCGCTGGGCACTCAGTGCTGCCCTACTCGCCTGCTGTGTGCTAGAGTCCCTGCCTTTCTCCGGGGAGGAGGACATGAGTGACCCCGAGGCCTTGAGGTCCCTGCTGTCCCTGCAGTGGAAGAACAAGGCAGCCAGCTTCCAGGCTGAGCGCAAGTTCAATGCCGCAGCCGCCCTGACTGAGCCCTACTGCGCCATCTGCACCCTCTTCTACCCCTACAGCCAGGTGAGCCGCGTGCCGGGGCCCAGGGCCAGCCTCTCCCCTACCACTGCCATGGCTGGCCTAGGAGGATCCCAAGTCCATGGCAGTTCATCCCAAGAGCCAGTGGGATCAGCTGGCCGCAGGCCTCCCTGTCTCCCCAGAGAGGGCACTAGCCCCTTCCCCCACCAAGGGGCAGCGGGTGGAAGGGGCACGGAGGTGTGCAGGGACCAGCAGGCAGGCGTTGGCAGGGGCTGAGGGTGGTATGTGTGGCAGCCAGAGCCCAGAGGAGGGCTGGAGCCTGTCTGGCAGGGTGCCACCACCTTGAGGAGCCCTGGCCCAGGGCCGCTTCCCCGGTGCACCTGCCCCATGCCTTAGGCCCACTCCTCCCAGCCCCTGCCAAGGGTCTCGCCGAGTCGCAGGCTGGCCTCAGACTTGGGGGCCTTCTGCCTCGGCCTCCTGAGCAGCTGGGACGGCAGGTGTGCACCGTGCCTGCCTCGCCTGCTGATCCCCTTTGCTCTGCCCGCTCTGGGTCTGCACACCCCCGACACGGGATGGTGCTCCCCTCTCCCAGGCCTTGCCACGCTGCCCTGGGAGGGTCTGAGCCTAGGGCTGTGCTTAGGCATGGGGCCTGGAGGGGCAGCAGGCCAGGGGGCACGTGTCCCTCCAAGGTGGCCTGTCTGTGACCAGGTCCTGCCCCCTGAGCTGCTGACACCTGCACTCTGGCTGTTGAGACATACAAGTTGTCATTTCTAGAAGTCTCCAAACATGTTCTCTCCCCATGCTGTCTGTGGCCAGAGGCTGCTGGGAGTCAAAGTGCTAGGAATCCCCTTGCTGAGCTGAGCAGCGGGAGCAATCTAGTCATGTTCCCCTCTGCAGGCCACCACCCTGGGGCTGCTCTGGCCAGCGTGGTGTTGAGCAGGCCAGACAGGCTGCAGCCGTGTTTGGGACCCTCCAGGACCCTCAGCAGGGCCTGGTGAGAGGTGGGGTGAGTGGTGGCGTGACCACGCCTGCCCTGTGACAGCAGGTCAGCCTGGGAACTGGGGTGCAGGACTCGGGTGCCGGTGTCCTGAGCAAGGTCTCTGCTCCCCCACTGAAGGCCACCCCTTCCTGTAGTCCCTGCAGATGGAGAAGGAGGCCCCGCCAGCCTCTGTTGGGGAGGCCCCCTCCGCCTCACCACCTTCCAAAAGCGGCCAGAAGACTCGGCCTCTGATCCCAGAGATGTGCTTCACCTGCAGTGGGGGGAACACTGAGCCGCTGCCCGCTAGCTCCTGCGTGGACGACGAGGGGACCAGCCCGCTGATCGCCTGTGCCAAGTGCTGCCTGCAGGTCCATGCCAGTGAGTGCCCCGCCAGGTGGCAGCGGGTAGGGGGTCTGTGGCAGGGCAGGTCTCCCCTGCTGCAGGTCCTGCGGTTTCCAGCTTGCCCGCCCTTCCCATCTTGGGCCAGGGGTGCTGGGGGCCCGCTGTCTGGTGTGGGGTAGGGCCGCCCGTACGCTGGCCAGCTGCTGGCTAAGGGGGAGTGACCAGCAGACCTGGGACCAGAAGGGCCCCGTCTCACCAGGCCAGACAGGGAGGGGTGACCCCATGGCCCACAGTGCCCAGGAGGCGAGGTATGGCCCAGGTGTCTGCTGGCCTGGCCTGGGTCTCACGTCTGCGAGAGAGACGAGCCAGGGGCCCCTGTTCCTTCCAGTCTCTCCCTGCTGGGTGGCCTTGGGGGCAGTGTCCTTGCACTTCATCTGGCCACAGGGCTGCTGGCCAGTTCCTGTGAGTCCTCCGCAATGAGGTGCCATCAGGCACGGTGGCCCCTGTGGGGAGGTGATTCCCACATAGCCGGCTGACCTGTCTGCACTGGCCACCTGCCCTGCTCAGAGGCGTGCCCAGGCACAGCAGTAAGATGGGTACGTCCCTTCCTCGGGGGCAGGGGCAGTGGTGGCTCTGAGATGGCAGAGCTTTGAGCACCTCCAGTTCCTGTGCTTGCTGGGAGGTCTGCTGTGACCCGTCCAGCGTCCGTGGTGTCTCCTGCTGAGCTGCGAGCTCTGTGGGGGGCTGGCTCCCGGGGAGCCTGCTGCAGGGTTTCAGGCCTGATGTGGCCAAGCCTGCCACAGCCAGATGGTGGTCGCCACCAGCAGAGAGCCCCCTCCCCATCGCTACACAGAGCCCCGAGGCAGGCAGTGCCTACCCTGGCTCTGGGCCTGACTCAGCCCCCCCACCCCCCTGCCATCCTCTCCCCTTTCCAAACCCAGGGCCACATTGCAAAGTGGGTCGTGTCCGCCTCCCACTGTGCTGGCATAAGTCCCGCCTGAGGCCGGGCCGCGCCGTTGCGTGTGGATCTTGACTCTGGTGTGGGGGGGCTGCTTCCTGCAGAGTGGAGGGGACCCTCCTTGTGCCTCCAGGTTCTGAGGTTGGCCAGGACAGGAGGGCAGCCAGGGCGGGGCCGCACGTCACATCACCAGCTCTGCAGCCGCCCACTCCTGTGCAGTGGCCTGGGCTGGGGCTGAGGGGGTCAGAGCGATTGCCTGAGGCCACCCCTGGCTCTGAGACCCTGGCCCCACGTGCAGCCCTGGTGACAGGTCATCTCCCTGGTCTCAGCCGCCTCTGCTGTCTTCCAGGTTGCTATGGCGTCCGCCCTGAGCTGGCCAAGGACGGCTGGACGTGCTCCCGGTGCACAGCGCATGCCTGGACTGCGGTAACTCTGCGCCCCGCCCTCTCCAGGGGTTGGCCTTGGGGCCTGCGGCCGTGTCTCCTCCCTCTGTGCTGAGCGTGGAACCCGACAACCTCCTGCCTGTCCCTTTGGTGGCCTCTGGGTGGATACGGACAGGGTGGGAGGTGGCCTCACCCTGGCCTCGCTGTCTGCCCACAGGAGTGCTGCCTGTGTAACCTCCGGGGGGGAGCCCTGCAGACCACCACCGACAGCAGGTGGGTGCCCCCAGCCTCCTGTCCCCAGCACCGAGCGCCAGCCGTCACCTCCCAGCTCCCTGTGCTAGATAGGGTGAACAGTGCCCCTTCGAGGTCCCTTATTCCCAACCAAGCTGACAGCCACTTCTCCCCGGCCCCGCCCTCCCCTCCCACTCACTGTTGGCCCCTGCCCAGTCTGACCCAGTCACCTCTGTGACAGTCCCCGATCATCAGGTGCGAGCCGGTGACCCCTGACCCTATCTCCCAGGTGGATCCACGTCATCTGTGCCATCGCCGTCCCTGAGGTGCGGTTCTTGAATGTGGCCGAGCGCCAGCCTGTCGACGTTGGGGGCATTCCCGAGCAGCGGTGGAAGCTGGTAGGTGCCCCGCCCAGGCCTGCCCACCAGCCCTCAGGGCCACCTGGGTCCACGGACACTGCCCAGTGCAAGAGCCAGCAGGCTAGGGCCTGGTGACAGGCCCAGCCCCCGCCCCCACGAGGCCCGCTCAGGCCCCTGTGCAGACAGCCCCAGCCCCCCAGCCCTGCTGGCCTTGCTGCTCCTGTGCTTTCTGTACTGTCACCACCGCCGTGACGTTCGCGGGCCTCCCCACCTGCCCCCAGTGCTCCCCTGCTCTGGGGTCGCCCAGGTTAGGGCCCTCGCCACAGAGGAGCCAGGCGGCCTGTGTCCTGGGACGGGCTGCTGCCCTCAGGTCGGGTGTCGCTGAGGTGGGTCTGAGCCTGGTGGTCATTTCCTCTCGTGGCCAAGCGTCCTGCATGGGGACGGACCGGCTTCCGTCCTTGCTGTTGTTGCTGGCGCCCAGGGTCCCCATCTGGCAGTTGGCTGCGTGATGCTGAGACGCCTTTCTAGGGTTGCCTTCGGTGGCTGCGGGACGTCCACACAGTCTGGACCCCGTCCCCAGGAGCGTGTCCCCCTCAGTGCTGGCGGCTGCTCTGCAGGCTGGGCCTCAGCTCTGCTTGGCGCCTCCCTGGTGGGGAGGGGTCCTGTCCTCCCCGGTCCCCTTGCTCTGCAGGTGTCTGTTGGAGAAATGGCTGTCGGGGCCTCTGCTCTCCTCGGGCTGGCCGTGTTCTCTTGCCCATGCTGACACCAGTCACCTCCGGGGAAGCAGGGAGGAGCAGGCGGTGGGCAGGGGTCAGAGCTGGGCAGATTGCTGGGCCTCCCTGGGCCTGTGCCCTTCCTGCAGCAGGGACAGCGCATAGCAGGGCCATCCCCTGCTGCTCCCGCCACCAGCTGTTTCGGGGCACCCTCCCTGCAGCCCCTGGAGCCCTGTTCAGCCTCAGGGTCCTGCGCCTGGCTCACGTGGCAACAGTGGCTTGGGCATCCCTGCCTCTGTGTGCAGATAAGGAATCTGGGCCTGGAGAGGGTGACTACCCACCGCCAGTCTCTGCCCTGAGGGGCGTCTGGCACCCCCGCCCTGTTCCTCCCTGCTTCCCCACCGCCTGCTCCTGTGCCTTGACCTGGGAGCGCCTGAGGAGCAGCCTCGGCACTGCCCGCACTTGGGCTGCCGCAGCCTCACACCACAGGGGCGGAGGGCACACGCAGCTCCCCTGGCCTGTGCACAGCTGTCCAGGGGCTACCCCTCTGCCAGGGACATGGACGGCGACCTGGCTGTTGGTTGTGCCTGGGACAGTTCTAGATGTTGACGCCCCAGGCTGCTGAGTGGTATGGCAGGCAGTGGGCCTGCTAGAGAGTCCTGGGGGCACAGGACTGACCCTTACCACAGATCCTGGGCTCCCTGAGCAGCTGGCATCAGGAGCCCACAGGCCCCGGGCCCAGGACCACATGCCCAGAGCCCCACGGGTGCAGGGCCACCTGGGCAGGCTGAGTAGATGACAGCAGGGGCATGCTTAGAAGTCTGTGGCTGCCAGCCCTGCTGGGCACCAATGGGCGATGGGGAGGCCTGTGGCTGCAGGTGGCTCCTCTTCAGCGGCGCTGAGTTGGGCACAGACGCGGGTAAAAGCTTCATTATTCAGGTGGAGCGGTGGTGCGGGCGCGGTGCAGTGATGAACCCTCCCGCGCAGGCCCTTTATGGATCGTCTGACATTCCCAGCAGGCAGCCTCTCCATCGCGAGCACTTGTAACGATGAATTAAAAACCCTCTCCACGGGGCTGCGTGTGCTGCTTCGGGGCCTCACAGGGAAGGCCGTGAGCGCCTGCTGCCCAGCACCCCCTGCAGGCCTCCGGCGGCCACACCGCAGAGCCCGTACCGTGGTCCTCTACCCGCTCCTGCTGCCCACTCTGGGCGTCCGTCCAGGGCCTGGGTTATCGAAGCGTGAGCTCATCTGCCTCGCCAGGCCGGGATGGACCCGGAAGCTTCCTGGAGGAACCAGAGGCTCGAGGACGAGTTGGCTCTGGGGCCGCTGGTGTGGGGCAAGTGGGGAGCCAGCTCCCCCGCTCTCCACGGCCAGCTTTGCCCAGCCGTGTCAGGCCAGGCTTCTGGTGGGAGGGAAGGGCCGGCTGCACATTTGCCAAAGCAGGGTGTCACAGCTAGATGCCCCAGGACCTTGGGGGCAGCCTGGGCAGTTATGGATCTCCGCAGACATCAGGTGGGTCCTCTGGGTGGAGGCTGTGCCCTGCTCCGGCTCTGCCTTGGCTCCTCCAGGAGGCCCCGCACCACAGGGTTAGGGCCAGCGTGTGCAGGGTTAGGGCCAGGCCTGTGCTGGGCTGGCCCTACTGGCAGGGCGGCAGGTATCGGCAGCTTCATAATGAGAGCTCATCGCCTTGATCCGCAGTCGATGGGCACTGCTGCGGGCCCTTTGCCTCGGGGCTCATCTGGCCTTTGGACGTGGTTACAGAGCGATAAAGGCCTGCTTATTAAACGCTCAGGGCGACAGCGTGGGGTGGCCCGGCCTGGGTGAGGCAGCAACCCAGGGCTTGGCCTCTGATGCTTCTTCAGGGCAGGGACAGGCCAGATGCCTGCAGTAGTGACCCTACAAGGTCCTTTATCACAAAGGAGGCTGCCCTGCAGGCTTCTGTTAGGGACTGAGGCTCCGTTCTCTTTTCTAGACTTGGTGCCGGGGACTCTGCCCTGAGCCGGACCCCGCCCTGGTTCACTTACTTAAAGTGACGATCCACTGGGTTAAGTGTAGTATCTTTAGATTGCGCAACCATCACTACTAGGTCCAGAGCATTCCATCGTCCCTAAGGGAAGCCCTGTCACCCCATCCCCTCCCATAGCCCAGGCAACCTCAAATCCCCCTCCTGTCCTGGACTCTCCATGGGTGGCCTGTGTGGTGCCTTCCTCGCTTCCTGCATGTTCCCCAGGGTCCCTGGGCTCACCCGTGACGCGACTCCTCTTGGCTGAGGAGCACTGCGGTGGGCTCCTGCCTATGGGCAGTGCCTTCTGCACAGGCCTGGTGGAGGGGGGCGGCCACACTCCTGTGCTTCCTGCAGCTCACAGGGCTGCAGGCCAAGGCGGGGTGCCTGGAGGGCTCTGACTGGGCAGCTGAAGAAGCCCCCCCAACAGGGCAGGGCCTCCCCAGGATGTCACCACCAAACCTGGGTGAGGGTGACTGTGCGGCGGGAGGGTTCCATCTTCTAACCTGGGCCTCAGGGTCATTCCTAGGTAATGTCCTGGGGCCTGGCAGAGGGGGCTCCCCCCTGGGAAGCAGGAGATCCCAGCTAGAGCCTCATTTTCTACCCGTGACCCCCAGAAATGTGTGTACTGCCGGAAGAGGATGAAGAAGGTGTCGGGGGCCTGCATCCAGTGCTCCTACGAGCATTGCTCCACGTCCTTCCACGTGACCTGTGCCCACGCCGCCGGGGTCCTCATGGAGCCGGACGACTGGCCCTACGTGGTGTCCATCACCTGCCTCAAGCACAAGTCTGGGGGACACGCTGTAAGGGCCCTGCCTGTCCTGCCCCTGCCCGCCGCCCTTCGTCCCCTCCCCACTGACAGCCGCCCCCGCCCTCCCAGGTCCAGCTCCTGAGGGCCGTGTCCTTAGGCCAGGTGGTCATCACCAAGAACCGCAACGGGCTCTACTACCGCTGCCGCGTCATCGGCAGCACCACGCAGACCTTCTACGAAGTGAACTTCGATGACGGCTCCTACAGCGACAACCTGTACCCCGACAGCATCACTGTGAGCCCGGGGGCCGGGAGGGTGAAGGCTGGGGGGGGTGGAGACCCCCAGTCAGGGAGCCCCTCCAGCCCTCAGCCTCGCAGGGAAAGCTCTGTTTCCACCCAAACTGCAGAAAGCACTTGCCCACATGAGCCCGGGGGAGGCCGCACTCCAGCTGGGCACCCACCTGGGGTCCCTCTGTCCCTGCAGTCACCCCCACCCCACACCCCGCCCCTTTTGGGCCAAGGGACAGAGGAACCTGAAGCCACACACAGAGCCAGGTGCACAGAGGGGCCGCCTCACCAGACTTGCGCTCTCTCTGCAGAGTAGAGACTGCTTGCGGCTGGGGCCCCCTCCCGAGGGCGAGTTGGTGGAGCTCCGGTGGACGGACGGCAACCTCTACAAGGCCAAGTTCATCTCCTCCATTACCAGTCACATCTACCAGGTGCGCAGGACTCCTGTGGCCCTGCAAAGCTTCAGGCCCCTCCCCAGGAGCGTGCCAGGCTCGCTGGTGCCCCGCTCCAGCCGCCTGACGGAAGCGCAGGGCTGGTTGGTCCTGTTTTTCTTTTAAGTTGCCGATGCGCGCTAGGCTCCACCACGGAGCCCCGCCCCCAGCCCCACTGTCTGATGGTTGCTCTGCGCTGGGCGCCTGGGGCCTGTGGAAGGCAGAGCCCCCCCAGCACCTGCAGCTCCCCTCTGCCCTTGGCCTGCCTCCCCGGGGCTGGGGGCTCCGGATGATGACTGAAGGAAACTCTTTAAAACTCTGGTTTTAGGACGAGCCCCTGTTCTGCAGCACAGCTGTCCCCTGCCAGGGCGCTGCGTCAGCGCTGCCCTGGGGGTCACGCGGCTCACGCAGCCACAGGCAGGGCTTCCTGACCCCGGCTTGTCTCAGCCAGACTCTGCTGGCCTTTGAGTTTGGACCTCTAGGAGGGTGGTTAAAAAGAGAGTGGCAGCCTGTCATCACAGCCAGTAGGGCAACTTAGTGAGACCCTGTCACAAAGTAAAAATTAGAAATCTGGGGGTGCAGCTTGTGGTGCCGTCCCTGGGTCCCTCCCCAGTACAAAAAATAGAAAAGAGGAGGAAGAAAGTGCAGCCCCACAGATGGCCCCGAGATGTCACTGCATTTGGAGCTAGAACTAGAGTCCCAGTGTGCCAAGGGCCTGGGACCGTGGCTCACCCTGGCCCCGGCCCTGTTCAGGTCTGGCCCCGCCAGGCACCACACTCAGCCTCACTGGGTTTTCCTTTCTGGCCTCTCACAGGGACATGGCCACACCCCGTGCCTGGGGCTCAAAGCAGGTGCTTTCCAGCCACAGGGGCACAGTGGCCCCTCCTGGGCCTGCACCAGCCACCAGAGGCCTGGGAGAGTCCCAGCCCAGATCTGCAAAGCCGCTTTGGGTCTGCCAGCTGCCCGCTGGGCATCCCGATTGGCTTGAGTAGATCCAGGGCCAGTGGGGTTGGGTCAACCTGAGCCCGTCCAGTACCAATGCAGGCAGAGGAATCTCGACAGTGCCCCCAGCCCCCTACCTGGTGTCTCTTTCTGGCTGCGGGAAGTCAAGCCAGGCCACGCCTGTGGGTGCTGGAGAGGGGAGTCCAGCCCACGCCTGTGGGTGCTGGAGAGGGGAGTCCAGCCCACGCCTGTGGGTGCTGGAGAGGGGAGTCCAGCTTGGGGCTGGGCCTCGCATCCTGCCTGGAGTGGGGCTGACAGGGTCAGGACCAGCCCTGGGCCTCCTCACCGGGAGCAGGCAGTGTCCTGCACAGGGCCTGGGGCATGCCACTCACACTTCCCACAGCACTGGGCACTGTGCTGGGGTGGACGTTCCATGCAGAGCCTGTCCAGCAAGGAGTGGGGGGTGCCCAGGGTTCCCAGAGCCGCCCTCACCTCACCTCCAGGTGCCGTGCGCTCCAGCTCTTGGCGACGTGGGCTGAGCTTGGGGTCTGGGCCCCAGCCGCTTCTTTTGGGAGTGTCTGCAGACTGCCACAGGCTGCTGGTCCCCACACAGGGAGGGGACCTCTGGACTCGCGCCTTTCTGGGTGGCTCGCAGGGGAGTACCTGACTCAAGCGCACTGCTCCCCGTGTGAGTGGGACGCGAGCCCCGCAGGGCTCCCTGGGGAAGAGCAGGCTGGCGCAGCTCAGGGGGCACCGGCCTGGTCTGCAGGGCAGCTGGGCTGGCGCCACAGGAGACGGTGAGGAGCGCACAGCAGGCAGGGCTCCCCGTCTTGGCCATCCGTCACTGTCCTCAACACTGCCGCCCGAACCCCAGCCCTTGGAGAGTGGGCTCGGTTCGGGGTCCTGCAGACCTCCGGGGGGTCTCCTACAGCCCAGCCAGTGCTGCGTCCCCCGCACTCCAGAACGAGGTGACCACCGGGTGTTTCCTGGGAGCCCCTGGAGGGGGCAGAGGCGTGTGTGTTCTGCAGGCTGTCGTCCCCTGCCCCACGGGGCGGCTCTGCCACCCCTGACCTGGAAGCCCCAGCGTCTCCCCACCCAGAGCCCAGCCCTTGTGCCCGGAGCCGCCCGTGGGCTGCGATTGGCTCGCCAAGGTCAGGGCGGGCTCTGCGGCCTCTGCGGCTTCTGCGGCCCCCTCCCCAGTCCCACCTGCGGAGCGAAGGGCAGGGAGGGCATCTTGGTCCCTCTTTACACCCGAGCCGGAAGAGGCTCTGGGACTCCACACAGACCTGAGGCCCCTGCTGCCCTCCCAGGACCTGGGCAAGACCTGCGCCCCAGGCACCCGTGGCCAGGCTCAGGCAGCTCTGCCTCCCGGCAGGAGAGACCCTGGCACCAGCCTGGCAGCCGCCTGTGCCCCAGTTCCCGAGTGACAGGCTCCCGAGTGACAGGCACTGAGAGGTGTGAGGGCTCTGCAGCCAGAGCCTTCTGCCCCCGGGGAGGCGGCTGCTGGGCTTGGCCCTGAGGGGCTCCCTCCTCGGCTGCCCTGAGGGGCGCCCTTCCCCGAGCCCCGGCACCCGCATCTGTGGTCACCATTGGGCACCCACCCCCCAAACAAGGAGCCTGGGCAGGGGTTGGGCCGCTGCCCTGAGCCAAGGAAGAAGCCCCCCAGCCCCGCATGCCTCCTGGCCCCAGAAACCAGTCTGTGTCCACCCAGCGGTCACCCTGCCCACAGCCAAGTCTGCAGGGAGCCAGTCTTTGCCATCTGTCACCCTCTGTGGAGGCCGAGGTGAGGGGGACACAGCCTGGGTCCTCCCCATGGAGCCTGCGCCAGCCCCTACTGCCCTCAGCTGCTGCTGCCCCTCCAGCAGGACCCGGAGGACAGCCCTGGGCCATTCCCTGCGGCTCCCAGCAGGCGCGGTGGGCGGGCTCTGCCTTGGCTGGCCTCCTGTGGCCTCAGGGTGGCTGGCTGCTGGGGTCAGCGCCCTGAGGCCTGTGTGCCCCCCCAGGTGGAGTTTGAGGACGGCTCCCAGCTGACCGTGAAGCGCGCGGACCTCTTCACCCTGGAGGAGGAGCTCCCCAAGAGGGTGCGCTCGCGGCTGGTGAGTGGCGGGCCAGGCGCAGGTGTCATCCTGGGGCAGAGGTGACCCTTGGCCTGCCTGGCTGTTCCCCAACAGGAGGGCAGCTGGGTCCGGGCTCCTGGGCACAAGCCTGTTGAGGGGAAGGGGGCGTCGCTGGCCGCCCTTACTGCCAGGGCTGGGCTGGGCAGGGGGTCGGGCTGTGAGGCCGCAGCCCGCCCGCGAGTGCCGTCCCCTGGGGCCTGGGAGCAGAGCCTGAGCGCCCGCTTGGCAGCTTCAGGAAATGCTGTCCAGCACTGCTCCTCCTGAGCAGGGCACTTGTCCTGCAGGTGACAGGGACAGCAGCTGGCGCTCACTGGCTTGCTGGGGTCTTCTCTCTTTTCTAGCACAGAGGCCCAGGGGCCCAGGGGAGGTGGGGTGTGGGGTGGCCCTCCCTCCGCACAGCTGGACAGAACTGCCCGGCAGGTGGACTGTCAGGGCCACTGGCTGGGGGTGGGGCTTCCTGCAGGTGGCCACTGGCCAAGGAGGGCGGCTCCCAGGCCTGGCCCTGCCCACGCTAACCGAGGTGCGCTCTGGCCTCCCGCAGTCACTCAGCACCGGGGCGCCGCAGGGACCTGCCTTCTCGGCCGAGGAGGTGAAGGCCGCCAAACGCCCGCGGGTGGGCGCCCCGCTCACCGCCACCGAGGACCCCGGGCGCAGCCCAGACTACCTGGCCTTCGTGGAGAGCCTGCTGCAGGCGCGGGGCCGGCCCGGGGCCCCCTTCTAGGACAGCGGCCGCCGAACCACCCTCAGCCCAGCCAGGCGGACACGGCGGGCCCGGGCGGCTGCTTGCTGTGGATTCCTGTCCTGGCCTCCCAGGCCGAGAGGCCACCTCCGCGCCACGGGCGCCCCTCCAGGGCGACAGGAGCGAGCAGGACACCCGTGCAGCCTGGACTCAGGGAGCAGGGCCAGCGGCTGGGGAGGCCGTGGCTGGCGCCGCCCACGGGACGCCTGGGGTCCGTCGCGAGCCCCGTTCTCCAAGGTGCTACGCACTGCTGCTGAGCAGCCGAGGCGACTGTACAGAGCCGCCCGCCGTCCCCGCGACTCCTGTGACAGGGGCCAGAGAGGGACGGCCGCAGGCCACGCCTCTCAGGTCTGTGGCTCAACCGACAGGACGGACGAGACAGACACGTTCTTTTTCGCAAAACGGACCGCGCTGAGAGCCAGAAGCCACCTGGGCACCATTGTTACTGTTTGTGTTGTTTTGAGATGTCACCTGTCCACTGCGCAGGAGGGAGGGCACCCGGAAGGGCAGGACGCGGTGACAGCCGGGACCCACTGGCTGGGGCTCCCTGACGGGTGGCCAGGCCTCCCACCTCTGCACCTGGAGCCGCCGGCCCAGGGCCCGTCCTTCTGCGCAGATCTCTGTGACTCACGGCCTCTCAGGAGGGTCACTGCCCAGGGAGGAGCAGTGTCGGAGCATCCCCAGGCCGGCCATCCCCAGGCCGGCGTGAGGGTCCCTTCCCGTGAGCATGGCTGGGCTGCCCACTCCTCAGCAAGCGTGGCTGCTGCAGGTTTCCCAGCGAGGCCCCTAGTGGATGTGGGGGTGCAGGGCGAGTCCAGCACTGCAGGGGACAGCCCGCCTGTCTGCCTGCCCTGTGTGTAGAGGGCCCCCGGGACCCTCCTCTCCCACTGTCCCATGTCCGCAGAGGGGACCTGTGGATCCGTGTGTCCAAGGACGAGCAGGGAGACCGTGGGGAGCCGCCGGGTGGGCTGAGGAGCTGCCCGGCCTGACCTGTGTCCGCCCTGCACCCCCGGCCTTCTCCACCCTGGCCGTCCCCTGTCCCCAGGGAGGGGCTGAGGGCTGGTCGGCTTGTATAAAGAAGAGTTTTCCAAGTGTCCTGTGTGGCCAGGCAGAGGGAGTCTGAGGGAGGTGGCCGCCAGGCCTGGGTGGCCTGGGTGGCCTGGGTGGCCTGGGCGACCTGAGGCAGCAGGGCGTGGGGTGGCCCAGGGCACCCTCTGCATGCAGCAGCCGCCCGTGTCCCCATGTCCCCGTGTCCCTGTGTCCCCGTGTGGGTCAAGATGCTATTTATATTGTATGGAGTGGGCGGGGCCAGGGCCTGGGGACAGCTCCGGCCTTCCTGGGGGACTGCGGGGACTGTGGTGGCCCCGAGCGGCAGGCGGGTCGCACAGCTCCTGCGCACGCGGGACCCAGGGCCCTGCAGAGATGACGGACGCGCTGTATTTTCGCCTAATTTCCTGCTCTAGGTTCACATGAATTAAAGGCTCACTCCAACGCCCGCCGTCCGCGTCTTCCTTTCTGGCTGGGGGTCACCTGGAGGGTGCCCGCAGGGTGGGCTCCAGTGTCCCTAACAGACTGTCCCTGCCCCGCCACAGGGAGGCTGTGTGGCTGGGGGGCCAAAGCAGCACGTCCCCTGAAAGACCAGCGGCCTCCCCCAGGACCCAGCGGCCTCCCCCAGGACCCGGAGGCCCCTTCCAGCCTGGGGCCACCGTGGTGGGTGGGTGTCTCAGGGACAGGGCTCTCAGCCTGGCCAGGCGTGGACCCCGCCACTCTCTGAGTCGGTGCCCTCTGGCACCTGTCCTCCCAGAGCAAGGCCGCCCCTGCGCTGCCCCCCACGCGCCCTGCATGTGGCGGCTGCACCCTGCGTGGTGTCACCGCTGCAGACACTGCCCGTCCCAGAGCGGGGACACTGTCCCTGGGGAGGTCGCCCTCAGGGCCACACCCTCCTGGTGTCTCCAGGGCCCAGCTGTGGCCAGGTGCTGTCCACCCGTCTGTCCATCTATCTGTCCGCTGGAGGCCGGTCCCCACCCTCAGGCCTGAGACGGTCAGCGTCCTGCCCTGGCAGCTGTCCCTGCAAGCCCAGCCCCCCCTGGGAACCCAGTCCCACAGCTGGCCACCCCTCCCCCGCTCCGGAGGCCACAGTTCTGAGACCAAGGCTCCAGGGGGCCCTCCTGCCTCGCCTTGGCCGTGGCCACGCCATCCAGCGGTCACCGCCTTGCCACCTTCTGAGCGTCCCACGTACGGACAGTGGTCACTGGGTCAGGTCCACCCAGGTAACCCAGCTTGGCCTCATCTCAGAGACCTCTGTCCAGTGACATTACCCTGCAGACGTGGACGGGGCTTTGGGGGACCACCAGTGAAGTCACTGGTAGGCCCGGTGGCCCTGTGCCCTGCCTGGTCCCCAGCTGTCCCCTCTACTGAGCATGACTCCCAGCCGGGTAAAGGTGGGCCCATGTGCAGCTGGGCCAGCCT
Source organism: Callospermophilus lateralis (assembly GCF_048772815.1). Lineage (NCBI taxonomy): Eukaryota > Metazoa > Chordata > Mammalia > Rodentia > Sciuridae > Callospermophilus > Callospermophilus lateralis. The sequence continues at coordinate 221,867,934 of NC_135305.1, read as the reverse complement.
CTCTGAGGTGGGACGCGGTGGGGGGAGGCCATCGGGAGGCCATCACCCGTGGGTGGCTCACACGTCCAAGCCACAATCCCGCCAGCGGTGGCCGAGCGGTGGCCCTGAGCGGTGTCTGGCAGAGTGCAGCCCTAGGTACCCACAGAGCCCTCGCCTAGGGGACAGGACGGACACCACATCCATGCCACCAGGCGCTCCGGACACGGGGAGGAGCCTGCAGCGGCAGAGCGCCATCAGAGTTGCAGGACTCCTGCGCTCATGCTTCATGGGCAGAGCACCGTCGTCCACCAGGACTCAAAGCTGGGCCCCACCTGGCGCCTTCACCAGGTGGACGGACAGAGGGTGGTGCAGCCGCGAGCCGGAGGCCAGTGCTCCCTGCCAGGGAGGGGCGAGACAGCGCTGGCCACCGGCTGACACAGCTGGCCGCGCGGCGCGGAGCCCTGCAGGAGCAGAGCGGGGAGGCTGCCGGGCTGGCCACAGTGGGGTCACCTCCAGGGAACCTGTCACGTGACCCTGTCACCTGCTCCCAATAGGGGGAGGAGGAAGGAGAGGTAGGGAGGGGACATAAGGGACTGAAGGCTAAGAGGACGGGGATGGCCTGCAGGAGGGTGGGGGCTGGGCGTGTCTGACTCTCACCCAAGATGGAACCCGGCGCTTGGCACTGAGGCGGCCCCAGCCCCTTCGCACGTCTATTTACAGACTGGGCCTCCCGCCTTGTGGGGGCCTCCTGGGTGGCCCAGGCTGGCCTCAACCTTGCACTCCTCCTGCCTCAGCCTCCCAAGCCACTGGGATGACAGGCGTGGCCACCGTGCCCGGCTGGATCATGGTCCCATTTCACGTGTCCCCAAAGATAATTCATTGAAATCAACCCAGAGGTGCTCGCGTCACCCTGGGAAGCCAGCAGGAAACGGGACCCTCCAAACTACCCAAGCGCAGACCCCCGGGCGGCTGTGGTCAGGCCAGGCGCTGTCCATACCTGGGGGTTGGGAGGCCAGACTCAGGGCTCTGGACAGGTCAGACTACAGCGAGGGCAGAGGACTTGGGTCAGAGCCTCTGCGGCTCGGAGGCCCTCACGGGTCGGCCAACCACGCGCTCCAGGTGGACTCCGAGTCCAGCAGGTGAGGCTGGGCGTGGCCAGGCAGGGTCTCTGCCAGAGGAAGGAGCCCAAAGTCCCCGCGGTTCAGAGGGAGACAGGTGTGTCTGGGCTCCGGGTCCCGCTGGGCCAGCCATGGGCATGTGGGCCCTGTGGGTCACCTGGGCTGCCAAGCTGTCACAGGTAGTCACAACTGTCCCCAAGGCTGGAGGTGCAGGGTGCGTCCTCAGGAGGGTGTGTGGGAAGTAGGACACCTGTGGTCACTGGGCGCTGTCCCTGGAGAGGCCTGGGGGACCCCAGCCCACCCTCTGCCTCCCTCCTTCCGGACGCCCCTCTTGCTCCCGCTGGACAGCTGTGGGTGGGCCCCCCCGTCGGCCAGCCCAGCCGCGTCTCAGGTGCCTGTCACAGTGGTGGACACAGCCTGGGCACAGCAGGGTCCATCTGTGCTTCTGGAGAGTCCACAGCGGGGGCTCCCGGGGGCGGGTCAGGGCTGGCAGGGCGCCTCCTGCCCCCGCCGCGCCCCACATCCTCGCAGGCCGAGTCCCCGGTACAGGCTCTGGACAGTCAGACCACAGCGAGGAGAGAGGACTTGGGTCCAGGCCTGGGGAGCGCTGGCCCCGGCTGTGGCTGCCCTGGCAGCGCGGGAGCTTGGGCGGCCCTGGGGAGGCCGGGGATGGGGAGGCCAAGCTCAGCCTCAGGCTGCGTCCTCTCAGCGGAGGCAGCGGGAAGGAGCAGCTGCCCGTAGCCAGGCCACGAGGCTGTGACCCACAAGGCAAAGCAGCAAGAGGGCCTGGGGACGGGCAGGACCTCACACAGGACGCCCAGGGAGTCCCAGAGGGGGCCCTCGGAGCTGAGGCCTGGGTGGGGGGCTCCCAGCAGGGGCACAGCCGTGCAAAGGCCCTGGGGCCGGAGCAGGGAGGAGGAAGTGGGGGAGGGGTGGGGCAGGTTGTGCTGAGCCTTGGGGGCCTCACAGGGGACCTGGGCTCTGTCCCCTAGGGGGGCGGGGGCCATGGAGGCCGTGGGCAGGGGCGGGACCTGAGTTGGGTGGGCACAGGCGCCTCTGGTGGGTGCAGGGGGCAGGCTGGGGACAAGGGGGTCTCAGGACCAGGGGGGGGACAGGGCTGGGGCAGCTGGAGGCAGAGAAGGGGGGAAGAAAGTCCAGGGCATGGCCTCCCACGCCTTTGTCACTTTCTCTGGATTAGGGGGATTAGGGGCCTGAGAGTGGCCTTCTTTGGACTTAGTGGCCTGCAGGTCCTGCTGACCCACAGGGGCCCTTGGGGTGAGTGGCCGTGAGCTGGCCGGGTCTCCACACAGTTGCTTTGTGCCCTGGGACGTGAGGTCACGCCCCGTGACTCCCACGTGGACAGAGCTGCGTAGGGTCCCTGCTTCCGCAGAACACGTTCCCAAGGCTCAGAGGGAGGGTGCGGGGCAGCCCCGGGGCCCGCTGTCCACGCCTGCGGCCGCCCCACTGACCTCACACCCCTGCAGGGGCCTCCGTCACCTGGCCCATGCCCAGCGCCACAGGCTTGGTCCACCTGGCAGGTGGCAGGCGACCAGTGCTGGGTGGGGCCCCCCGCAGCAGGACTGTCCAGCCGAGTGGCCTGGCCGGTGCGAGGCCCGGGTCCTGCCTCGGCGCCTCCCGCAGGTGGGAAGTCCTCGAGTCCACTAGACCAAAACAGAAGCCTCCACCTGGGCCCGCGGGGGCGCCTGGCCCGCGGTCGGGCACCGGGAGCCGCGCAGCCGTAGGTGCCTGCAGGTTCCCCCGGGAGCGGGCGAGGGCCGCCGGGCAGCCTCTCCTGGTCAGGGCCGCGGGCCACACTGGATCCGGCTCATTCATTCCACGAGGATCCCGGGTGCGGCGTGGACACCGGGACCGTCCCCAGTGCACCTCACCAAGAGTCCCACCCACGACAGGGACACAGGTCATGGTCAGTGGCTGGCCAGGGCCCGGCCACCGCTCTTGGCACGAGGCCCAGTCTGCCCCGTGAGGATGAGCATCGGCCCCAGGGGACAACCGCGTGCCCTGGAGTGTGATGGTGCCACCAGGACAGGTCACCTCGAGCGCGTGCTGCGGGGACACGGAGGCCCCATCACAGGAGCGCAGTGTCCGCCAGCAGCCGGAGGGCAGGGCCTGGCACTGTGCCTGTCCAGCTGGTGGCCATGGGCCCTGGCCAGAGTCCACCCTATTCCCTTGACCGTGGAGTCCGCGCTGGGCCGCTCCTGGCCAACAGCTGGGGGTCAGCGGCCCAGGAGCCCTCTGGCTGCCCTCCAGGCTGGTGCCCCAGTGCCCACGGCTCCCGCGGGATCGGGCCTCTTCCCCACAGGACCCTGGGCAGGAGAGGGCGCTGCCCCCGCCTCAGCCCCTTCTGTTTGGGAACTAGGACATCAGGACACTCCCCCAGCTCCGGGGACGTGGCTCTGAGCACTGAGACAGGTGGCAGTGACTCAGGGAAGGTTTTTATTTCCTTATGAAAGAAACAATCAGCAAACAGCACTGCTTCTCCCACCCCTCTTCCTCCTTTCTCCCTCTGGAATGTGGATGCTGTGGCTGGAGGCACAGCAGCCATTATACAATCACGAGAGAGGCCAAGAGAACTGCAGGGCGTTGTTCCTGGTGTGCAGTTTGGGGCCTCAGCATGACGTCCCTGGACAGAGAACCGGGCCCACACACAGAAGCCCTCAGAGCAGGGAGGGCGAGTCGCGGCAGAGCTGTCAGCGGGCGGCGTCTGGAAGCTCCTTCTGATGTGCCCTTCAGGACAAGGTTTCTCGGCCAGCCGTGAGGACCCTGAGCACTGGACAGGTGCGCTTGGGGCTTGGGGCTTGGGCGCAGGCGGAGCTGGTGGCTCCCGCGCACCTGGCACCCCAACCGCACAGCCCGGGAGGCCCAGTGGCCGCTGCCCAGGGCCCGAGGCCGCCCACCACCGTCCTGCTGTGTGAGTGGAGCCGCCGGCCAGGCCTCCCTCTGCCCCAGCCTCGTGTCCCTGGCTTCAGTTGCCCGCGTCCAGACAGAGTGAGGGATGGTCCCGGCTCTGGACTGTGTGCTGTCCCCAAAGGTTGGGGACGTCAGCTGACCGCTCAGCTCGGCCCGCCTGGGCTGAGACCCACCCTTGGTCCAGCGCATCCACACTGCAGGCCCCACCCTCCCACGGGTGCCTGGGGGCCCTTGGGGTCTCATAGGGACAGCCACCGTGTCACAGTGCTGGGTTCAAGGGACAAGGCCACAGTGGCCAGCGGTACAGCGTCCACGTTGGCCCCCACCTCGTGTGGTCAACGGCATCGCCAGCCCGCGTGCCCACAGCACAGGGTGAGAGGCAGTCCAGGCTGTGCGGCGGTGGCTCCTGGTGGCCCTGGTCCTTATGGTCATCGGTCTCTTTCTGTCTGTGTGGGAGGGACCTGGTCTGTCCCTGTGAGGTCCTGGGCATCCGCAGGCCTGGGACCTGTCCCCTCTGGTGCGGGTCCCTCCACTCCACTCCTCCAGGGGCCTCGCCTGCCCCTCAGAGTGGCCCGTCCTTTCTGATTGTCACCTGCTGCCCTGGCGTCCATTCTCGCTGTTGTCCTCCCTCGGAGACTGGGCTGGGGCCCAGGGGCGGGGCACTGGCCTCGCTCGGGAGGCCCTGGGCTCGGTCCTCCGTGCCCTGTAAAGGACCCAGATAAACAAACAAGGGCTGGGTCCCTCCACAGCAAATGAACGACTTAGAAACTGAAGCAAAGATCTTTAAACATAAAGAATCAAAAATAATAAAAAGAAAAGGAAAACAGGACCAGAGGGGCCTCCAGCTGCCCAGACGGCACCGTGGCCACACCGACGTCCCAGCCATCGGGAGGCCGAGGCAGGAGGATGGCAAGTTCAAGGCCAGCCTCTGCAACATAGCCAGAGCGACCATCAAACTGGAAGTAGGGAGGGCCGGGTGTCTCCGTGGTGGAGGCCGGGGAGGGAGGAACGGCCACCCACAACACCCGCAGCTGTGCAGGCCCTGGGATCCAGGCAGCCGTGGAGCGGAGTACCCCGTGTGGCACGCTCCCTCGTCCACCCTCTGCGTCCTCTGCCACTGAGCACCAGTGTGGCCTGCCTGGTGCATGGAGGGGGTCCCGCAGGCGCAGCTGTGGCTACCTGGCCTTCTCCTTGGTGCCGCATGCACTTCTGTGGAACGTCATCCTCTTTGGGGCTGTGTAGTATTTCCTCATGTGGATGACGGCTGCCTGTGTCTGTGTCCAGCAGCTGGGGGACAGCTGGAGCGCACCTGTGCTCGCGGTCTTGGTGGACGCTTCCTGGTCCCTCTGCTGTTTCACCACCCGTCATTCACTGAGCGCGGTCCCCTCCTGGGGGTTACACATGGTGGCTGCCAGTGTGCGGTTTTCTGAAGCCATCAGGGTGCTGTCCCTGTACCCAGTTGTAGAGCAGAAGGGACATGAGGCTGTGGGAGGGGTCAGCAGGGACATCAACGGCAGCCGGCAGCCGTGTGGCCACACAGCACAGTGAGGGGCCCCGGTGGCTCAGGAAGGGCCACAGTGAGAGACGCAGGTAGGTGAGGCCTGTGAAGGGCAGAGGGTGGCCCTGAGCCTGTCCCCAGCTGGAACCTGCGTGTGGACAGCGAGGCCACCGCGTCTGATCACAGGGCCTGTCGGAGCAGCTGCTGGTGGCAAGCATGATACAGCGTATGAACGAGGCCATTATCGCTCCCTAATTAAACGCTAATCACTGAGAGTCAATGCCTCCGGGAGACGCGGCCACAGCTGCCCGGGCTGGTGCCGGGGACAGTGATTGAATCGAATCTTACGGAAAACTGACCCTCTCCCGAGCGTCGGCTGCAGGATTAAAAGGGATTTCTGCGTCCGCGGCGTGGGGAGCCGGGGTCGTGGGGAGCCGGGGTTGGGGGGAGCCGGGGTCGTGGGGAGCCGGGGTCGTGGGGAGCCGGGGTCGTGGGGGCTCGGGGTCGTGGGGAGCCGGGGTTGGGGGGAGCCGGGGTTGGGGGAGCAGAGCCGGGGACAGCGGGGCAGCGGAGCTGGGACAGAGGGAGCAGTCGGCCCCTGGCTCCTCCCCCCCGTGGTGGCCCAGGTGGCCCTGGGGACCTAGTCAGGCTGCTCCAAGGCAGCTCCGCGGAGCAGATGGCCTCCACCACTGTCTGGCCGCAGCCCTTCTTTCCCGCCCTCACCGTGCCACCAGGAGGCTGTCTGGGGCGGCCAGCCTCCCGTGGCACCGTGGCCATGCCCCGTCCAGCTCCAGCCCCCCAGGCTGTGGGGCTCAGGGCGGTTACGGCCGCCATCAGGACGCACAGCGAGGCCCCCTCCTGCCCATCTGAGGACACCCGCTGCTGGACGCTCCTTAGGAACCTGAGGTCCTGGCTGTCCCCTCCGCCCACAGAGCCCCAGGTTGGGCGCAACGGGACCGGATGCCCTCAGCCCATGCAGCCATTGGGGGAGCCCGGGGAGGACCCCTGGACCCTGGACGGCTGCCCAGCTGGGCAGGGGGAGGAGGGGCGCGCCCGAGAAGCCAGGGGAGAGGCGGCCACAGCTGGGCGCCGTGCTTAGCCCTCCGCGTCCCGCCGGCCCCGGGCGAAGCTGTGGGCTCTGAGGAAGGCAGCAGGGCCAGCGCCATCCTGAGGGTCCTATCTGCCTCCCGGGGGGCCCAGGGCTCCAGGCCCCTCAGCCTCCACCACTGCCCCTCCGCCCAGGAGCCGGCCTGGCCCTCCGTCCCCCTCCAGCGAGATGCTTGGGGGTCTCTCCTCGGGGGGCTTTCCCTGCCGCTCCCCAGGACCTCTGGGACTGCCTGTGTGAGTGCGAGTGTGCGAGTGTGAGCGTGTGAGTGAGTGTGTGAGTGCGAGTGTAAGTGTGCGAGTGTGAGCGTGTGTTTGAGTGTGTGTGTGAGTGCAAGTGTGAGTGTGCGAGTGTGAACGTGCAAGTGTGAGCGTGTGAGTGTGTGAGTGCGAGTGTAAGTGTGCGAGTGTGAGCGTTGTGTGTGAGTGCAAGTGTGTGTGAGTGTGTGAGTGCGAGTGTGTGTGAGTGCGAGTGTGAGCGTGTGAGTGCGAGTGTGCGAGTGCGCGTGTGAGTGTGGGGCGTGCAAGTGTGTGCGTGTGAGTGCGAGTGTGTAAGAGTGTGTGAGTGCGAGTGTGAGCGTGCGAGTGCGAGCGTGTGAGTGCGAGTGTGTGAGTGTGCGAGTGCGCTGTGAGTGTGAGCGTGCGGGTGTGAGTGTGCAAGAGTGTGTGAGTGCGAGTGTGTGTGAGTGCGAGTGCGCGAGTGTGTGAGTGTGAGTGCGAGTGTGACTGTGGGTGACGACAGTGCATAGTCATGACCAGGAGACCCCAGCAGGTGCCTATGCCTAGTGCTGGGGACCGTGTCACAGGCTGGACCCTGGTGCCCCAGCAGGGTCCATTGCTGCCCACCCACGCTGCCCAGGGCTGCCCAGGGCCACCCTCTTCCATGCTCAGCAGTTTTGCTCCTTCGACCACGTCCTGGGGCCGGCGGTTAGCCGTGCCTCCCTCCTGGCCACTGGCGGCTTTGGCAGGAGGATGTCCAGCTGGAGGCCAGCATCGCCAGGCCGCGCTCAGAGCGAGAAGCAAGGAGGCAGCTGGCCCTCCCTTGGGGCCCTCCTGGCAGGGAAGCGCTGCCCCTGTGGAACCATTCACCCGTGGGGGTGCAGGTGGCCTCCGCTGGCCCACGGGGAAGAAAGCGGCAGGGGACACTGTGAGTAGGCCTTCGGTGGACACCCATTTCTGTCCCTCGGGGGAATGGCCAGGTGGCGTTCCTGGATCGCAGGGTCTTCCCGCCAGCCGGGGGTCCTGGCCCCAGGCGGCCGCAGACTTCGCAGGGGTGTCCTGCCCCGGGACTTGCCTGGCCTCCCCCTGGAGCTGGGGTCCTCCTGGCCTGGGGTTCCTGGGACCCAGGAGCTGGCCGCGCCCAGCCAGTGCCGGGGAGGGCGGGAGGCTGGGGTGCTGGGGTGCGAAGTGTCCCCTCCGGACCCTCAGTGGCTGCCCTCGTGGCACGGGGTCCGCCGCCTCGCGACGCATGTGGGTTCCTTGCTTTACTGAGCGACGGTCCAGCGGGTCACCCGGCCGATCGGCCCCGCAGGACGCCGGGTGCTGCGCTCTGGCCGCTTCCAGAACCCAGACTTCGTGGGCGGCGGACCTGCCAGGCGGATCCCGGGCCCAGGTTCTGCTGGGCTGCGTGGCCGGGCGGCGTCCTCCACGGCGACCCTGGCTGGTGGCGGCGACCCCTGATCTCGGCTTTGGTGGCCCCACTTTGTCTTGAGGGCGGGTGACCGTCAGGGTCCGGGAACATCTACACCTGCCCTGACCACGGGAACAGGCCCGAGGCCCGGGAGCCTGCTGTGTCCCTCTCAGCTGACCACGCTCCTGGCGCAGGAAGGTGACGCTCCCAGAGTTGACCGCCTGCTCTCGAGCCTGTGGGCAGGGAGGACACAGGCGAAGGGGACTGAGGTTGTGGACGGGCGGTCACCAGTCATTTAGCCTCGAAGCTGAGTCTCAGGTCATCCGGGCACAACACTCAGAGTCGCCTCGATTCCCAGGGGACGGGAGAGGCCACCCCCAGCCCCTCTGGCTTGAAGATGGGGGAGGGGCGGAGGGCCAGGGGAGCCCAGGAGGGACCAGCCCGGACGCAGCTGGCTGCAGCTCCGGGAGAACCAGGGAGAACTTCGAAGGAGGCCGGTGGTGGCCGTCCCCCAGCAGCAGGGGACACGGAGGCCCGGCGCGGAGTGGTCTGTTCTGTCCTTGAACTCGACGCCGCCGTCCTGTGTTTCTAGCTTTTCGCTTTCTTTGTTTTGTTAGGTGCTGGGCATGGAGGCCAGGGTCCCCTGCACACTGGGCATGGAGGCCAGGGTCCCCTGCACGCTGGGCATGGAGGCCAGGGTCCCCTGCACGCTGGGCAAATGCTCTGGGCCCGAGCCACACTCCCACTTCGCTGATTTTTAATGTTGAAATAGGGTCTTGATAAGTTGCTGAGGCTGGCCTTGAACTTGGGATCCTGCCGCCTCAGCCTCCTGAGACACTGCAATTACAGCCCGCAGCGCCTCCTTTAAAGGAAGCTGAAGCAGGTCAAAGCTGCATCATTTTTTCCCTTCCTTCCTGTCTCCTGTCTGCTGCCTGGAATTCAGGCATCATGGCTGGAACTGTGGCAGCCTCCTTGGAGGATGCAGGCCACATTCTTTGGGTGGTGGAGAAAGAAGAGGAAGAGCCCTTGTTGGCCATGAAGAGCCAACCAGCCCAGGATGGCAGCCTGCAGACTCTGGTTCACCTGGTTGGAGCCGTCATTTCTGCGGGATTTTACGGTTGACGTTGGCTGGGGCTCCACCAAAGAAGACCCTCAAACAAGGACTTGGAGACAGGGACTTGACTTGGGAGGGTTCCAGGACGCTCTGAGAAGGAGCAGGTAGGGTTGAGCCGCACGCCCCGCCCCACGGGGGGGGGGGGGGGAGGGAAGCCTGTGATTGGCAGTCTCGGCTGCAGAGCGCCGGGGCGTGGCCGGGGCGTGGCCGGGGCGTGGCCGGGGCGTGGCCGGGGCGTGGCCGGGGCGTGGCCGGGGCGTGGCCGGGGCGTGGCCGGGGCGTGGCCGGGGCGTGGCCGGGGCGTGGCCGGGGCGTGGCCGGGGCGTGGCCGGGGCGTGGCCGGGGCGTGGCCGGGGCGTGGCCGGGGCGTGGCCGGGGCGTGGCCGGGGCGTGGCCGGGGCGTGGCCGGGGCGTGGCCGGGGCGTGGCCCCGCATGGCTGGGCCTTCTTCCAGGCTTCTACCTGGACATGCCCTCGCCCACGTGGCCCGCAGCCTCCGGTATATTAGTCACGTGCTGAGGCCCCAGGGCCAGCGACAGTGTCGGCGGGTGGGCCGCGGAGGCTCAGGGCCTGCGTTCCCCGCACCTGACCCCTCCGAGGCGCTGTCCCGACTGGTGGCCTCGCCCCTGCTGCGCCCCCAGCCCCGTCAGGCTCCCCTCCAGGAAGCCCTCCCGAGGGGCGCGGGTCCGGCCGCCCAGACCACCTTCCCCGCGCCGCCTCTGCTTTGCGGTGGCGGCCGGTTCCCGCGGTGCCGCCGAAGGAACCCGCGGGAGCAGACTCACCGGCAGTGCCCAGCGCCCAGGGCCACAGCTCTGGGCTTGGGTGTGTCAGGACTCCCGTTCAGGCCGCCCCTGTGCACCCCACACCTTGCTGGCCCTGGGGCGCCCACTGACCGCTGCATGCAGCAGGCGCTGGACACCTACAGGGACCCGTGGGAGGGCATCGCTGCTCACGGGCCAGCGCAGCGAGGACCAGCTGGCCTCGCGGGCCCCATCGTGCTGCCGCCGGCAGGGTCCCCCCGTCCCCGGAGCCGAGCCATACCCAGGACTCCTGCCATTGAAGCCCGCGTCCCCGGCGGGCTGACCGCGAGGTGCTCCTCTGCTCCCCACAGAGGGGACCGTCCGTTCATGAGCCGCATCTCGGAGCAGCCCCTCCCTGAGGCCGGTGGAGAGATTCCCGAGACAAGGCCATGGCTCTGCGGTGCTCCGCCCCTCGCGGGGGTCCTGCGGTTCCTGGTGTCACTCAGATCACATGCCCCTCAAGCACTGGGCCAGGGCCGTGTCCCTCCCGGTGGAATATTAACTCCATGGTGGACAAACAGCGTGGGAGGGGAAGAGGAGCTGGGTTGGCCCTGTGGCCCTTGGACCCCGCCTGCTGGTCCAGCTCAGGGAGGCCGGGGTCACCTTCAGGCCCCCAGCGGCCCTCCCCAGCCCCACTGCTGCGGTGCCCTGGCTCCAGGACGGATTGGATCTCACGGGGTATTCTGGTGGCAGTTGACAGAGGACAGCCCAGTTGCCTTGGAGGGGAGGACTCCTCAGGGGCAGTAGAAGAGGTGAACTGGGGGAAGCCATGCTGAGCCACCATGGAGGCTGAGGCTGGGTGTCTGGACTCTCCCTGTCTTGTCCCCTCACAGAGAGACTGGCCCCTCCTCCAGGTGGGAGGCAGGGAAAGCCACGGTCCACAGACAAAGGGCCACAGTGGGGATGTGGCAGCTGGAGGGCTGCGGGAGGGCTCCTGTGGAGGATCTGTTGTGCAAAGGCCCTGAGGCCGGGTGGCAGGGATCTGGGGACCTTGGGGGCTTCAGTCTTGCAGGGTCGCTGCCCCAACTCCAGCCTTGTTTACTTGTTTATTTGTTCTAGGGCTGGAACCCAGGGGCAGGACCACTGAGCACAGGAGCCTCAGGTCCATCCGCCCCTCGCTCCTGCTGCTGGCTGAGGGTCCTCCAGGTGTGTAGCCCTGCTCCCTCACCCACCCGCTACCAGCCGGCTGGCTCCCCTGTGGCCCATGTGGACTGAGCTGTCACCAAGCTCCCTGTCCAAGCTCTCCTGGCCATGGGGCTGCTGGTCCTGTGGCCACCCACCGCTGTCCTCGGACCCCACAGCCTCCCCGTCCCGGGCGGACGTGCCACCTCTGAGCCGCATGGCAGCCCTTTTTATTCTGAGTCGGGGTCTTGCCAGGTCACGGGCCGCGTCCACCTGTGGTCCTCCTGCCTTGGCCTCCTGAGTGGCTATGACGATGGCCCTCCTGTGTGTCCTGCCGCCACCCGCGGCTGTGGGGGTGGGAGTGGGCGGTGGCGGCCCCAGCGGGAGCCCAGTGGGAGCGTCCAGGGAGCTGGGCTCCAGCCCGGGAACGAGGGGTGACGTCCCCGACATCCCAGAGCTGGGCCCTTCTGCAGGCCCCACCCAGGGCTCCCACCCAGCCCTGTTTGAAAGGGCGCGGCCTCCCTGCGGGCGAGCCTCCAGGGCCTCCAGGAGGGGCCTCCCACTTCCCTTCCCTTTGTCCCACGGCTGCCACAACCCCGGTGCCGGCTGCTGAAACGCAGAGAGAAAATCAGAATTCGCTGCTTCCTCCCGCTTTCCTCTGGACGTTAACGAGTTCAGTGGCTGAGCCGGTGGGGGCAGCTCTTGAGTTTTTTGGCTGTTTTCACTCCCAGGGTCTCTGCATCTGCACTCTGAGGTCGGCCAGGGTCTTCCTCCAGTAGAGTTTTATCTGTTTTACACAAAAGATAACTATGAAAACAAACATAAAGGAAATAATTGCGTTGATGCCAACAGCCTGGGGACTTGGACTCCAGCTGGCTGTCCTTCAGGGAAGGGGAAATAGAGGGGGGCTGGGGGGGTCATTGCCTGCCTTTTTTGTTGCTGTATACTATTTCTGATGAGGTCAGTTGAAAATGTAAAGTTGAGGGTGAGTGGATCACATTTCACCTGCTGGATGCCCTCGCCCAGCCGGCCTTGGAGGTGCCAGGACATGTGCCTTAGCCCACAGGGACAGAGTCACCGCACAGGGTCTCCTCTGTGATAGTGTAAGCTGATCCTGTAACTATGCCAGTTAGACAGTGGAAGGTGAATGACTGCACATGCTTTCGACCCAGTAGAAAAGTCAAAGTGGCGTTAATGGAACTGTAGCAAGTCTGGGCGGTGGTCTCTACCGGGTGCTGTTCCCTGCCCTGTAGACACTTCCACAGGGTGGTGACTTCACCTCTCCTTGCAGTGAAGACAGGAGGCTGACACAGGAGGATCACTAGTTTGAGGCTGGCCTGGCCAACTGAGCGAGACCCTGATTACATAAAGGGGCTGGGCGTGTGGGGCCGTGGTCAGTGTCTGCGCGCTCAGGGTTGAACGCCAGGTCCTCTGGCCCCAGCCTCCCGAGGCACTGGGATCCCGGGTGTGTGCCACAGTTCTGAGGTCACCGCTGGTGAGGCCCGTGTGCTGTCCGACTGCTTCACCCTCGTTGCTGAGTGACATTCCACCGGGTGCCTCCGTGACAGTCGCGTGCACCCCCTGCTGGGAGGTCCTCACCTGTGGAGACCTGCAGCGTCCCCTTGGACAGTCTGCAGGGCTCTCCGTCAGGTGTGAGCCGGGCGTGCAGCGCGACTCTAGGGTCCCAGTTTGTTCTCCGTCTGAGTCGGTTTCCTGGCGTTTCGCGACCTGGCGTCCCCCACTCTGTCCCTTCGCGTCACAAGTCCTGTTTCCCAGTGAGACGCTGGGCACTTTGGTCTGCATCTCCCTGACTGGTCGGGGAACGTCTCTCTCCGGTATCTGAGAAGTGGCTGTCTATCAGTGTGCCCATTTACCAGCTGGCCATCTGAGTTTGGGTGGAGTTGTTGAGTTCTTCGTATGTTCTAGACACTGATCCTCCGTCAGAAGCGCAGCAGCTAGCAGAGACGCGTCTCCCACCCTCAGGTTCTCTCGGACGCTCCTCATGGTCTCCTTGCTGACTGCTGGTAGAGCTCTCGGATGGGACCCTTCATCAACTCTTGGCATCACTTCCCGAGCGTGAGCAGGTCTGCGCTGTGCTGTGCGCCGGGGTGTGGACGTGAGTTTCCTCCTAGGAGCTGCAGTTTCCCGTCTGACTTCCAGGTCTGGTCCACCTGGAGTTGACTTTTGGGCAGGGTGAAGGCTCTGGGCCGGGTCCTTCTCTACCTATGGAGAGCCACTTTCCCAGCACCGTCTGTTGGAAAGGCTGTGTTCCTGACGCATGTTTTGGCCCCTTGGTTGAGGATCTGATGACTGGGAATGTGTAGATTCTACTGTGACATTGCTCTCTGCGTCTCTTTTTTTTTGGGGGAGGGGCACTAGGGATTGGACTCAGGGGCACTCGACCACTGAGCCCACCCCCAGCCCTACTTTGTACTCTGTTTAGGCTCAGGGTCTCTCTGAGTTGCTCAGGGCCTCCCAGGTGCTGAGGCTGGCTCTGAACTCACAGTCCTCCTGCTGCAGCCTCCAATCGCCTGGGATGACAGGTGTGGCCACTGCCCCGGCCTCTGGCTCTCTGAATCTGTGTCCACTCTCCTTGGGTCAGTTTGGTTAGGGCTTATCAATCTTGTTTATCTTTTCAAAGAACCAACTTTGCATTTCATGGATTCTTTGTGTTTTTTAAATTCTCGATTTCATTGATTTTCATTCTGAGCCTGATTTTCTTCCTTCTCCTGCTGGTTTTGGGATTGTGTGTGCATGTGCGTGTGTTTGGGTCCTGGGGATTGAACTTCCGAGCTCGGGGACCCGCGTCACTGTTTTGTATTTGACGGGGTCTCCTGGCGTTGCTCAGGGCCTCGCCTTTGCTGAGGCTGCCTTGGAACTCGCGATCCTCGGCCTCCACTCCTGCTAGCTGCTTTCCTCATGTTGAGACGGTCTGACACGTTGCTTCGCTCTTCTTGTCTAAGAATTTTTAAAAGGCTCTCACCTGAGTTCTCGACCATCCTCGTCACTCACCAGCGCGCTGTTGGGTCCCCGCGGGTCCCCGTGGCTTCTCTCAGCTTGGTCATGTTGATTCCCGATTTCATTCCAGTGTGAGCCGATGAGACGCAAGAAATCCCGTCGTCTGCTTTGGTTATTTGTAAGAGCACTTTGTGGTCTGCAGTCGGGTCTGTCTTGAAGAAGGTTCCGTGATCCGCTGAGAAGACACTGTACCGGCTTCTGTTGACGGACGGACTCGCCAGCTGCCTGTGAGTGTGTCTGACTCCCGACGTTCCTCAGGCCCAGGGTCTGCCTGCGTTCACGTCTGTGACGTCCCGTGTTGGCGGAGGTGTCGGATCACCTGGGCCACTGACCCGGGTCTGTCTGAGGCCTCAATTTCAGGAGTGTCTTCTTTGTGGCATTCGGTGGGCCACTATTTGGGGCATGAACACCGTGGTACCTCTTCCCGCTGCAGTTCCTTCCCCCACGGTAGGACGCGGCTCCGTGTCTCTGCTGGGGGGAGAGTTGCTGTCTCCGCTGGTCCCCAGGCTCCGTTCCCACGGTGATCCCATTTCCAGCCTTCACTTTGAGCCTGTGGCTCTCTGTCCCTCAGGCCCCCCGTGTGAACAAGGGTCCTGTTGGTTTCTGGCCTTCTGCAGCCTCCAGGCCGAGACCCCGAGGCCCAGTCATCCCCGGGACGTCCTCGGCTCCTACGGCCAGGCTCCTGCTCTCCAGGGGAGGTTCACTGAGGCCCTGGGCCGGCCGCTCATGTCTTCCGCGTGGAGTCTCCTTAGATCCGGAACTCTGCTCAGGAGCCACGGATCCCGTGGTTCCATCATCGCGGAAGGTTTCTGTTTTCTCTGGTTTTGAAGGTGCCTTGGCTGGACACAGAGGTCTTGGCTGACAGTTGTTTTCTTTCAGGATTGGAGCAATCATTCCAGGTCCTGCTGAATCTGGTTTGTGCTAAGAAACCTCCCTGAACATCCCAACATGGGGATCCGGAGAGCTGGTCGCAGGCCGTAAGACCCATCCTGCCTGGCTGGGGCGAAGTCCAGGGTTGAGCCCACCAGTGGCCCACTGTGTGGTCAGCTTTTGTGACAGTGCACCTGTCCTTTGGTCCGGATCCTGTGTGTATCTATTGGGTCATCTTTAGGATTTTGTCTGCTTGGCCTCTTACTTTCTGAAAGGGTCCCCAGTCCCCCTGTGGGGGTTTTGCTGAAGTGTTCACAGACGGACTGCGGGGGGGTCAGAATGTGTGTGTGGGCGGGGGCTGGGCACTTGCTGGCCTGTGTGAGGCCCTGGGTTTGACCCTCAGCACCACCTATGGCCTTGGGCACATTGTTGGCATGTGGCTGGTTCTTGTTCCCGACTTCAGGTCTCCCAGTCTGGCTTCCAGGTGGGGCTAGTGCTGGCCGTGGGTGGCCAGAGCTCACAGGTGCCCTGCACTCCCTCACTAGGGTTGAAGAAGGAAGAAAGGACTGGTCCCAAGTGCAGGTCCACGACTTACCATGTGGATGTTCTCGGACAGGAGCCGGTCTCTTTGAGCCTGCTCTGTCCAACGGTGGACCGCTTTAAGGGCTAAATGAGACTCTGTGAGCCCAGCATATAGTAAGTGCTCAATAAACAAGGGTGGGTTTTATGTACCCGAGAGGTGGCCAAGGCAACTGGCGAGGTCACGTCTGTGGGTTGTCACGGTTCTTCAGGGAACCCTTCTCCCAAGATCCCATCAACCATCACCTGCCCCCACCAGAGCCCTGAGCATCTCAAACTCACATTTGCACCCACCCACGGTCATGGTGACTCTCCCTGTTCCAGAGAGGGCAAAGCAGACCTATTCACTACTTCAGCCGCAGTGGCTTGGAGTTTGCTAGAAAGATGGACCCCAGAACCAGGTACCAGAGAAGGGGCTTCAGTGTGGCCTCCGGGTGGAGCCGGAGTTCCCCAGGCCGAGCACTGTGGTAGGTCTGCACAGTGCAGGCAGGACAGGCCTGGCCGCGGGCTGTACTTCTGTCTCCTCCCCTCTCCTTTTTGAACTCAGTCATCCCTCCTGGTCCCTCCCCCTCCTTTTCCCCTGGGTCCCAGCAGGAGACAGAGGACTTCTCCCCTCAGTGCACATCTCACACAAGAAAAGCCACCTCCAGTTAATGTGCCTCTTCCCACACTTTTTGGTGATGTTTATTTGCATCATTCTTGATTCTAAGATTCATCTCTTTGGTGTTTTCAAACAAAGTTATTTCGTTAGCATTCAAAAACCACCTCAAAAATGCCCAGCTAGTTCCACTTTCATCTGTCCTATTGGAATTTATTTTCTTCTTTTGTAGCTCTTTAAAAACTGAACTAGGCTGGGGCTGGGGCTCAGCGGTAGCGCACTTGCCTGGCCTGTGTGAGGCACTGGGTCGACCCTCAGCACCACATACAAATAAATAAAATAAAGGTCTATCAACAACTAAGAAAATATGTGTATATTTAAAAAAAAGTGAACCAAACTTCAGTTGAATTTTTACTTTTTGTGGTGCCAGAGATTAGGGGCAGAGCCGTGTGCACGCTACACAAGGCTGTACCAACGAGACCAGTCCCATT
The DNA here is from genome assembly GCF_048772815.1 of Callospermophilus lateralis. Lineage (NCBI taxonomy): Eukaryota > Metazoa > Chordata > Mammalia > Rodentia > Sciuridae > Callospermophilus > Callospermophilus lateralis. Next base: position 221,851,086 of record NC_135305.1, on the reverse strand, counting down.
TCTCTCTTAAGTTCATGTCTTTTCAAACGTTTTCTCATAGTGTATTCAAGACTATGACTTGTCCCCTGTTTATCATTTTGGCTGCAACTCAGGTTTCAACACATAATGTACATTTTAAAAGTTTTTCTGTAGTTATAGATGGACAGGATGCCTTTATTTTATTTTTATGTGGTGCTGAGGGTCGAACCCAGGGCCTCACCAGCACTCTGCCACTGAGCTCCAGCCCCACCCCCACATAATGTACATTTTGAACGATTGCTCAGTTTTAAGACTTCGAAACTTTTCCGTTGATTCCTTCTCTAACTCATGTCTTTTTTAGAAATGTTTTAAGTTTCCCAATGCAGTCCTTTTCAGGAGAAGCTGAATTTATGGCAGAATCTGTCCCTCTGAGCTAAGATCAAGGTATCTGATACAGATGCTCGCCAATTTATGAGGGGATTGTGCCCTGAAAAATCATTGTGAACTGAAAATATAGTAAGTCAAAAATATACCTGGTACATTGGTGCTACTGACCAGCATAGCTCAGCCCCACAGAATGCTGTGAGCACCCTCTTTTCCTCTTCCCGTGGCCCCAGGGCTGCCCAGGAGCCCGGGCTCACAGCTGCTGCCCAGCATCACCACTGAGTAGGCCACTGGGTCTTGCTAGCCCCAGGGAAGATCAAAATGCAGCCTGTGGTCTCCGTGGGACGCGAGTTGCTTTTACACCACGCAAAGTTGAAGACCTTTTCAAGCTCAGGAGTTTGTTTCTGGGGGATCTGGGAAGGTGTTCGCTAGTGACACCACTGCTTCTTCTGTTAGGGGACACCAGCCCCCAAGCGGCAAACCCCACTTCCCAGGCACAGAGTAGCTCACGCTCCAGGGCCCTCCTTGGGTGGCCTCGGACATGGGGGAAGCAGCCCCCATCCCGTCCACGGAGGCAGCTCCTCCCTGAGCTCCCAGAGGGGGCTGAGGCTGTGGGCGGGGCTGGCCAGGGCGTGGATTCCATCCTGGAGGACGCACTGGCTTTGGCTTGGTGCCTAATCCTGCCATCATCTGTGACAACACCCTTGCGCCCCAGAGGCGGAGGCAGATTCTCAGTCATGGTCACTCAGAGGGGATCTTGTGGCAGCCCTGCAGGGCAGGGACCCGGGTTCAACTCCTGACCCATCCCGGCGGTGGCGGAGTGGAGGACCAGCCAGACCATTCCCGCCAGCAGCTCGGACCACGGGCTCTCCCGCCTGCTCCCACCCCAGGGGCACGCTGCGAGGAGACGGTGGATGCAGAAGAGACCGCAGGGCGGGCCGGGCCCGGTCGGACGTTCTTCCTTTAATACAAAGTCGGTTTATCTACATACACAGGTGGGGAGGCCACCAGCTGCTTCCGTTTGACAAACAGTGTTGAAAGCAACGGCAGCCGCTCTTGTACAAAGAGAAAAAACTCACTTGCTCGGGGTGGGGCGTCCAGTCCTTCTGTTTGTCCCCAACCTGCCCCATAGTCCCAGGCAAAGGGTCCCTGATGGCCGGGCACACATGGCACCTCCGAGGCTGGAAAGCGCTCGGGCTGTGGCTCCCCGACCCCGCGGGTCTGACCCGCCACTGGGGGCCGAGTCCCCGCTGCCCACCCCAGGGCCACTTGATATGTCTGAAAATGTAAAAAAACAAAGTCGGAGACAAAAAAGCAAAAACGGGAAGGAGAGAAACGAGGGGGCGAGGGCGGCCCCCGCGGGAGCGAGGCACAGGGCTGCCGGTCGGCGGGGACACTCTGGCTGCTCGACACCGTGGAGAACCAGGCTGGGGACAGAGGGACAAGCTGAGCGGCTCGTTTTAAAGTCGCTGACCGGCAAGTCTTTTGTTTCATATTAAAAAAAGAAAAAAAGGAAAAATAAAAAAATACACTAAAAAGAAGAAAAAAGAAAGCGTCATGGACAGCCACAGTCTGAAGGACAGCTGGCCTCGCCCTCCGGCGCCCCGCGGGTTCAGGGCCACCCCGAGTGTCACCGCCCCCCACCCACCCCGGAGTCTCAATTTGGAATCGGAAGGAAACGAGGAATGTTCGAGTATCGAGTATCGAGGTGGCGCCGGGCGGGAGGTCGCGGGCGGCCTGGCTTGGGCTCAAGGGCCGCGCAGAAGCACCGCCACCGCGTTCTGCCCTCCCCGGGGCGCCCGGGTCGAGCGCGGGCAGAGGGTCGGCCGTGGCGTCGGGTCCCATGGCTTTAGGTTGCATAGTGGTCGAAGCTCCCCAGGTACTCCAGCGCCGCCTGGTAGCAGAACTGGTACTCGTCCTGCAGGGAGAGCCCCGTCAGTGCCTGCCATGCCCCGGGGCGGTCCTCGGCCTGGTGCCCACCCGCAGAGGTCCCCAAGCCCAAAGCCCTTGCCGGGGGCCCCTGCAAGGCAGGTGCTGGGCTTTCCCGAAGGCTGGGCCCTGCCACGCCTCCCCGGCCATGGGGGCCTGTCCAGGCAGCTGGTCCACAGGGAGGCGGGAGGCCGGCTGGCCGTGCCCCTGGACATTCAATGTGCCCGGTGTGAATGTGATCTCAGGAAGTCCCCTCCTGCTCTGGGCCTCAGTTTCCCCTCCCGTGTGTCTGGGTCTTATGATCTGTGACCCAGGGCAGGATGAACACGGCCTCGCGTCTCTGTCCACTCCGAGAGCCACTGCTTGGGTTTTATGTACTGAGCCTTGATGTCCTCTTCCCACTCAAGGCAGTGGCTGAGATCCCTCCACCCAGAGATCAGGGTGGCTGAGCCCCCATCTCGCCAAGCGTGTGAGGCCTCCCGCCCTCTGTACCTCCGTCTGCACCATAGCCGGCCGCTGCGTCCGCAGCATCTTCACCGTCTGGAAGATGTCCACCACGCCTTCGTACCGCATTCGCTCCAGCACAATGCTGAGCGTGATGAACACGCCGGTCCTGCCCACGCCAGCACTGCAGGACAGGAACCGCGGTCACGGCTGGTGGCTGGCTGCACTCCCCAACCCCAAGTTGCACCGCCAGGCTCCGCCTCCCCAGCCAGAGGCTCCGCCTCCCCAGCCACGAGGCTCCGCCTCCCCAGCCGGGCTGGGGCCTCACCTGCAGTGGACGGAAATGGGGCCGTCCTGGCCGAACTGCTCCTTGGTCTTATGCACTTGGCCGATGAAGTCGATGAAACCCTCCCCCGATTTTGGCACACCCTGTTCTGGCCAGTCTGTGAACTGGAACTGCCGCACCGTCCGGGACTGGCCGTCCTGGAATGGCGAGAGGACACCCGCTGCTGGTACCTGGCGCTCACGGCGGCTTCCTGGGCACCAACCTCAATCCCAGCTCCAGCCCCAGACCCGATCGGCACATCACCCACCACTTCTTGCCCGGGCGCCCTCTTCTGCCACTCCTCACCACCCAAGGTGCCAGCGCCAGCCTCCGCCTTCACCCAGTGACACCACCTCAGACGTCATTGCGTCAACCAGGATGGCGGAGCACGGGCTCGCTCCCAACGCCCCCCTTGGTCCACTGCAGGAACGCCTCATCACACCCGAGCAAGGCTGTCCTCACCCCTGACCCACTCCCCTCTCCAGGGCCACCTCTCCTGCCACCTCACCACCCAAGGCCCCCTGCTGCCACCCCGCCTCCCACCGTGGTCTCTCCTCCTGCCACCTGCTTTCTCCAACCCCACGAGGGCCAGAACGGCGACACACTGTGCGCCCACCTCCTCTGCCGGTCTGTCCCCCACCCAGCGGCTCTGTCCATTGGTCTCCTACCACGGACTGTCCGCTCATCTTTCTGGTCCCCTGTGGCCAATGTCTGCCCTTCTCTGCTGCCACAGCTGATGGGCATCACACTTGCTGACCCCCTGCATGTGCCCCGTGGCTTGCCTATGGGTCGTCCGTCCACGTCCTTCTCTGCAAGCCTCCCCCGCACACGTCACCAGCCTGTCCACCTCCCTCCACCGGTCCCTGGTGCCATCTCACCCCACTGTCTGCATCATCTGGACCAGTGTCCCCCATTGTCCCATCCGGCCTTCCCCCGGTTCCTGGGGGCCACCTTCCATTGTCACTCTTCACAGTGGTCCTTCTCCCAACACAGGCCACCACCCTTGTCCTATTGGCGGGTCCCCATCATCCCTGGCCACTCCGCAGGGCCCTGTCACCAGCTCACGCCTGCCCTTGCAGCCCTCTAACCCTCCCCCACAGGGAACAGCCCCCTCCTTCTTTCCTGTGGTCTTCTTGGGCCCCTTCCCCAGGGAGTCACGTCGGGGCACAGCAGGCTCAGCACGGGACTGTGGGCCCACCCATCACCTCTACTGACAACCTGGTCTCTGCCCCAGGGCCTTTGCTCTGCCCCACTTCACCCCCTCCCTCAGGGACGGTGGCGCACCCCTAGCCCCTCCTGGTGGCTCACCCTGGCGTCTGTGACCTTGAACTCTCGAAGGATGTACTGAGGCATGTTGTACTCTGCCATGGGGTCCACCACAAAGTACTGGTAGCGGGCAGAGCGTTCAGCTGGCCAGTACTGGTGACACTTCTCCTGTTGAAGACAGGGCTGGGTCAGCCCTGGTCCAGGCCCTCCCGCCGCCGCCCGCCCTCCGTGGCTCCCGCTCACCCGGCCCATCTCCCGCAGCTTGGTGAGCATCACCACGATGGTGGAGTTGTTCTCCCAGAGCATGCGCCAGAAGTCCTCCGTGGTCTCGGCCAGGGGCCCCTGTGTCGCGATGTAGGCCTTCTGCTGCCTGCAGGACCAGGGGTGTGAGCGACCGCTCCCTCCAAGTCCCCTCGTGACACTTAAAGATATCCCCAGATGTTGCCAAATATCCCCGAACACCCAGACTGGTTCCACTGGAAACCGCTGTGGCAGCAGCCAGCACTAAAGGCAGAGCCCAAGACGCCTCCTGCCAGCCCCAGCTGCCCGTCTCCCACCAGCCTGGAGACTGCCGAGAGGCAGGGCCAAGGTTCTCCCAGGCCCGCGCCCTGTGGCGCCCGGGGAGGCACCTGTAGCCGTCGATGAAGCTGGCGTTGATGTAGTCGGAGCCCTCCACGCCCCGGATGGGCTGCAGACAGACGCGCGTGCTCTCGTAGGGCATGATGTTCACCAGGCGGTTCTTGAACTTGTTACAGGGCAGGTTGGCACTGATGAAGCGGGACGTGTGGGCCTTGGAGTTGGCCAGCCGCTGCAGGGAGGAGCCGCCAGGGCGGCTGTCAGGGCGTGGATCCAAGGACCCGCGGCTCCTCTGGCCTCCAGCCCGCCCTCCCACGGCGGCCTCCCCCCCCCCGTCACCTTGAACTCCAGCTCCATGCCGGTGACGTGCTCGCCAGGCTCCACCTGGGCCAGCTTCTGGATGTAGGAGTAGAGGCTCCGCGCGGGCACCTCCGTGTTGCCGCAGCCCACGGCCTCCAGCAGCGCCTCGTGGATGAAGCTGTACTGGTCCTCGGTCTGCACCATGTAGTTGCGCTGGGAGCGCATGAGCGTCACGTGCCCGTACACGTCCACCGTCTTCTCGGGCTTGATGCGCTCCAGCATGGCGTCGATGACGATGAAGCAGCCCGTGCGGCCCACGCCGGCGCTGCGAGACAGGGGCGGGCATGCAGGGCGGCTGCGGGCAGCGCGGGGCAGTGCGTGGGGCAGGACAGTGGGCAGGGTAGTGCTGGGCGGGGCGGTGGGCGGGGCGCGGGGCGGTGGGCGGGGCGCACCTGCAGTGCACCACGATGGGGCCTGCGTCAGGCGGGTTGCAGGTCTTGACCCTGCGCAGGAAGGCCAGGAAGGGCGTCGGGTACTCGGGCACGCCGTGGTCAGGCCACGCTGTGAACTGGAACTGGCGGACCTCGCGTTTCTCACTGGAGCCATTCTGGGGACCACAGGGGCGTGGCCTGTGACTGCTCCTCCCCCAGGTGCTCGGACAGCACTGTCTCCAGTACCTGGTCCTGGAGTGCCCTGCTCGGTGGCCTGGCCTCCCCAGCACCTGGATCGGAGCCTCCCACTTACCCCTCCGCACGGTGGCCACCTAGGTCCAGACCTGTCACTGCCCCTGGACCACCACACTTGCCTCCCAGGGGGTTCCTTCCACCCTGGAGCCTGTCCTCCCCCGCGGCAGCCCGAGGGCCCCTGTGAGCACGGAGTCAGGCCCTCTCTCTGCCCACAGCCCTCCATGGCTCCACCTCCCTCAGGATTAAAGTCCATCCTCCCTGTGGCCCACAAGACCCTTCCTCTCCCCAGCACTCTCTCTGTTCCACCCATGTGCCAGGCCTGACCTGCCTCAGGGCCTCTGCATGGACAATACCCTCTGGAGGTCTCCACGTGGTTCCCTCCCTGTCCCCTCCAGGTTTCTCCACCCACACCCTATTCTACAGTGAGAGCGGTCACCTCCTGCGTGCTATCTGTATCTTGTCAATTACAGGAGGACATTTATCTCTGTCCCTGGGGTGTTCTGGTGCCCAGGTGGGGATGTGGGGCACAGTCCAGGCTTTACATGTAGGAATGAGCTGAGAATTCTTAACTCCCTTTGTTCACCTGCTCAGTGTTGTGGCACTCGGGCCAGGCAGGGGCTTGATGTCAAGGGCCTAGCCAGGTGTCTGGGACACAAGTGGTGCCAGTAGCACTTCTATTGTGATAATACCCTGGGTGGCAGAACCGTACCAGTTCAGAACCATCAATGCAGAAGAACAGGTACCATACTAGTATGGACAGCAGCCATCAGTTAAATATGCATCTAAAGGGGCTGGCAGTATTACCTAGCTCCATCTGGTAGCCCCTCGAAGGCAGGACCAGAACTCTGCTAGGGCCCCATCACATGCCCAAATTAAGGGGGGGGGGGGCAAAGGTTAAGTAGGCCAGGAGGCCTGGGCTGTGTACTCAGCTAGGCCTGAGGCTGGCTGTGTCTGGCTGTGTCCGGCCCTCTCGGCCGCCTCGTGGGAGTGTGGTCAGCCCAGGGCCATGCCCGGGTTGTTGTGTCCTGGAGGGGCACTCTGAGCAGGAGCCAGGGCCTCGGTCTTCCCCCGCCAGCCTGGGCCCTACCTTGTGCAAGGAGAAGGTCCGCACGCAGAACGTGGCCAGCTCGATGGTGTCCAGCAGTGTCACCTGGATGAAGCCGTAGGTCTCGGTGCCTCGGTTGGGCCAGTACTGGTCACACTTGATCTGTGCCAAGCAAGAGCGGGGTAAGCACGGGGCAGCCGGCGCAGGGCTTGCGGGTCAAGGGGCCGGGCCTCACCCGCGACTTTTCCTCCAGCCGTGTCATCATGACGATGGTGGCTGACCGCTGCTCCCACACCATGCGCCAAAAGTCCCCGAAGGTCTCTGGCAGGGGCCCCTGCGTGGCGATGTAGGCGTTCTGCCGCCGGTAGCCGTCCACGTAGTTGGCGTTGATGTAATCGCTGCCCACGATGCCTACAGCAACGGCAGCGGGCACCGTGCCTCAGTGGGCTCACTCGGGCCCACCACCTCCTGGTGCTGCCCCATGCCCCGAGGCCACGGGGCAGCACGTACTTCCCGTCACCCACGTCACACCTGGCTGCTAGGCACTGCTGCGGGGTATAAGTGCCACACATTCTGGATGGTGCCACTGGGATACCACAGCCACTGGGGCCGCCCTGCGCACTCTAGGGTACCGAGCGTATTCTTGGGCTCCCCCACTTGATGCTGTAGCACTCCCATCACCCAAACTGTGACAAGCAAACACGTCCCCAGACATTGCCAAATGTTCCTAGGCAGCAGAACTGCCCTGATTCCATCTACGTAGGAGGACAGATGGAGCTACATGTCGACAGCAGCCATCAGTTAAATACTTATCTAAAGACGCTCAACAAACTCCAGTGGACCAGGTCAGGTATAAACCAGAACTGGGCCTCGGTGGCAGGACAGGACAGTGTGGGGTCTGAGCTTTGTGGGCCAGAACACCGCAGCAGAGTCTGGGACCCGGGCTGTACCTTCGATGGGCTGGAGGATGACCCGGGAGTGGTCGTAGGCGATGACGTTGGCGTAGCGGTTCTTGGGTTTGTTCACCTCCAGGTTGGAGTGTTCCCACGTGAACTGCTGTCCGGGGTCAATGGACTGTGGAGAGGGCAGGAGGTGGGCATTCAGGCGGGCATCTGGGCCCCGGGAGGATCGGGTGGGGCGCGGCTCACCTCGTACTCCTGGGAGAGCTTCAGGCTGTCGTTGGCTTTGAGGCGCTCGGTGTGCTCCGCCATGTCCCCAATGGGGACGGGCGGGTGGCTGAGCATGCCTAGGGGAGAGCAGACCGGCCGGCGTCGGTCAGGGGACCGGCCCTGGGGCAGGCGGGGTGCTGGACAGTGTGAGTCGGCCATGGACAAGCTGAGGTTAGGGGCGGCAGGGTGGCTCACGAGGGGACTGCTGTTCCAGTGCTGGCCGGTCCTGGTCCCCCCACCCAGCTGGGCGCGGGGCTGGGGGAAGGTCCCCAGCACCTCGGGCTCCGTGCTTCATGGCAAGGAGCAGGCGGGTGGCTGCAGGTGAGGGGCAGGCGCGGCCGGGGCGAGGCCGCCACCGTGGGGCCGAGGCTCGATGAGTGTGCTGTGGGCTCCTGTCCCTGCACTGGCTTGGGCAGGCAGGGGCAGCAAGGCCCTGTCAGACCCCTGCCCGCTCCCGGCCCGTGAAAAGGGTCGCACACTGAGGCCCGCAGGCAGCCTGGACACCCGCTGTGCAGACCCCCAGCCACTTCCCAAGATGCCGCGTCCCAGGGGCCTCGGGAGCCTGCCTGCCCCTGGACGCCTCCCGTGCGGCCAGGGTTTCACCCACGCCCCACGGCTCACACCCGGCAGTCACCCCTGGCCACCCAGGGCCCAACGGAGCAGACCCTGCCCTCCCCAAGGTGCCAGGGTGGGACGGGGGCAGAGGCCGGCCAGGAGTGGACGCGCGGACAGACAGGAGGCAGAATGGAAAACGGAAAACCCAGGATGAAAACAAACGTGGAGGAAGCGAGAACAGACACGGGACTAACTTTCCACGTGAGACCCCGGCTCCCTGAGGGGGCTGCTGAGGCCTGAATCTGCAGAAACAGCAAACAAGCAATCAATGAGGACTCGGGGCCGCCGCCCCCGCTGGCCATGGGCACAAGGGGCACACAGCCGCCCGGGCCCAGCCTGCAGCCACAGAACTGCAAGCCTGGATTCCTCTGGCCGGCCAGGGGCCAGTGTTGACCCCAGGCCCCAAAGATTTAGGATCCTCTTTCTACATGTCCCCAACCCCAGCCCATCCTGGCCTTGGGTCCTGTTGAGGCCAGCAGAGGGGATATGGGGGAAGTGGATGCAGGATGGTGAGGGAGAAATCAGGAGGCAGGAGAAGGACATTGGGCTCATGCCATGAGCTTTAGGGAGGACAGCAGCCACCAGTTAAACACACATTTACAACCCCCCTTAGATGGAAGGAAACAGGACGATGTGAGACAGCCCAGAGCCAGGGAAGTATGGGAGCATTGAGGGGTGACATGTGAGGTGCCACAGGATCCCTTGAAAAGAATGCAGCCATCAATTAAACACACACACTAAACCTAGATGACAACTGAAGTGACATGAGCCAATCCAGAGATGACAAAGAGAAGAGCACACACTAGGGGTGATAGAAGACACTGCACGCTCCCTTCAGGAGACCTGCAGCCATCAGTTAAATTCAAATGGTCAAAATCCCCAACTGGATGAAACTGAAGTGACATGAGCCAGTCCAGAGACAGAAAGAGAAAATAGTACAGTACGGTGACAAATGAGACCCTGAGACTCGTTCAGGATAACTGTAGCCATCAGTTACATAAAATTAGAATCATCTGGATGAAACATGAGCCAGTCCAAACACAGAAAGAACACATTAGGGAGAGCACGTGAGGTCAGGCCTGATCCCTTCAGGCCTGCAGTCATCAGTTAAATACAAATGTTTAAAATCCCCGTTTGATTGGAAGCAGAGTTGACATAAACCAGTTGAGGGACAGATGCAACCATGCTGTGAACCCATAAGGAGAAGAGCAGTCGTGGGTTAAATTAAAAATTCCTTATTTAGTTAGAAGCAGCTGGCATGAGCCCATTCAAGGGGGAGAGAGGGGGCGCTTGTGATTCACTGTCCGTGGGAGGACGAGAGCCTGATCCAGTCCTCCTGCAGGTGAGCAGAGCGAGGGGCCTGGGGGCCGGGCCTGCCACCAGAGGGCAGGGGTGCAGGGCGGGCGATGGCGCTGTTTCTGTGCCTTGCTAGGGGCACATCCCTAGGCCAGTGTACAGAAGGCCAAGGACCACCCACGCTCCCGCTCCACGGGCGCTACGGCTGGAGGGGTGGGGAGCAGCGCTCCTCCTGACAAGCAGCGCCCTTCCTAGTTGGAGATGCTCTTCAGGTTCCGAGAGGACAGCGGCCATCAGTTAACTACGTCTTAAACCCAGCCTTGCTCGGTTGTGTGCAGAGCGACCTGGGAGTTCCAGGCCAGATCCACTGAGGGAGGGTGGTGTTTGGGAATCAGGGGTTCGCCTGCACCCACTGCGTTGACATGGGCTGGACTGGGCTGTTCAGCCGGATGTCCCTCACGGTGGCAGTGTCCTCTCCCCAGCTCCTTCCCTGTGGTGGGGTCCCTCACCAGGGGCTGGCACGTACCCGGGGTCTGGAAGTTGATGCGTCGCATTTCCACGGGGTCCTTGGGGTGGTGGGGGGCGAGGTCTGCGTTGTTCAGCAGGCATTTGGTGCGGGGCTCCGAGTCCTTGCGCTTACTGTACGGGGCAAGCGGGGCCGCGGGTGAGCGCCAGGCGCCTGAGACGCCCGTGTGCCCGAGCCGCCCCGTCAGGAAGGGCGCGTCCGGCCTGGCAGCACCCTGACCGCCCTGGGCAGGCCTCCCTGGGCACCCGCCCGGCCCAGGGGAAGGGCTGGCCCTCACCCGTCAGGCTTGCTGCTCCAGCACCAGGCGCAGGCGGCGGGGGCGGGAAGAGGAGAGGTGAGGGCGGACGCAGGACTGGCTGGGAACCCTCTCAGCTTGGCTCCTCCCTGGGAAAGGGGCTCGTCCCTCCTGCGAGGACCCCACTCCACACAGACCTGCTCAGCCCCCCTCGGTAAGGGGATCACGCCCCGGGGGGGGGGCGAGTGGAGGTTCTCGGCAGGAGCCAAACCACTGGTCTGTTCTGAGTCTTGCCCCTGCCATCGCCCCAGGCTGTGTGACCTTGACCAAGTGGCTTAACCTCTCTGAGCGTCAGTTCCCCATCGACCCACAGAGGCCTCTGGCTGCCAGCCTGAACTGACCCTCCCCAGGAGGCCACCCTGCTCGGGGAGCACGGGCTCACTTCTTGTACAGCAGAATGGCGATGACGATGCAGATGATGAAGACCACGGCCAGCACAGGCCCGATCACCCAGATGAGCCCCTCCTCGCCGTCCACGATGGGCTGGGGGTCTGGGTTGTCCAGCTGGAAGGGGTCTGAGAAGGGGCTCGCTGCGAACGTCTGCGGGGGGGGGGCACCGTCAGGTCCACCCTGGGGGAGCCCAGCAGAGGCCCCCCCGCCCGGGCCATGGCCCTCTCTGCTCCCCGGCCCCTCCCCGCGCCCCCATCGCAGGCCAGCCCCGGTGGCCCCAGGTCCCCGCTGCCTGGCTGGACGCGGCACTCACGGGCTCGCTCTTCTGCAGGACGGCCAGCACAAACAGGACATAGCGGTGGCCGGGCTCCAGGCCCCGGTTGTCGAAGCCGCCGTACTGCTTCTGGTCGCCGGGGTGGAAGACGGGCGGCAGGACGGAGAAGCGGGCAGCGACGTAGGGCCGGGGCACCTCCAGCTGGCGGGAGTGCCGCAGGCTGCGCCGCTGCAGCCGGGCCACGTCCTGGACCAGCTGTGGGCGCGGGCGGGCGTCAGAGCCGCGGGAGGCAGAGCCCCAGGGAAGCCCGAGCCCCCGCGCGGCCACCAGGCCTCACCTCCTCCAGGTCCATGTCCTCCGGGCTGCCCAGTGGGGTCAGGAACTGGCCTCCGCGGGACTTGCGCAGGGGCACCATCACAATGAAGTAGCTCCTGGGGGGGAAGCAGAGGGTCCTGGCTCCCGCGCCCGCCCCGGGGCCAGCGCTCGCCTCACCTCCGGGCACCTCTGTCCCCCAGGCCAGGGCCACCAGCTCTAAGCCCAGAACTGCTGTCCCCCGCTCGAGGCCCGGCCTCCATGCTCCCATGTTCTTGGGGCCTTTACTTCTCCTCCTCTCCTCTGGGCCTCCCGCCGTCTCCACCCGCCTAGAACCTGAGCCCAGGCCTTCCCCGTGCCCCAAGGTTGCCCAGGGAAGAGTCACACGGAGGGCCAGGGACGGAGGAGCAGGTCTCAGCATGACCGGGACCACAGCCGAGGAGCACTGAACTTTCAGCACAGCCTGTGAGGTGGGACCTGTCCCTGTCTTAGACGGGCACAGAGGTCAGGGGCCTGCCCTGGCACACCGCGGGCTGGGGGTGGGCGGGCAGCGTACTGCACAGGCACGGGGCTCTGGCCGTCAGGCAGGTACACCACGACGAAGCCCTCGGGGTCAGGCTTGGGGGCGACGCTGGGCTTGCTGCCGAGAAGGTTGAAGGCCGTCCAGGCAGTGACCGTCTGCTGGAGGCCACCGAGGCTGCTGCCACGGTTGGTCAGCACAAAGTTGTAGAAGGTGTGGGGCCTGAGGTGCGTGATGAGCTTCTTGGTGGTCCTGCCGTCCACGTCCAGCGTGAGCCCGTTGTACTGGATCTGTGGGCCGGAACCAGCTCAGGGGCGGCCAGCTCAGAGCCCCTGCTGCATCCCCCTTCTGCTGGACCTGTGTCTGAGTATCAAGTGAGCCCCGAGTCCTGAGTGTCCTGAGCCCCAACGCTGTGTCCATCAAGGCCCTCATTCCTGCTGATCTGCAGCCCCAGCCTGGGCTCCAAGCCCCGCCTGAACCTCCGTCCAGCTGAGCCCAACTGACCCAGTCCTCATCCCTGGCTGCGCATCCATCCAGAGCTGACGGGGATCCCAGGCCTTGCCCCCCTTGGGGTCCCAGTCCCGACTGAGCCCGGATCCCAGGCTGAGCCCCCCTCTAGGTCCCAGTCCCGACTGAGCCCGGATCCCAGGCTGAGCCCCCATCTAGGTCCCAGTCCTGACTGAGCCCGGATCCCAGGCCTTGCCCCCCTCTATGTCCCAGTCCCGACTGAGCCCGGATCCCAGGCTGAGCCCCCCTCAGGGTCCCAGTTCCGACTGAGCCCGGATCCCAGGCTGAGCCCCCCTCTAGGTCCCAGTCCCGACTGAGCCCGGATCCCAGGTCTTGCCCCCCTCTATGTCCCAGTCCCGACTGAGCCCGGATCCCAGGCTGAGCCCCCCTCTAGGTCCCAGTCCCGACTGAGCCTAGATCCCAGGTCTTGCCCCCCTCTATGTCCCAGTCCCGACTGAGCCCGGATCCCAGGCTGAGCACCCCTCTAGGTCCCAGTCCCGACTGAGCCTGGATCCCAGGTCTTGCCCCCCTCGGGGTCCCAGTCCCGACTGAGCCCGGATCCCAGGCTGAGCCCCCCTCTAGGTCCCAGTCCCGACTGAGCCTAGATCCCAGGTCTTGCCCCCCTCTATGTCCCAGTCCCGACTGAGCCCGGATCCCAGGCTGAGCCCCCCTCTAGGTCCCAGTCCTGACTGAGCCCGGATGCAGGCCTTGCCCTCCTCGGGTCCCAACGGAGCCTGATGAGAGACCCAGCAGCAGTGCAGCCCGAGGCCGGCGGGCAGCAGCGGCGCACCTTGTAGGGTGTGGGCGAGTTGTAGTTGTCCGGGAACTCCCAGCTCAGCAGCACTGAGGTCTTCGTGACCATCTTCACCTTGAAGTTCTTGGGGGAGACTGCACGGGCAGCAGGGAGAGAGCAGAGGAGAGGCAGGTGAGGGCCTGCGCGGGGCAGCGGGGCGGCCCAGGCTCCCTGCTGTGGCTGTGCCTGTGCCCACGGCCTTCCTGCCTGGCCCTGGCCCGGCCCTGCCTGCCCTGTCCCAGGCCCTGCTGCGGAGACGCGGCTGCAGAGAGAAGGTGGGGCGGCGGTGCCAGAGGCGATCCCACCTTTGCCTTCGCCAGCCTCGGTCCGACTCGCCTCGACGTCCAGGAGGAAGCAGAAAAGTGGCCACTTACCTGGGGGGGAGGGGGTGGGGGGGGCGCGAGGCCCAGTCCGGCTCTGTGCGGTGCCGTGCGCCTACCTTGGTCCCGCAGGAACGTGCGGTAGCGGACTGGGGGGCTGTAGGGGCCGGGGCCCCTGCGTGTGTGGGCTCGCACTTGGAGGTCGTAGGCCGTGTCGGGCTTGAGGCCCCGCAGCGTGAGCACGTTCTCGGCCCCCGGCTCGGCCGCCGCCGGCAGCTCGGTCTCTCGGGCGGGGCCCAGGGCGCCGGCCTCTCGCACGGCCACCGTGTACTTGATGATAGCGCCATTGCGCTCGGCGGGCACAGGCGGTAGCCAGCGCAGCAGGACGGTGCCTGCAGAGGCATTGCCGGCCGCCTCCAGGATCTGCGGGTGGCCGTGGGGCGCGTCCTCAGGGATGCTCAGGACCTCGGCCGCCTCCTCGCCCAGGCCGCTGCGACTCCGGGCAGCCAGTCTGAACACGTACGTGGCCCCCTTGTGCACGCCTGCTGCCGTGTAGCGGTCCTCGGAGGGCGCGAACTCCAGCGTGGCCAGGGGTGGTGCGTCCTGGCGGCCAAACTGCAGGCGGTAGCCCAGCACCTGGTCCTCCGCGGCGGCAGGGGGCTCCCAGCGGGCCAGCAGGCTGCCCTCGGGGGTCTGCTGCACCGACAGGGTGGGGCGGCCCAGCACTGTGGGGACATCAGGGCCACGCGTCACCCTGGCCTGGAGCACAGGGTGCATGACTTCCAGAAATGGGGCCTCCGCCTGGGGTCTCCTCAGAGCTGCTCAGGGTGACCTGGGCGCCAGCCTGGCTCATGACCCACCTCGGCCTCCCGAGCAGGGGACACGGGCGCGTGCTCACAGCCTGGTCGTCACAGCGACCCAGGGGCACCAGGCTTAGGTGGGGAGGGGGCACCAACCCCGCCAGGAGCCTCGAGGGACTGGGGGGATGCTGTGGATCCAGGCAGGTGGCAGTGGGGACACTGCTCAGCCCTGGCCATCCCTGGGAAGGGGCGAGGGAAGGCCCAGGGCGCTGGGAGGAGGGAGCGTGGCGGGAGGGCGGGACGGGGCTAAGGGTCACAGTGGCAGCGCAGTCCCTGAGGACGTGGAGCAGCAGGGCACAGGCTCTCCTGCCGCCCACGCACACAGCCACCCCTTGCAGTCCAGGTGGCCTTTTTCCTGACTCAGCTCAGTACTGCACAAGAGCCGACCCTGGGCTGGCGGGAGGGCCCTGGAGGCGGCAGGGAGCCGGGCGAGGCCTCCAGGCGGGAGGGGCCGGGCAGCCCACAGGGTGTCGGGCGAGAGAGGGGCCGAGGGGCCAGCGGGGTGTGGGGCAGCGGCCCGGGCGCTGCAGGAGGCCGCCCTGCCCGGGGCCTGGCCTGCGGGCTGCACACCTGCTCCCTTGGTCACCACCACTCTGGGTTTGCTGCGAGCACCGTCGCCCTTCATGGTGTAAGCGGCTACCGTGATGGAGTAAGCGGTCTCGGGCTGCAGGTCTGTGATGACCATTTCCTGTGGGCAGGGCAGGGGTCAGAGACACACCCGCGGGGGAGAGCCTGCCCACACCTTCCCGCAACAAGTCAAGCCGAGGAGGCAGCACGCGGGCCACAGCAGAGACGTGCACACAGCCATGCAGGGACCTGTTCACGGCCTGTCCCCTCCAGGCACATGCGGCCTGCAGCGCCCACTTGCCTCTGAGCTGGGGCTGGCCACCCTTGCCCCAGCCTGTGCTCCCCGCAGCAGCCAGAGGGCGCCTGTGAGCCCGAGTCAGGCCCCTCCTCTGCCCACAGCTCTCCATGGCTCCCTCCAGGGGGTCATAGCCCAAGCCCTGCCTGCCACCCACGGGCCCTGCACAACCCGCCTTGTCCTCTCCCTGATTCCTGCCTCCTCCCTCCCAGCCACAGGGTTCTCACTGTGCCCCTAGCTCACCAGGTGGGGTCCTGCCCCAGGGCCTTTGCATGTGCTATTCTATGCCTCTGCACCTGAGTCTGTCTGCCCCACGGAGCTGGTGGGAACCGACAGGTTTTCAGGAACTCTGTCGCCAGTCTGAAACGGCTCTCAGGGCCAGAGACCGCAAGGGAGCTCACCCCTCCCCTTCTCATCTGCCATGCCCCGCCTCAGGGTCCCCTGTCTGTGCGGGAGCAGATTGAGACCATGGGCTGCTGTGCGGCCCTGGGGAGTGTGACATGGGCGCAGCGGCAGCATCTGCACCTTGGCCATGGGCACTGATGCCCAGCACACTGCCCAGAGAGCCAACGTCATGTTCCCATCCCCACTGCAGCTGTGCCCGACATGCATCTGGGTCTTGCTGATTCGCACCCAATTCCCCGACTGGACTGCGGCCCCTGGGGAGCTCGGGCCTGGCCCCCACACGCTTCAGGTGCGGCTGGTGCTCAGGAGGCTGCCGTCCATCTGAGGAGCCCTCACCCCCTGGGTCCCCCGCCTGCCACATGCACACACACAAGCACGGCCGGGCACACCTGGGAGCCACGGGCACCCAGGTCAGGAGTACGGGCAGAGGGTCTCCTGCCCCGAGCCCCACTGTCCTTCCCAGGGGCCTGGTGGGAGGGGCTGAGCAGGGGCCCAGCTGGGACTCCCCTAGACTCAGGAGGGGGGTGAGATAGGTTGTGGGGTGTCTGGGGTCAGTGCCAATTTAACGTTAGACAGAGGAGCCAGATACGGTGGTGCACACCTGTCATCAATCCCAGCGGCTCAGGAGGCTGAGGCAGGAGGATCGAAAGTTCAAAGCCAGCCTCAGCAACTTAGTGAGGCCCTAAGCAACTCAACGAGACCCTGTCTCTAAATAAAAAATAAAAAGGGCTGGGATGTGGCTCAGTGGTTAAGTGTCCCTGGGTTCAACCCCCAGCACCAAAAAAAAAAAAAAAAGAAAACAAAAACAAAAACCAAAAACAAAAGCAAGAACCCAGAGTTTTGGGGCTCTTGGAAGAGCCACCGTTTGGGCAGAAAGACAGCCCAAAGAGGGGCAGTGACTTGCCCCAGGCCACACAGTGATCCTGCTCTGCTTTCCGAGCCTCCCCAGTTAGCGCAGGGTGGCACAGTGGCTCTGCAGGCTGTCCCCAGCACTGGCTCCTCTCCCAGCGGTGGGCCACATTAAGGACAGCTCGGCCCCAGGGAAATTCCCAGGCCAAGGGCAGAGCTGGGCCCTGAGTCAGGCTGGTGCAGACCCCAGAGGACAGAGCCTGCACTGTGGGTCACCAGGAACGGGAGCCCCAGGTGAGGTGTGCTGTGACCACTGGTCCTGCGGCGGCTGCCGGCCCAGGCGCTGGAGCACACAGGGTCAGAGCTTGGCACCCGCCAGGCACATAAGCCTAGGAGGCAACGGGCGGGGGAGGAGACCCTCGGGGCCCAGCGCACAGGAGGCAGGCTACTCACGTATTCCGCAGTGTCGTCCATCTCCCACTGAGCGGGAGGGCGGCAGGGGAGAGAGCAGGGAGGTGAGCAGAGGCCAGAGGCAGAGAAGCAGAGGACAGTGCCCCCCCCAGCCCCGGCCCCGCCCACCTGGGCATCGGCCAGCATGACGTCTTTGATGCGCGGTGGCCCGCGGGCCTCGGCGCCCTCCATGCGCACGTAGTGGACCTGGTAGCCGCGGATCTGGCCATGCTGCCGGCCGGGCGCGGGCGAGCGCCACAGCACGCGGATGGCCGTGGCGTTGAGCGCCTCCGCCTCCACCTTCCGCGGCGGCGCGCTGGGCACTGGCGGGCGGGAGGGGAGGGGAGGGGCGAGCGGGGCTGTTACCGGGGGCCGGCCCTGCCCCGGGCGGCGACACTGCCCGATGCCAGGATGCTGAGGGTCACCAGGCGCTGAGCGCTGGCCACTGGCCAGGAGGGCAAGGCCCCCTACAGCCCTCCCACGCCCCGAGGGGCCCTGATGGCATGCCCCATTCACAGATGGCCACCCAAGGCCCCTAGGGCTAAGTCTCCAGTGGGGACACGGGACCCTAAGGGCCTTCCCGCGGCTGGAGGGGGCTCCCTCTCAGGGCTTCCATCCCTGCTGGATGGGGACTCATTCTCTCCACAGACGGGACAGAGGCTGGGAGAGCTCACTGTGACCAACAGTGGTCACTTGAACTGGGCGGTCCAGCTGTACACTCCTGAACACTCCGGCCGGTCCACTTGGCACTGGGGATCATTTCCGGTGTCTAGCCCCTCAGAGCCTCACCCACCCACTGGCCTCCTTTCGGCCTGTGAGCTCAGCCTCAGTGCGTCTCTGCACCCAGGCCATCACTTGACTTTGCTTCTTAGAACCTCCCAGCCCGTCACTGGCCACCGTGGACTTCACACCACAGAAACCGGCCACGGCTACAGCTCAGCTTCCAGCCAGGCTCCCGACCCCGGGCGCTGCGTCCTAGGCAGCCGACTCCCAGGGAGCAGTGAGCCGGGCTGATGCCAAGGTCTAGGGCTCGGGCTCCAGAGGCAACCCTGATTTGCTGGGGGCTGTGCGCAGACCACCGGCCCTCTATCACTGAGTGCCCGTGTCCACCACTCCCACTGTCTGCCCAGGGGGAGGGGCTGCCAGCTGGGCCAGGGGCCAGCACCCTTCAATAAGGCCGCCCAGGCCTGGGGCCCCCAAATCCACGCTCGGGGAGCCGGCTGCTTCGCGGCTCCCACCTTCTGACCACCAGCCCAGCTTTCTGAGATGGCGGCTCCAAGGCAGGGTGGGCTGGGCCTGGGGGGTCGGTCCGGGCCGGCCGGTGCTTACCGTCCTCGTCGGTGCGGATGACCACGGGCGAGCTCTCGGGCCCTGGTCCCACCTCTGTGTGAGCGACAGTTGTGATACGGTACTCGGTCCACTTCTCCAACGCCTCCAGCAGGATCTGGGTGGTGGTCGGGGGGATGCCGTTCACCTCCTTGGGTTCCGGGTCCTCCGAGCCCAGCGGTCGGTAGCGGACGCTGTAGCCCACCAGGGCCCCGTTGTGTGTGTCCGGCGGCGGCGGGCGCCAACTTACCAGAATGGCCGTGGAGCGCATGCTGGTGCACTTAACGTCTTGAGGGGGGGCTGACGGTTCTATTGGGGGAGAGCGTGGGGGGGTGGGATGGGCGGGGAGGGGCGGGGAAACAAAAGATGGGAAGAGAAAATAAAAAAGAAGATGATAACAACAAAACAGAACCAAACAGAAGTCGAACCCAGAAGAAGCGGGTGTCAACCAAGGGTGAGATGGGCGGGTGGACGGGCGGCGGGAGGGCGGGGGGCTGGCCAAGAATACTGCGCTCACGCTTGGGGCTGTGCCTGCCTGGCGCACAGTAGGTCTCAGCACAGGCAGCGGAGGTACCCATGCACCATGACAAGGGGACAGCCGGTAGGAGCCCCGTCCAAGGGCACCACCCACAAGCTCCAGGCACTGGTCAGGGCTTCAGAGAGCAGGAGAAACGGCTGTTTGACTTCATCCTGCAGCCATGGGGACAAGGCCAGCACTGTGCCCCTGACCACGCCCACGTCCTCTGCTACCATTCAATTATGAGATAGGGTCTTGGTAACTGTCGAGGCTGCCCTTGAACTTGTGCTCCTGCCTCAGCCTTCAGTCACTGGGATGACCAATGCGTGTCCACATCTGGCTAAAAACATCTACATGTTGAACATCTACTATGTGCAGGGCACCAAGCCAGGGGAATCACAATAAGGCCCCATCTACTGGCACCTACTGTGTGCCAGAAACCAAGCCAGGGGTCTCTCAATAAGGCCCCATCTACTGGGCGCCTACTATGTGCTGGGCACCAAGCCAGGGGAATTGCAAGAAGGCCCCATCTACAGGGTGCCTACCATGTGCCAGGCACCTACTGGGTGCCAGACACCAAGCCAGGGGACTCCCAATAAGAACCCAGCTACTGAGCACCTAGTATGTGCAGGGCACCAAGCCAGGGGAATCACAATAAGGCCCCATCTACTGGCACCTACTGTGTGCCAGAAACCAAGCCAGGGGTCTCTCAATAAGGCCCCATCTACTGGGCGCCTACTATGTGCTGGGCACCAAGCCAGGGGAATTGCAAGAAGGCCCCATCTACAGGGTGCCTACCATGTGCCAGGCACCTACTGGGTGCCAGACACCAAGCCAGGGGACTCCCAATAAGAACCCAGCTACTGAGCACCTAGTATGTGCTGGGCACCAAGCCAGGGGAATTGCAATAAGGCCCCATCTACTGGCACTTACTATGTGCTGTGTACCTACTGTGAGCCAGACACCAAGCCAGGGGAATCTCAATTAGGATCCATCTACTGGGCACCTAGTATGTGCCAGGCACTAAGTTAGGAGAATCTCAATAGGGCTCCATCTATTGGGTGCCTACTATGTGCCAGACACCAAACCAGGGGACTCTCAATAAGGATCCAACTACCGAGCACCTACTACGTGCCAGGCCCCAAGCAGGGGGAATTGCAATAAGGCCCCATCTACTGGGCACCACTATGTGCCAGGCACCAAGCCAGGGGAATCACAATAAGGCCCATCTACTGGACACCTACTATGTGCCAGACACTAAGGGGAATCTCAATAAAGCTCCATCTACTGGGTGCCTACCATGTGCCAGCCACCTACTGTGTGCCAGACACCAAACCAGGGGATTCTCAATAAGGATCCATCTACTGAGCACCTACTATGTGCCAGGAACCAAGCAGGGGAAATTGCAATAAGGCCCCATCTACTGAGCACCTACTATGTGCCAGGCACCAAGCCAGGGAAACTCAATAAGGCCCCATCTACTGGGTGCCTACTATGTGCCATCCACCTACTGTGTGCCAGACACCAAGTCAGAGGACTCTCAATAAGGATCCATCTATTGAGCACCTACTATGTGCAGGGCACAAAGCCAGGGGAATTGCAATAAGGCCCATTTCCTGGGCACCTACTATGTGCCAGGCACTAAGCTAGGGGAATCTCAATAAGGCCCCATCTACTGGGTGCCTACTATGTGCCAGCCACCTACTGTGTGTCAGACACCAAGCCAGGGAAATTGTAATAAGGCCCCATCTTCTGGGCACCTACTATGTGCCAGGTACCAAGTCAGGGGAATCTCAATAAGGCCCCATTTACTGGGCACCTACTATGTGTCAGGCCCCTGACAAGGGCTTCACAGATAATATCTACCCTTATTTACTGAACCTACTGTGTGCAAGGCATGGTGCCAAGGGCTTCACATATTTTATGGTAAAAATCCGGTGGAGGGTTTCTTATGGCCAAGCAAGTGCTCACTGAACACGTGGCCACACGGGACCAAGCGCTCACTCCTCTCAGGGCCCCCCTTGGCCTTACTCGGAGAAAAATCAATGCCCATGTCTTGAGCACCTACTGTGTGCCAGTTAGCATGCCAAGCACTTTGGAGAGTGATGTTGAAAGTGCCACTTCACTGGACACTGACCGTCAGGGAGCGGAGTTGGTTCCACGGGCCAGGTCCACATCACACTGTCCTGTTCTGAGGCCCTGCCGTGTGCCAGCCCTGGGCAGAGCCACCGCGTACCAACAGCAGCTCTCGCCTACTGAGCACCTGCCATGGACTGGGCGTGGCCACGGTCCTCTGAAGACCACGATAGCAGTCAACATTGTGCAGCACCCACTGGGCCAGGCACGGCGCGGAGGACTTCATCACCAACAGCAATAGTCCCCACACATTAAGCACCTACTGTGTGCCAGGTGCCATGGTAGGAGAGTGAGTGGAAAACAAACAGCTCCCACACACTAAAGCACCTGCTGTGCGCTAGGCGCTAAGAAGAGCATCGCTGGTCAACAGCAACAGCTCATACCCGTTAAGCACCTACTGTGTGCCAGGTTTTGTGCTAAGGACCTTACATAAAAACACTAACAGTTGTAACTTATTGAGCCCCTGCTATCAGGGGAATTGCAATAAGGCCCCATCTACTGGGCACCTACTATGTGTCGGGCACCTACTGTGTGCCAGACACCAAGCCAGGGGACTCTCAATAAGGCCCCATTTACTGGGTGCCTACTATGTGCCAAGAACTTGGCAGACAATAACTGTGGGTTTTGAGCACTCACCATGTCAGTGTTTTAGACTGACACAAGTACTAATTTGAGGGCTGGGGAGGTGGCTCAGTGGTACCGCACTCTCCTGGCATACGCGGGGCGCTGGGTTCGATCCTCAGCACCACATAAAATAAAGATGTTGTGTTCACTGAAAACTGAGAGACAAATACTAAAAAATTCTCTCTCTTAAAAAAAAAAGTACTAATTTGAGCACCTACTGTGTACCTCACCAGGCTAACTTATTTATAGCAAGTGTCACATATTAAGCACTCACTGTATACCAAGCATGCGACAAGAAATTTGAACAGCAATAGCCGCAGCCCATGATTTGGGTGCCTGGCACCAGGTTTAGCTTGTCACACACCACTGACAGCATCCGCTGATGAGTGCCAACTATCTGTCCCACCCCATGCTGTTCCATATTTACATTCCAAACAGCACTTATGGAGCACCTACTGTGTGCCAGGCAATGTTAAGGGTTTTGTTGAACAACAGTGATTGTTCCCATCACCTAAGCACCTACTGTGTGTACGGAGCGTAATATCTCCATACACCAAGTCGCTGTGGGGGCGATGGGCACCACCTCCCACGTTCTCACCTCCACAGACTCCAAGGCCCTGTGGCTGACCCTGCAAGGTGCTGTCCCTGGCCTGCCCTGCTCAGCTCTCACAGCCATGCAGAAGTCACAGCTGTCCCTGCACCCACCCCACGCTCCAGGGGGCAGGAAGCCGGTTTCAGAGCCCACGAGGGGCTCACCACCATCACTGGTTACGCTTCCCCTGGCTGAGCCGAGCCTTCTGCCCAGGTGAGGGAGCGGCAGAGCAGGACCAAGGCCAGGCCTCACGGTCCCCAGTGGCCACCCAGGCTTACAGTGGAGGAGGCCCAGGGAGGCCACTGTCCTGCCAGCCTCACGCCCAGCTCGTCTGTGCTCGGATCTCATTCGTGTTATTTGCCACGTGGACATCCTTGTGCTGCGACCCAGAGAGGAGCAGAGCTCCCGTCCACAAAGGCCTCGCAGACCCCTGAGCCACCACGGCTCACTTCCACTAGAATGACCTGCCTCCCAGTGAGACACTGGAACCCTCCTCTGAAACTAGACCTGAGGGGCCTCTCCCCACTTCTTGACCAGCCACCCAACCCCGAGTGCCCAGGGAAGGCAGGCAGGAGCAGAAAACCAACTGGGAACGTGCCAGAAGGAATGAATTTGCTGAGAAAGGGGGAGGAAAATAAAACCAAAACCATAATGAAATAAGAAACAACGGTGATGGTGGTGATGATGAGAAAAACCATAATAAAAGAAAGAAAGACGCCTTCCAGAAAACTCCCAGTCTGGTTACCTACCTTCCACTCTTCACCTGCTAACTTATAGGACTTTCTTACGAGGGAGGGACGCGGAGTGCTGAGCTACAAGGCCAGACCCAGCTGGCGGTGGGTCTCCGGACGCAGTGGGCCCCCGGACGCAGTGGGCCCGACGCCGACGAGGCGGGAAGGTAGGACAGTGTCTTGGGAGACCCACGGCCGAGTGGTCTGGCCTCCACCTACCCTTGTGTTCAGACTAAGGAGCCCGCAGCCCCCGGGGTACGCCTGGCCCTGAGTCTCTGCTGCTGCTCCTCTCGGGCCCCACCCGTCTTGGGGCAAGAAGTGGGGAGTCCCTTCCCCCCACTCCCTGTCCTGGGCCGCCCCGGAGCTTCGCGTGCCTTGGCCGAAGCCGCTTCCTAGGCGACCTTGGGGTCGCGTCCATCACAATCCAGCCCAACCTGCGTGATGTCTTGGAAAGGGCCGGGCAGGTGTGTGCAGAAGCCAGACACGCTGCGGGCGGCGCGGGCACAGGCATCAGGAGTGGGTCCTGGGGGACACAGGGCTCTGGGCCATCTGTGCAGCCCAGACCTGCTGGGCGCGTGGGGGCACGCAGGGTGGGCTGTGTTTGTGAACTTGCTCGAGACCAGCTGGTACTCACCTTACGACACCTCTGCCGGCCTCTCAGGTGGCCGCCCAAGCCACAGGCCACCCTCACTGACCTCCACCTGCCAGACGCGCCCTGGTGGCTGGGCGCTGCTCAGTGGGCAGCAGGAAGGAGGGAAGGGGCCTGGGTGGCGGGCTGTGTCCACGGCCCCTGATCTCTCGCACCCAGCCCGAGCTGATGGCACCCCCCACTGACCCAAGATGCCCCCCGAGGGCACGCAGCAGGGGGTCTGAAGGTCTGAAGGCCGCAGCTGCTTCCAGAACAAAGGCAGGGTGGCTACATGTGACCAAGGGGCTGCAGGGAGGCCACGGGGGGCCAGGCTGACAGGAGGACCCAGAGGGCAAAGCGAAGGGGCCTCCACAGGCCCAAGCACAGGGCAGGCAGGCAGGGCCACGGTGAAGGTGGTGGCAGGGGCCACAGGGTGGCCCACACCCAGCTGCTGGGTGGAGGGGACTTGTGACAGGAGGCCAGGCGGACAAGCACAGAAGTGCAGAGATTCAAGGGCCGGGGAGCGGCCGCATGCTCCCTAGAGCCTGGTCAGATCTGAGGGCACCGACCCTCGGGGGGGGGGGGGGGGCACGTCTGGGGCCTGAGAGCCACTGCTCCCTGCCTGGAGGAAGGCCATCAGGGAGGGTCCAGCTGTGTCCTCTGCTCTGGCAACCACAGGTGCCAGCTGTGCAGAGGCCAGGAAGTGGCCCCAAAGATAGGACAGGAAGGAGGGAGGTGCACCCGGTGACCTCTCTCAGCAGGGCAAAGCCTGCTGCTCTCCTGGTCCCTATTCTCAACGCAGGTCAAGAGGCGGAGGACAGGAGGACCCCGTGGCGAGACCCTCACTGCAGTGGTGGGACACCGAGGCCCGGCTCGGGCAGATGTGTCCGAGGTCCAGGGGCGAAAGGAATCCGGCGAGGTGCCCCCCACCCCCTGCGGCGGGCTCTGCCCCTCAGGCCCCGCGAGGCCGGCTGCGCCAGGCCGCGGTCCCCCCCGCAGAGAAGGGCGGTGGCCGAGACACGTACTGGACTGCAGCGTGCGCTGCCGCACCACCGAGGTGAAGGCGCCCAGGCCCTGCGGCGAGCGGGCCGCCAGGCGGAAGGCGTACTCGGTGTTGGGCTTGAGGTCATCCACCACGAAGGCCGTCGTGGGGTCGAAGGTCCTCCCCACCTGGGGTCCGGGAGAGACGGGGAGAGACAGAGACGGGGAGATGGGTACAGAGAACCAGAGACAGATTTAGAAATTGAGGGAGAGAGACGGGGCCAGAGAGAGATGAGACAGAGACGCGCAGAGACAGACACGCAGGAGAAGAGAGGGGATCGGAGGGGACAGCGAGAGGGACAGAGACGCAGAGGATGAGAAACAGCAGAGCCAGAGAGCGAAAAACCAGCAATAAAGGGACGGAACAGGCGACACGGAGGCGGGGCAGGGGCGGGGAGTCCGGTGAGCCCCGCCCTCCCCTCCCCTTCCCAGTCCTGGCCCCGCCCCGGTCCCGCCCACCGGCTGGCCCCTCCCACCCTGCCGGCCCCGCCCCTTCCCGGAGAGCCCCGCTCCCGAGCTCAAAGGGTACCTCGCGGCCACGGTCGCCCTCCCGGAAGAGCAGCTCATACTTGATGATGCTCTCCTGCCGTGGGGGGCTCCAGGAGAGCCCGATGCTGGTCTCTGACTTGGCCTCGGCCCGCAAGTTCATGGGCTGGCCAGGTACTGGGGGAGAAGGAGCAATGAGCAGAAATGGGCGCGGCAGCGTGGGGGCGCCGCGCGGCTGGTGCTCCTCCTCCCAGGTCGCCCTGGAGGAAGCGCTGAGCCCGGGCCCCGCGGTTCTCTCTGAAACCCCACCTCCCCTCGGCTGTCCACTTCCACCCGGTCCCTCTCTTGGCCTCTTCCTGACCCCTGCAAATTAAGTGAGAGAAGTTGGAAGGCGGCAAGGTGCACTGCAGACCTGCGTTCCCATCATTCCGCAGGCGCCCGAGTCTTCCCGGATTTTTGGTTTCAAAAGCCTGAACCCCAAGAGAAGGGTCAGCGACCCAGGAGAGCTGGGCCACGACTAAGCAGCCGTGAGTCCTCCCACCGGAGCGGGGAGGGAGGCCCATCTGCAGCCTGGGGTTGAGGCCCTTTTCATTTATTAACTGGAGACAAACAGCATCAGTCCCTACAATGACAGTGGCAGAGGGGGTCCCCAAACTCAGCTGCTGACATGTCCCCGGGGAGTTAATGACAGCGGAAGGCCATGGCATCATTGCCTGGATCACGGCCCCTGGGAGCCGCCTGGGAGTCCAGCTGGAGCCCTGTGGGCTGGCCAGTCGGAGTTTCCAAGGAAAGCCAGAATTTTTTGATTTTCTGGATGGCCCCAAATATCTCAAAGCACCGTGCAGGACCCACAGGCCGGCTGTGGCAATCAGCCATGGGGCTGCCGTGCCTGGCCCCCCTCCAGGCCCCAGCCGGGACGCCCCGTGGCTCACCTCCCTGCTGCGTCTTGACCTGGATGGGGTCCGAGAGGGGCCCATCCCCCACGGAGGTGAAGGCCAGCACGCGCACGGTGTAGGTCTCGTCCTCCAGCAGGCTGCCCACGGTGGTCAGCAGGCTGTCGTCCACGTTATGCTTCTGCCAGTTGCCCACCGGGTGCTCCGGCTCCATGGTGTAGTAGACTCGGTAGCCGCGGATCAGCCCGTTGGGCTCCACCGGCTCCTCCCACTGCACGATCATGGTGGTGGCGCTCAGCATGCGGGCCTGCACGTTGCGCGGCGCGCTGGCCGGGGCCTGCTCGCCCGTGCGGGTGACCACAGACTCGCTGGGTGGGCCCTGGCCAATGGAATTGACGGCAGACACCCAGATCTCGTACTCGGAGTTCGGGCTCAGGCCGCCGATGCTGTAGCGTGTGGTGGTGATGTCCTCCTTGATCTGATATGGCCCGTCCTGGCTCTTGGACTTGTACTCGATGACATAATAGGACACAGGGTCTGGGTTGCCCGAGTCCCAGGTGATGGTGATGCTGGTGGCTGTGTTCTCCGTCACCACTGGAGTCCCAGGGGCTTTGGGGAGAGCTGTGAGAGGGAGGCAGGTGACAGATTGGGCACACTGTCAAAGGGTCCCAGAGCCGTGTAGCCTCTGACCACACAACTGCCTTCCTCCCATTTTGGTTTCCTGGGAGGAAACCTCTGTCTCATCCCCTCTACAGCAAGAGCCAGCCTGCGTGGCCATGGGTGGCACCAGCTGAGGGGTGCAGCACCGTCCAGCCGCCCAGAGCTGAAGCTCACCTTTTTTAACAGTTGCAGCTGGCCCAGGGGCACACACTCGTCGCCCCAGTGACTCAAGAGGCTGAGGCAGGAGGAGGGCGAGTTCAAGGCCAGCCTGGGCAACCTAGCAAGGCCCTGTCTCAAAACAGAGGGCCGGGGTGCGGCTCAGGGGTGGAGGCCTGCCCGCCCTGGGGCCCTGGGCTCCATCCCAGCTCTGCCAAGGAACAGAACTGGACCGGCTGGGTAGGACACATGTCCACCTTGCCTGCGGCGCCTGTGGCCGCTGCTCACTTCAGCCGGGTCACTCGGCTTTGCCCCATGGGGCGTGTCTGCTCCCGCCTCACCCCTGCTATGCCTGGCCACTTTCTTGAATGTCCACCCCGTGCCCCTCCTCCGCCTGGCAGGAGGCACGGTGCCCGCTTCACATCGCGGGTTCTCCCACTTTTCACCTCTGTCCCAGTAGCGGGGCCTGGATGTCACCTGCAGCTGACTCTCTCCCACTTGTCCCTAGACATCAGCCCACAGGCCCAGCGGCAGCTGACCCTCAGGTGACACCAAAGCCTTCCTGCAGCCTGGGTCAGGGCCTGGGGCCTTCCCGACTCTGCTCTGCAGCTGTCACCCAAAGGCTGCCAGATGGGCTGCCAGTGAGTGTGACCACGTGCCAAGAAAACTTTATTCACAAGAGCGGAGGCCGACTCTGTCCCCAGGCTGCAGCCGGCTGGTCCCCGACGGACAGGTTGAAAACTCCATGACTTACAACCCCATTTCCTCTCCAGACCTCCTGTGTCTGCACGGGCTGCACCACCGTCCCCAAACCCTGTCCCTTGTCCTGCCTGGCTCACGCCTCCTCAGTTTTCAGTCTTTCCACTGAGACATGCTCTTCCCTCACGTTCCGGGAGGTGAGTCCATGACGAGGAGGTCTCCAGGGCACTGTGGACCCCTGTGACCGTCCTGATGACCCTAGGTCGCTGCTGCCTGGCTCTGTGGGCTCCGAATGAGCCACAGTCATGGACATGAGTGGAGACCCCGTAGTCACGGCCACTGTCCCCCGCCTGCCTCTCCTTCTACAAGCAAACCCCTGCTCCGCGCCTCAGAGTGTGGCAGGGTGCGGTGGCAGCCTGCGGGACCAGGGTTGTGGATGAGCAGCCCCCGCGGCTCCCTGCCCGCCACGCGGCACTTCCTGTCCCCGCAGCACCTTGCGGGAGGACCTGTGCAGTCTCCCGCCTCCAGAGGCAGCCTCCTGCGTCACATGTCTACGGTGGCAGTTTTTTCCTTTTGTGGCACTTGGGATGGGACCCAGGGCCTGTGCACGCCTGGTGAGCGCTCTGCCCCTGAGCCATGCCCGGCCCTGTCCATCTCACTTGAAGACAGTGTGGCCAAGTGGCCCGAGCTGGCCCGGAACCTGCCATCCTCCCACCTCAGCCTCCTCGTGACCAGGACGACACAGCACTGGGTCTAGCAGGCCTCCTGTTGGCCTTGGAGGCCGTGTCCAGTGATCAGTGTAAGCTGTCTTGTCAGTCCCCACATGGAGGACAGTGCCCAACGCTGCACGGTCCCCATCGTTAAGTGACGCGTGACGGTCTGGTCGATACACATCAGCTCGGAGAGCTGTCCTTCCAGGTTCCCAGCAAGGAGGCCGAGGCACGGCCCAGAGGCCCACCCGCGCCCAGCTTACACTTCACTGTGATCTGGGCCACCGCCTCGATGACGCCCAGGCTGGACATGGCCACACACGTGTAGTTGGCCGAGTCCTTGACGTCCGTGAGCTCCAGCACGTTCCGGCCCACAGGCATGTCGTCCTCAGGCGTCAGGTCCTCGGCCCCCTGCATCCACTTGACGTAGGGCATGGGCGAGCCCACAGCCACACAGGTGATGTTCACGTTGCCACCCGGCATGATCTCGTGGCTGGTGGGCAAGATGGAGAAGCGGGGGGCCACACGGCGGACTGGGGGGTGGCGGCGGCCGAGATGCCGGGGAGGGGAGGCGGCAGAGGAGAGAGAGAAGCAGGAAGGAGGAAGAAAGAGAGAGAGGGAGGAGAGATGGGAAAGAGCGGAAGCCATTAAATACAGACAGGCTCTTGTCCCCCAGGAACCCCCCAAACGAAAAGGAAACAAAGGCCAAAATCAAAAACCAAATCCAACACAAAAAACCAAAACGTCAAAGGAGGGAACTTCACAAACGAGATCGGAACGGAGTGGAGACGCGAAGCTGGACTTCAGAGCACAGGGTTCCAGACCAGAGTGGCTGTCACAGCACAGAGATGGACACAAAAATTTATCAGCCGTTTCTCATCTTTGCTGACAGCGTGGCTCCGGAGACCGGCCCTGCGTCCTGAGTGGGCGGTCACTCTGCAGAGCCTGCAGGGCTCCGGCGGGACACCCTGGGCAGGGGCGCTCGGGCCGACCTGACTCGCCACCCCTGGTTCCCAGGTGACGAGGGTCCTGCAGGAGAGGAGCCCGGAGGCAGAGGGGGCCTGGCAGCTCAGCCCCCACGCTCGACCCCTTCTGGTGACACAGGGACCCCACCCCCTTCCCCAAAGGAAAGATGAGAAACTCTAATGAAATTTTTGTGGTTTTGGGTTAGAAACCCTCTAAAAGCTTCTGTCGGTCTGACAAGTTTCCATCGATAGATGCGGCTCTCAAAGTCACAAACATCATGCAAAGTAGGTTGAGAGAGTGGGTGGGAGAGGAGGAGGGCGAGGAAGGGCAGAGGGGGGCAGAGGGGTCAGGAGAGGCTCAGGAGGCCGGAGCGTGGACAGATGAGTGGAGAGAGACCGGGAAGGAGGGTGGGGCAGAGAGAGCGGGGAGGGGCCCACTTCAGTGCTGCATATTAATCTAGCAGATGTGACCCAATGTGACAGGTCACATTGTCACATCACGGCCCTGGTAGAGTCATAAACAGGGAAATATAATGATCATCATCATCGACAACCAGGGGCGAGCTGGGCTGGGCCGCGGGCGTGTTGGGTGCGCGTCCCAGCAGAGGGGTGCCGCCTTCCCTACGGGCCTCGCGGAGGGCGAAGGCGGCAGGATGCATTTCGGGGGCTCCATTTTCGGAAGTTGGGGGATTCTGGGCAGGAAAGGGGCGGCCTCCAGGCCCCTGAACTTGAAAGGCTTGGCTACAGAAGGACACGTGCTGGACCGTGGGAGGGGACGTGGCCCGCTGGGAGAGGCTTCGGACGGAAAGGTGTCACCTGGGGGATCCCCAGGACCCAGGGAAGCCTGCTGGGTGAGTCCCCAGCCCGGGTGGGAAGGGACTCTGCATTGGTGCCAAACAGGGGGCCACCAGGAGGACCCGGGATCCCCACCATGGCCCCGCCCTGGCTGCAGGCTCCTGGGGCTGTGCCCTCCGCTGGGTTCAAGGTCTGGCCTGCTCTACTGAGGAGGGTCTCGCAGGATGAAGGGAAGCAGCCCTAGCTGTCCCCCAGCCCTGGCCTCCCGGAACCCCAACCTGCTCCTGAATCCAGGCGGTAGGTACGAGAAAGGGCCCCGTGGGGCGTGGCAGGGTCTGTGGAAGCTGGCAGCCCTTCGGAAAACGAAGCCCCACGAAAAGTCCAGAGTCACACTGGAGACAGGATGGGGTGCCGCTGGGGAGGGGTGGGCGGGGCAAAGGGCATGCAGACAGACGGAGGTGAGTGAGGGCCGGGGGAGGGAAGGGGCCGGCCGCCCGTGGACGCGTCCAGGCCAGCCGCCGGCACCCACAGCGAGGCTGGGGTGGGTGAGAGATGCCGAGGCTGTGTTGTCATGGAAACGGAACACGATGGGGGATGAGCGTGGGGAGCTAATAATCCAGGACAGGAAACGGCATCACGTCCAGAACAGAATCGGGGGTAAATGATAAGAGCGAAAGCGAAAAGAAAAGGATAAAGAAAAAAAGAGAAAATCCAACAAATGAAAACAGCCCTCGGAGACAGACAGCACCCAAAGCAAGAAGGGCAGAGATGGAATGGGGGGCTGAAAATCGGGGTCTGAAAGGAGGAGGGCTGTGGCTTCCCAGGGAGGGCCCCCCGCCCCCGGCAGAACACAGGATCTGTCCCCCGCCTGGCACCCAGGGGCCTCGGCCCGGCCCGGGGTCCAAGGCGGCCACGGGTGGGATCCTCGTGCAGAAAGGAGCAAACCAACCCGGCCCCCGAGGGCCTGTCCCTGCAGCGCCCGCCCAGGCCCTGTCACGCCCTGCCCCAGGGGGCAGTCCAGTCCAGGGCCCATCCTCAACACCTCAGAGTCCCACTCCCTGGCTAAGGAGCCCCAGGCCTTGGCAAGGCGCCCGTCCCCAGCCTCAATTTCCTCATCTGTAAAAGGGGGGCAATCAGGCGGCCCCCAGGACGATCCAGGACCCAGTACACAGTAGGCGCTCGGCCAGGCCTGTGGCAGAAGGTAGGTACAGGTGCTCTGCGTCAGCAAGTTGGGGGCTAGTTTTAAAATGGAAACCTTGAGGGTGCCCTTGTCCTTGCTCTGTCCTTCCTGATGACGTCAAGAGGTAAGTGTCCTTATGCCCTATTTGCAGATGAGGAAACGGCTCCGGGGGTGACAGACCCAGCAAGGGAACCCTGTGCCAGCACTCACTCAGGCTGCCTGGTCCCTTTCCCTCACAGAGTGAGCCTGACTCACCACAGTGAGCAGCAAGAGTGACAGCCAGGTGTCTCTCTTGGCACCTCAGCGTCTTTGAACTTATGTCCTTACCCACTGGGAACACCAAAGAGGGCAGAGGACCTGTCACCTAGACACAACAGCTCGGTATCCTGCAGCCTTCATGCTAAAGGTGCAGGGGCCATCAGTGAAAGGCTCCCCCTTGGGGACCGTGAGGACGAGGACAGGAGATCTAGCTTTAGCATCTAAAGGCTGAACGTCAGGCTTCCACCTCGTCCAAAAGACCCAGGTCACACTATTGTCTCTTAACTCCCCGGCAGGGCCGTCACGCTGACTTGGAGTGGACAAGCCGTCACGCCTCGAGCCTGTGGAAGACCTGCCCCAGGGGGTCCGTGACCACAGGCCGTCCGAGGCGGTCTGTCAGCAGCAGGGCTCAGTGCCCACACTCCCCAACATGGCCAGCGGCCACCTGCTGAGCGGTCTGCCAGGAGGCTGCGGAGGCCTCTCGGGCACCCAAGCTGCCCGCCTGCTTGCTCACCCACCTCATCTGTTTCTGAGGGTGGGCTCTAGGAAGGGGCTGGTTTGCCACGACTTTGTGGAGGATCTTGTGCCCACTGGCACCAGGTGACCCGGATCTCCCCTGGGGCTTTGAAAAGCCGGTGGGCACCCCCCAGGCCAGCAGGAGGGCGGCTGACGCTGTGTTCTGCACGGTTGGTGCTGACCCACCCACACCGTCTCTCCACCCCTGGCTGCAAGCTTGAGGTGCAGGTTAGAGAATAGTGGGCATGGGGCCCACGGGACAGAGAGGCCCGCGGGACCCCCGCCCCAATTACCGACCTGAATGGAGGGTCCAGGCGGGTTATAAAGGACCACACCAGCCTTGGTCCTCAGCACGCTCCAGCTGGCTCTGGTCCCAGCTCTTCTCGTCACCGAGTAGCCAGGGGGTCCCAGCAGGGGGACCCGCGTGGGCGAGGGGTCAGGAGGGTGGGCAGCGGGGGTGGGGTGGGGTGGTGGCAGGTTGGGGGGTGGTCGCTTCAAACCCCGATTCACATGGAAAAACAACTCAAAAACCGTCAAAGCAACCAGGAGACGACCCTCCCCCAGGCAGGAAGTGGCAGAAACTCAAAAACAAAAGTGGGGTTCAGGGGTGGGCAGAGGAGGGGAGGAAAGAAACTCAAAAGTGAGGTGATGGGTTGAAGCACTAGGAGGACCCCACAGTGTCAGCCACGTCAGGGTTCAGCGAGCCGCAGCGCCGGGACCTGCTGGGCGTTTTGGGGTGAGAGAAACTTCTGCGGTTTCTCCAGACTCCAAAACGGGCAGCGGGTGGGAGGGTGGGGACGCCCAGAGGTGCCCAGGGACGGCAGCCTCCAGGGTCGCTGGGGCCTAGATTACACCTGTCGGGGGTCGGAGGCCTGTGGCCGGCCCGGGCCCCTCCCCGTCACCCTGTGGTGCTCGCCGCCCGCCTGCCCTCCCGCCCCCAGCGCCCTCTGCCACGAAGACAGCAGCTTGCAGGCCCCGAGGGTCCTGGACCCCAGCACTGCTGACAGTGGCCTTGGCCAGTCGTGGGCGTTTGAGGAGGACGTCGTGTTGTCCCATGGACACATATCTTTTAAACTGTCCGGGTTTTGGGGGGTGTCACCCTCTCTCTCTCCCCTTTGTGCCCCCCCCTTGCCAATCCACCGACTACCTTGCCCCCTCGCTGTGGCCGCAGAGACTCGGGCTTCCCGATGACAAGGTGTAATCTAACGTCCCCCCCAGAGGAGACAGCGATGCACAGGGCGGGTGCAGGCAGCAGGCGGGGTTCAGAGCACAGTGTTCCTGCAGGACCCTCCTGAGCCCCAGGCCAGGGGGTGCCCCTCTCCCGGGGAGGGTGAAGGAGGGGCTGGACCCTGCTCTAACAGTCCTGCCCGGGAGGAAGTCGGCCAGGGTGGGCCACGGCCAGCTGCGGGCAGCCGGGGGCCTGGGGAGCGGCCAGCAGACACCCGGTCCTCTCGGTGTTGCAGGAAGGACAGGTGTCCTGGGCCCTGCATCTGTGTCCACCACTGTTTTGGGCACAGGACGTAAGGGACACCTAGAGGTCACATCCACCAATTCTAGGGCTTGGTGCTGGAACTTTAGTCCAAAGCGTCACCTGACGCCTGAGGACAGGGGACCACGGCCGGCCACCTGGACTCCCCGACTTCGGTCAGACAGCCCGTCCCGGCCACCCGGCTCGGAACTCGAGACTCTGTGGGGGGTTATTCCGGTCCCTTTGGCCTCCTCCAAAACACTGGAGGTGTCCTAAGTCCACTGTGGAGGAACGTCCTCCTGACGTCCACAGCTGGCACAGAGAGCCATTAAACAGGGTCCTGCTCCCCAAGATGCAGTGCGGCTGGGCCCCTGCACATGACTGACCTTAGGGCACTGCTCCCAAGAGGCACAGGGCACGGCGGCGGGGAGGGCGTCCTGCATCTGCCCACCAGCCCAGGGCCGCCAGGTGCGCTGGGAAGTGGCCAGGTATGTGGCCTTGGCCCTTTGGGTCCCAAAGGTCAACTTCAGAAAGAGAAGGGCGAGTCTGAACCTCCGGCCAGCAGGAGCCAGAGGCCATCAGTCAGAAGCTCGGCTGGGGCTGGGACTTGGACTCCCGGACAGGGGTGGCAACAGGGCAGGACACGTCTGGCAGCCTGAGCCGGGCAGGTGCCTCTGTGGGCACCTGGCTGCACCTTCCAGCCGCGCCTGGGGCTGGACTGGACTTCTGGAAAATGGCTGGGGCCCTGGGGGAGCCACTGACCTCTGGGGGACAGGGCTGGAGCCACAGGAAATGAGACCAAGGGTGGACTCGGAAAGGCACCAGTGAGAAATGAGATCAGAGACCCCTGTTAGGTCCTGGCCCACGCGTTCCAATCAGTTTCTACGGAATGGACACCGAGGGGCCTCGCAGGGAAGGGAGCGGCTGGACAGGCTCTTCCCTTGAGCTCTCTACTACATCATGACAGTCCTCTGGTGTCCTTCTAGGCTGACCACATGGGACACCTAACAGGGTCAGCTCCATGGAGTCCCCCTACCCCTGTGAGCTGGGCACATTTAGGGTCTTTATCATTCAGACGAAGACACATGGACTCCAAGGGTCCAAAGGCCAGCTGAGGTCTTGCAGCCAGAGTCCAGGCCAGAGCCTGTGTGGCACTGTCACCACTAGGCTGCACTGTCCCCAAATCCACCGGGACCCGGCTTTGGTGCAGGGCAGACCACTTCCCACCTGCGGGCTTCCCCGAGGGCCCGTCTGCCGGGGTCACAGCTGCTGCGAGGGGAAAGAAGTCCTGCGGGGACCTGGTGCCCTCCCGCCAGCTCAGCTTGGGTCTAGGAAGGGGGAGGCTGGAAAAAGCAGGTGAGGGGCAGGAGGGCAAGGAACGCAGGCCCAGCAGGGCGGCCTCTACGGTGGACTGCTGTCTACGGTGGGCAGCCGGCTGGGCTGGGCTGGGCAGAAACCCAAGAGTCTATTAGGCGGCCGCTGTGTGGAGCTGGTGTGAGACTCAGGGCTTGCCTTCCCTTGGGGAGGGAGCAGGAGAGTCTGCACCTCTGAAGGTTTGGAAATGGGGCAGAGAATGAGAGAGAGGGGAGGGGGAGGGGAGGGAGGGAGAGGTGGGGGAGGGGGAAAGGGGGAGAGGGAGGGAGGGGGGGGCGAGGGGAGGCCGTGTCCTCAATCCCTGGTTTCTCCAGGACCCCACAGCTCTGATGCTCAGGTAACTCAGAAAGTGACCGTGGTGCGGTTAGACAAAGGCGCCCCTGACTGGGCGGAGCCTGGGGAGGAGAGGGGCCAACGTCGCCGGGAGGCGGAGGCCTGGTGCTTCTCCCGTCTGCCCTGCTCGCGTCTGGGCCTGTGCCAGCCAGGACGATGACGTCGTCACACTGGCTGCCGTCCTGCCATCCAAGCTCCGCGTGCCAGGCATGCACTGCTGGCGCGGGCTGTGCCATTATTACTCGCCCTTAAGGTGACCATTCTCTTTATTTGGAAATTTCGCTGTTTGGAGGAGGACTCCGGTTCCCGCTGCCCTTCAGCGGAGACCTCCCATTTCTTTTTGTCTTTGGTGACGGGGGCAGTGGGGACAGTGGAGACACCTGCCTGAGCTCCCTCCACCAGCTGCCCTGGTCAGGCTGGGCAGAGGGGGCTGCCGTCCCCCACGCCCGCCCAGGCTCTGGCCGCCCGCTGTCCCTCTGCACCCGCCCTCTGCACCCTCTGCCGGGGCGGCCACTTTCTGCCCTGACATCTCAGCTGCGGGACCCCTGCCACCCTCCTGGGTGACAGTCGGGACAGGAACACTGGCTTTTAAGTCACAATGCATTCGGAGAGCAACCACGGAACAGCTCAGCCAGGGACAGATACCAGACAGCACAGAGCAAGACAGGACAGACAGTCGCTCTGGGGAGGGGGAGCAGGTGGAGGGGCGGCAGGGAAAAACCAACCGATCGACTTTTCCCCCAAAATAAAACAAAACTTAAAAAAAATTAGGAAAAAAAAAAAAAGAAAAAAAGAAAAAAAACAAAAAAGAGAGAAACGGACCGGGAGACAGGAGCCCGCCAACAGAGGGCGCGGGACGCACCAGGCAGACCACGGGGCATGCAGTCTCACATTCTCCCAGCATGCATCAGGCCCGTCACCATGACGACGAGGTGCAAGAACTCAGCAACGACATGACCAACGGATGCAGAGCGACCACAATGCAAGCATCGCATGTGTGCGCCGCCTCGGCCGGGCTGGGCGCGGAGGCTGTGTCTTTCTGGGTTT
This sequence comes from Callospermophilus lateralis, assembly GCF_048772815.1. Classification (NCBI taxonomy): domain Eukaryota; kingdom Metazoa; phylum Chordata; class Mammalia; order Rodentia; family Sciuridae; genus Callospermophilus; species Callospermophilus lateralis. The sequence goes on along the minus strand of NC_135305.1, from coordinate 221,814,595 downwards.
GCTGTCGCTGGGCGGCTTTCTGTCTGTGGTGGTGCCCACTGTCTGCTCCGTTTCTGCGTCTCGGCTGTGCGTGTGCGTGTGCGTGTCTGTGTGTGTCTACTGTGCTCAGTGTGTGTCGTGTCGTTTTTTCGGAATGTAAAAATGTGGGTAAAGAAAGTAAAAAAGAAAAAAAACACACCAACCTTCTCGAAGCTCTGAGGGATGTAAAGGGGGTTGATGCGGAACACAATGACATGGGGAGAAGAGAAAAAATAGGGGAAATACAGAGAGTAAAAGAGGACTTCCCAAGGCGAAAAGCTGCATCGTTTGTTTCTCTTTAAACCAAAAAAAAAAACTAAAATTAAAAAAGAAAAAGAACAGCGACGGCTTCCTTCTCCCCGCTCTGGCCCGACACGGGCGCCTGCTCCCTGGCGCTGCCTAGGCTGTCGGAGAGTCTGAGACCAAGCAAGACCGGGCCGGCTGGCCCTGCCCGGGATGCGGCCCTGGGCCCCTCCGCCCACTGCGTCTACACTGCCCTCCATCCCCACCGGCTGCGGACCCCAGGTGCTGGCAGGGAAGCCACAGGAGGATGAGGTCACGGACGCGCTAGACTCACCGGGTGCCGCGGTGGCAGATCGGACGCCCGCCCGCCCACACCCCCCCTCCCCGCAAGGCCTGCTCCTCACACAGGACGCGCCACCCGCGGTGCAGGACCCAGGAGTCGCCTCAGGGCCAGCGGGAGCTGTGGCCACTGGACAAGGGGACGAGGGTCTTGGGTGGAGGCACCGCTCAGCCCGCGTGGAAGATGACGAGGGCGGGCCCCGCGTGGGTCACTGAGCTTGGGGAGGGCGTGGTCAGGTCAGTTGGCACAGAGCGGCCAGGCGGCCGTGGAGGCCGTTTCTACCACGGGTCGGGTCAGAACCAGCCCCGAGTGGGACGGAGGTGGGGGGACAAAGCTTCTGAGAAGACCCAGGATCCTGATGGAGACGAGGGGTCGGCAGTCTCCGGCCCCGTGGGAGCACTCAGGCACCCGAGGCGCTCGAGGCGGAGGTGGGGAAGCCCCTGGGACCGGGACCCCTGGTATCCGGCAGGGACCTGGCGGGACGGGAAGCTGGGACCCACAGCTTCGCCGGGTGCCGTGCCTGCCTGGCCCGAGGGGGCCACCAAGCCCGCGAGTGTGCCTGCCAGGCCCGGTCCTCCCGCTGGCCCGAGCGTGAGCGCCCTGCGGGTCTCAGCTGTGGGCGCGAGTGTGCTGGGCCAGCAGGGCGGCCTGGACCCCAGCTCCGAGGAGGGCGCGGGGCGGGGCGGGCAGTGAAGCGGGACCACGAGGCCACAGTCGGAGAAGCACAGCCAGCACACGACACGGGGCACCACACACCACAGAAGCCACCGGGGGCGGCGGGGACAGGGCCGAGGCCCGCGGGCTCCCCCACCCTGCGGCCCAAGACTGCCCCTCCCCCGCCCGCTCGTGCCCGTCCGCTGCCGAGGGCAGGCATTCTCACGGCCAGGGGCAGGACGAAAGCCGCCCGCTGCCCAGGCCAGGAGCCGAGGTCCAGAGAGGGAGGCCGCCAGTCCCGTCCCCCGGCTGGGGAGGGCGCCTGCAGGTCTGCGGGTGGGGGAGCCGGAGGCGGGGCCCTGCGGGGACCTGGGTGCCGCGCTCCCTACCTCGCACGTAGAGGTTGGCAGGCGAGGAGTAGCGCACGCCCGCGCTGTTGGTGGCCACGCACTCGTACTTGCCCTGGTCGGTCTCCTCGCTGCTCTCGATCTGCAAGGCCCCTGCGGGGAGAGGGACAACTGGCCACTGAGGGGGGCCGGCCGCGCTGGGAGGCCATCCTGAGTCCCGGCTGGCCCGTCTCTGGCGCTGGCCCAGCTGGAGAGGGTGACGACACAAGGGCAGCCTGAAGGCCCGCCGGACCCCACCCCGGCTGGACCCACCGGGCCTAGCCCTTGCTGGGCTGGCTGGACACCCCAGGGTGCCCGGCAAATCCTCCGCTCTCGCTGAAAAGGAGCTGCCCACGGGGCCACGCCAGCCCCCAGACGGGCAGCAGGCGGCCATGTTGCTGGGGTGGACGTGAGAAAGCACCGCGTGATGCTCTCAGGGAAATGGGTGGGGCTGGCCCTCAGCCCCTCAGCCCCCCAGACCCAGGCCTCAGGGCCAACAGAGGCCAACTGCGAATCCGGGAGGCTGGAGGCACTCAACAGTGCCCACGAGTCCACCCCGCGGGTCCGCGTCCCCCAGTGCGTGTGGAATCGGGGTCTCCACACCCGGGTGCCTGTGAGCATGCGGAGCAGTGTCACCTCACGATGGCTGAGGTAAAGCCACCAGGACAGGGCGCACCAAGCATGCCTGGCCTCAAGAGTCTGGACCAGAGCCACTGTCTGGACACTGCGCAGGGGCCAGGCCTCCCGGCACCCAAGTCCTCCAAATGAGTGACTGGACACGCGGACCCACGGACACCAGGCGCCGGGACCCAAGGTCCTGGTGCCCCCTCGGTGTGTCTGACCTTTGGGCCCAGCCCCGAGGCCCGGTCGCGCGGGGCTGCAGAGGTCGACCGACGGAGGCCGCTACACTCACAGCCGACCTAGAGTTGGATGGGCCAGTGAGGCCAGAACCACAGGCCCGGACCTGGGCATTGGCTGGTCATGAGCGGACAGATACGTCTGAGATGGCAGGCACTGAGGCCAGGTCTCGGTGCCCAGCGGCACGTGCCGTGCCCTCGCTGTGTTTGAGGTCGCAGGCTCTGACAAGACCCCACTTCTACCCACGTTTTAAGGAGTTGCTGAAGTCACAGACTAAGTCGGTGACCAGAGTTAGTGAACAGGAGGCCGAGACCCCCCAGGGCTGCTGGAGCCCGAACGAGAACGTGTCCCCACGTCACAGCGAGGCCGTGTGCCCGGAGCCCAGGCCTTCACAGGACACACGCTCACCAACAGCCCACGAGACACGGGGGTCCACGGGCCTTCGTTTGGTAAGAACTAAACTCCGTAAAGGTACATTAGGGCGTATGGGTCACAGCCTGGACCCAAGGGCCTGCTGGCCGCGAGTTAAGGAAGGCGACAGAGGGTCCCGCGGTGTTAGAGCTGTGAGCTTCATCAGAACCCGTGGCACCAGGAGTCCCAAACCAGAGCTGTTTACGGTTGTCCTAGGAAATGGCATGGACCCTAGACAGGGAGGTCCTCTTTGGGGACAGCAGATAGAGGCTCTGTCCCTACAGAACAAATACCTATGTTCTTCCCCGACCTCAGACTCTGCGGTAATGGGCAGTGGAGATCACTGTGAGGCCCAGAGAGGGCAGGGAGCCTGCCCTAGGTCACACAGCATTCTTCCTAGGCTTCCACCCAGGCCTACAGAGTCGCCTCTGAGGCAGTGCTGAGGGAGGGCCCAGAGTCCATCTTGGACTTTGACAGTGCCTGCTCCCTCGGGCTGGACACCCCAGATGGTCACATCCAGGGGCTGCTCTGCAGCTGACCTCAGAGGCAGAACGGAGGCTGCAGAGGGGCTCTGCCAGGGCCCTGGGTGGTGAGGAGGTGCCGCCCCTCCCCCCAGCAGGTGGCCACCCACTTCCGCACTCGCCCGGCCACAGACAGACACAGAGACAGGAGGACACTGCAGGGTGGTGGGAGTGGGGGCCTGGGGGGCCCCGGAACCTGGGCAGGGCGGCGGGAGCGGGCCTCTTACCTCGGATCGGAGTGCTCTCTGCAAGGGAAGAGAGACCAGGCGAATGTCAGGAGGGGCCAGGGGCCAGGGGGAGGCCAGCCAGCTGGGGCCTGGAGACCCAGGAGGCCTGGCTGCAGGACAGGTGGGCAGAGCAGGCTTCCCACAGGAGGGGTCTGCGCCTGCCCTGGGGGAGGGAGGAGGCCCCGACCCCTTCTCTCCTTCTGGGGCCCAGCAAGGGGCTGCTTGAAGTCCTGAGTCTGGACTGGGAGGGACGGGAGGGGAGCAAGGGGTCTCGGTCTTGTTAGAGACAGGGACAGCAGGGGTTAGTGCCCCGGGACTGGGCGTGGAAGCAGCTAAGGGAGGTCACAGACAGGTAGGAGGGCGGGAGGAGCCGGGATGGGGGGACAGGGCCTGTCCAGCTCCCAGAGGAAAAGAGGAAAGGGCGGGCCGCCGAGGGGACACCTGGGGACCCAGATCGGACCCCACAGTTCTGCTCTTCTTCCCTGGGTAGCCCAGTCCCCTGTGACAACAGCTGGCCACAGGAGGACAACGGGCCCAGAAGGCCTCAGACCAAGGCAGAGCGGCCATCCTGAGCAGCCGGACGGGCACCCGAGGGCAGCTCTCCCCGTGGCCTGGGTCATGGTACAGTGGCCAGGGCCGGGCCAGCGGGGAGCCGGGGAACCTCAGGCCACCTGAGGCAGAGGAGGTGACCGGCTGGGGGCCACCTTCTCTTCTGGGAGCGCCAGCCCTCTAGGGCCGCTCTCCGCCCTCCTGAGGAGGCCAAGGGGAACTCCCGGAGGCCAGGCCACGGGAGCTGGAGGGGACCCGCGGGCTCCCGCTTCACTGTCTCACTGTGCTAGGGTGACCATGGTAGGAACTGGGTTAGAGAACCGGCCCCACGGTGGCCAAGCTGTCATGGCCGCCACCGAGTAGAAAGGGCAGGTCTCTCAGCAATTCCCGGGGGCCTGCTCCCCTCGCGGGGAAGACGGAGGCGGACCTCCACTGTCCTGGGTCGGCCCCTCTCACCTTAGTGACAATGAGCCCAGAGTGCTCAGCTGGGGCTGGGAGCGGAGGGTGACGAGGACCTGAGCCGGCCTGGCTGGGAAAGGTCAGCCCAGCCCCAGACCTGGCCCCAGAGGGCTTTCCATTGGGACCTGAGGGCCCGCTGCCGGCTCTGAGGCCGCGGCCCGGCCCTCCTTTTCCTCTTTTCCTTCGGGGCCGGTCTCTGCGGCCCTGGCACTGGCTGGGAGGGGTGGCCGTGGGGGTCGGGTTAGTGAACATGCCACACACGTGGGTCGGTTACTGTCACGGTGGCTGTTAGTCTGGGGGGGTGGGGACCAGAGGCGTTAGTTGCTGGCGAGGTCAGACTTACCAAAGGTCTCTGAACGTTAGGGGACAAGAGAAGAGAAGAGACCGTTAAGGGTGCTGCCGGCCCAGGAGGCCGGGGGGGTCAGGGTGACAGCCCTGGTCATGGCTGACGCGCAGCCTGCGTCTGTGGGGCGGAGAACGTGCTGGGCACCCCTGGACGGGGTGGGCACCTCTCACGGGGAAACTGAGGCTGGGAGGGCGACGTGGAGCTGACCCCGAGCTGGCCCATGCCCGCCGGTGCTGGGCTGAGCTGCAGGGCGGGCGCGGGCACAGGTACCAGCAGGAGCCCAGGCTCTCCGCCCCTGGGCCCAGACGTGGGTGCACTGTGGCCGTCACACGCGTGTCCCCAAGCAAGGGCAGCAGGAGGTACGGTGGAGGTGGTGCCCAGGCCACCGTCAGGCACCATGGGAGAGGCTGGTGGGAAACACCCACTGGGGAAGGCGGAGGGACCTCGTGTGCCACACGGGGAGGAGCTCGGGCCAGCACCAGGGGCTGGACACAGACAGGACACAGAGCAGGGACAACGGACAGGACACACACAGTCCAACCGGCCGACGGGTGCGGGTGCAGGGGGCAGAGGGGGGAGGCTCAGTGGCGCCTCTGCCCAGCTGGCCAGCCAGTGCTCAGCCCAGGGTACGCCCTGCTCGGCTGTGCCCACAGGCCCTGCTGCCTCGGTGCTGGGGGCATCCCGGGTCCTCGAGGCTCCAGATGCCCTCTGGGTCTGGCCCCGACCCCTTGGAGACACCCACTGCCTCAGCCCCCGAAACACCGTCCCCTGTCCCCAACTGCCAGGGCCCTGGGCAGCTGTCCTGGGTCCTCGGCCTCCGCAGACTCCCTGCGCCACCTGCCACCTGCCCTCCCATCACGCACCCAGGCAGACGGCCTCCCGGGCCCGCTGCCACCTCTGCCTGTCTGTGCCCAGGGCTGCCCCGGTTTCCACTCCTCTGGGTCCACTGTCCACGTGCTCTGCGCCTCCTCACGGTCAGCACTGAGTCTGGAGACACTCCCTGCCCGCTAGAGCCGTCCCCTCGCCCATCGGGGCAACCCTCCTGCTGGCCACCCCTGCACGGACGGCCTGGAAATGCCCCTCCCGCGGCCTCGCGGCCCCACGCCCCGTGGGCACCGTGCTCACCAGATCGCAGCTGCTTGATGCGCCCGTTGCTGGCGCTGGGGTCCACAGGCAGGAAGTCCTTGAACCAGGTGATCTCGGGGTCGGGGTTGCCGCTGGCGGCACAGAGCATGGTGGCCGTGCGGGTCCGCTCCACGACCTTCAGCTGCGGGCCCATGTCGATGTTGGGGAAGCCGGGGGGCAGCTGGTCCTCTGAGGAGGAGGCGGGGGAAGAGGAGGTGTTGGCAGCCGGCAGAGCCGCCGCCTCTGAACCAGGCACCCGCCGCTGTGGGAGGACCGTGGGCTTGGCCAACTGTCCTCCACAGGGTGACACAGCTCTGGGGCCACACGGCAGGCCTGGGACACCTGTGGTGTCCAGCAGGAAGGGTGCCCCAGCCCCAGGCAGGTGAGGTCCAGGGAGGCTGCGCAACGCTGACCAGCGCACGGCCGCCTGGCGGCAAACCCGGGGTCAGACGGCCGCCCTGCGCTGCCCCCCACCTCCCTCCCTGCAGCCCAGCCCGCGGCGCCGCATACCCTTGGCCACGGCACCCAGGCCCGTCCCCCATCCCGAGCCAGCTCCCTGGTCCGGACGCTCCTGGGTTCTGGCATCTTCTCAGAGGGTCACCCCCCGCCTGTCACACGTCAGGACAGCCGTGTCAGCTGGGCCCCTCGCACCCTGCCCAGGGCCCCGCTGGCTGGCCAGGGTCTGGTGCCCCTGGACAGTAATGCGGGGGGAATGGAATGGGGGGGACGAACTTGCTGGGAAGGGTCCCCGCGGCGGCCATGGCTGGAGCGTGGCAAGAGTTCGGGTGGCCTCATCCAGGGTCTGCAGCCCACAGCGATGGCCCAGTGGCCCAGCTCCACTGACCGGACGCTGGGCTGCAGCCAGGCAGGCCCTGCTCCATGGTGCCCTTGCTCTCTAGCCGGCCCCCTGGCTCCTCTGCTGTGGCCGATGGCCACAGCACCAACAGAATGGCCTCTAGCCCCACGTGGGCTGTGCTGGGCCCCACGAGGCCACGTGGAAGCCCTGACCCCAGGACCTCAGGAGGGCTGGGCGGACACGGGCCTTTAAAGATGGATCAGGGCACGATGGCATCTTCAGCAGGGGCCCTACCAGAAGGGGACACTGGGACAGGGCATGCAGAAGGACGGCTGCGAGAGGACTCAGGAGGTGGCCGAGGGTGCAAGGAGAGGCCGGGAGCAGCCGGGCCTGCCTGGGCCTGCACCTTGGGCCTCTCTAAGGTCTGTGGCTTCAGGAGGCTGGGCAGACCCACACACCCTCATTCTGTCCCCAGAGGACAAGGGGCTAAAGTGACCATCACAGTGCTGATGGAACTGAGCCACAGACAGAGAGGGTGCTGGTGGGGACAGCAGAAACCCAGGGACGGCATGGCGCCTGCCACCCCGGAGCCCTGGGCGCAGTGGGGGCAGCCCTGGCCTCCTCCCCCTGAGTCCACCCACAGCTCCCGAGGTGTAGGAAGCCCCTGAGGCAGGGACCACTGTGGCTTCCATCAGGGATACATGCCACCCGCGGGTGGGCACCCCAACAAGCAGGAGCACTGGCCGGACCCAGAGAGGGGGTCGGAGCCCAGGAGGCACTGACCGGCTGTGTTCAAGAGAAAGACCATGGACCGCGGCCTCAGGGGCCAGGGGGGTGGTCGAGTCTCAGGGCCACCACCCTGCCGCCCTTCCCAGCCATGAGTGCAGGCCTCCTGCTGGGACAACAGAGCGAGGGGTCTGGCCGCCACTTCCTCTCTGTGAAGCCCCCTCCTGCAGGCCCCAGCCACCCAGGGCCCAGAATGGACACCCACGAATTTGCTTAAAAATGTCCAGAAGGGACACAGGGCACAGTGAAGGGGGTGGCTGGGGACAGAGGTAGGAGAGAAGCTCTGTCCCAGGTCCAGCTGCTGTGGGCAGAGGACACCTGCCCTCCTCGAAGGCCGCGCCTGTGTCGTGGGGGTGGGGAAGCCGGGCCACAGCAGGATGGGGGAGGGCGAGGAGCTGGGGCTGCACCCACGGGGCCTGAGCAGTTGGGGTCTGGTTGGGGTCTGTTCCCGGGGGTCTGGGCCCCACCCATCCGTCCTGGTCCGCGGGGGGCGGAGCGGCCTCACAGGCAGCTCTGATTGGTTGCTGATGACATCACCGAGGTTCAGGCTAAGCAGCAGCCTCTCCTGTTCCCTGTGGGCACCTGCTGCCTGCCCACAGGATCCCAGGGTGTCCTGCTTGGCGCCAGCCCGGGTGCTGCTCTGGGTGAGCACCCCCTCCGCGTGCGCACAGCTCGGCGAGCGCCCCCCTCCGCGTGCGCACAGCCCCGCTGGTCCCCAGAGCTGTGGGCAGCAACCCACGGTGCAGGGGAGGCCCCAGCTCCTAATTCAACAGACCCGTTGGCCTGCACCAGGCGGCTCCTGGGAGTTTAATTAACACAACAGCGCAGCCGCGGGAGGGAGGAAGGGGCACAGGATGGCCCCGGCCACCCGGAGGGGCAGGGCTCAGCTGGGGGTGGGCCTGGACGGAGGCCACAGGGCAGCCCAGGGCTGAGCTGTCCAGACCCCAGGCCGGGGCTAGGGGAGCCCCCAGCGGTGGGCGGGTCGGGCAGGGGCTGGCGGTGTGCCGGGAAAGGTCAGCCGAAAACACCCTGGGAGGCCCCCTCGGCGGCCAGGTCCCGGACAGGGCAGACCAAGCCCGGGCCTCCTTAGGAGAGGAGCAGGAGCCTCCAGAGGGGGACAGCGGGGCAGAGCCGAGGGCCTCTGTGCAGTCCTCTGTGACAGCGGCCTGTCTGCCAGCCTCGGGCTCCAGGGCCACAGTGACGCCACCTTGCCTGCTGCCCTGGCAGACCACAGAGCAGTCCCTCCAGGGAGCCACCCCTCAGCTGAGAGCTGCCTGTGGCTCACGCCCACGGCTGGGACGCGCCAGGGCTCCAACCACGGCTGAACCCATCGTCTGAGGGCTGCAGACGGGCTGCTGGCGATCGTCCTGTTAAAGCTGGTGACGAAAACGCTAACTGTCCATGGTGGCACCGTGGCCTCCTGCAACACCCTCCCGCTTGTGCTAGACACACATTACCCTGCTGGACAGAGACCGGAACTACAGCTCAGAGAGGCTCGTCAACTCGCCCAAGGTCACACAGCTGCAGAGACCTAGCTGTAGGAGGCTGGCCCAGGGCTGAAACCCAGTGTGGCACAGAGGGTGGCAGCTGCCTGGGGTGTGGGACAGCTGCCTGGGTGATGAGAAAACAATTTCGTGGTGGACTCCAACCCATTTGAGCTGAACCAGGAGGTGGCTCATGGGCCAAGTGGCAGGGCTGGCCACGCGTCTACTCAGCCTTCACTCTTTGGGGGAGCTCCAGGACTAAACCATCTCTGGGAGCCGATCACCTGTGGCTCTGGGGAGCTGTCAAGCCAGTCAGACAGTGTGTTCCTCCTAAGCTGCAGCGATTAGCTGGGAGGGCGTGTGGTGACCCAGGTTAACTGGGGTGAGGAGTCTCGCCAAGGATCAAGTCAGTTCAGAAGAAAACAGAGCCAGGAGGCAGAGAGGCTGAGCCCTGAGAACCCTGAATGAACCCCTGGATCCAGCTGAACCTGAAGCCAGACAGAATCCGCCACAGACTTGTTTTTTTTACACAAACGTATTAATTCTCATTTGTGCTTGAACTGGTTTGAGTTGGAGCTGCCTCTTGTCATCAGAAGAGCACAGTGAAGTGACGTCAGTCCCTCAGCGCCCTTCTCCCAAAAAGGCTGAACAGACCCCAACCATAGGCCTTGGGCCCCACAGTATTATGGGATGGAGAAGGAAAATCAAAGTCCTTCACAGAGAATCCAAAGCAGGCAGGCTGGCGTCACTTCCACGGACGCCTACTGTCCCTCCCCAAGCCCAGAGCCCAGCTGCTGGCCACCTGCCCCGGGAGCCCAGTACCTCGGAGGACGGTGAGCTTGGCGTGCACGGTGACCTCCCCCACCGGGTTCTGGGCCACACACTCATACACGTTCTCGTCGCGGGGCGTCCGCAGCGGCTGGATTCTCAGCACGGCCCCCGAACTTTCGTCAAACTCGATGGTCTGTGTGGGCCGCGGAGAGGACAGGGTGAGCCGAGGCCAGGGTGGGCAGGGCCCGTCCAGGTGGGCGGGGGGCAAAGGGGGTCACCCCATGGTCCCAGGCTGTGTGCACCTGTGCGGGCATCCAGGTGGGCACGCGGTGGGCAGACCCAGGCCTGGACACGGGGAGAAGGGACCGGCCTGCACTGCGCGTGGCAGGCGTGTGCGTGGGAGGCATGCTGGTCTAACTGGAGGCTGTGCTCAGACTCCTGGCACCAGTGAGGGCTCAGAGAGGGCAGGACCTTGCTCAGGGCACACAGCACAGGTGGCAGACCACCGGAGCCTGGCAGGGCCCCCAGGTGGGGCCCCGAGGCCGGGAGGGGTGGGAGGGGCCACCTTGGAGAGGCCGCCCAGCCAGGTCACCCCACCTGGGGTCCCGCCTGTGACATCCTCCATGGCTAAGCTGTGGGGCCCTGTTGAGAGAGGGTGCGCCCCGACTCACCTCAAAGCGCTGAGAGTTGACTTTCTTGCCCTTCTTGTTCCAGGTCACCCGTGGCCTGGGGTCGCCGGTGGCCTGACACACAAAGGAGGCCACACCCCCCGACACGCCAATTTGGTCCTTGGGTTCTTTGATGAACCTGGGTGGCTCTAGGTTCAGCAAGGAGAGGGCGGGCTGCAGTGGGTAGGCACTAGGCGCGCGCCACGCCCCGGCCACGCCCCATCCCAGGAGCACACGCCCCTGAGCACCTTCCCACCCACCACAGCTCCTGAGGGCACCAGGAAGGGGTGGGGGGGTTCCCATGCTGATCCTGAGCTGGGCCGCGGGAGACATCAGGCAGGGACCCGGGCCACGGCCAGCACTCGAGCCTGGAGCCCAGGGAGGCTCAGAGCCAGAGGAGGGCAGCGAGGCCCAGGCCTCCCCAACCCCAGCCTGCACGGAGGCCACGCGTACCCCAGGACCCCCAGGTTAGCTCCCCAGCAACTCCAGCTGGAGGGCCAGAGCCATCCACGTCCCCGCTGGACCCCGGCCGTCTGGACTGTCCCCTGCCAGATCTGCGGAGCCCCCCCACCCCTCCAGGTGCGACGCTGTTTCTCTGAAGTGACTGTTTTTATCCTGACCTCTCAGTCACTCCCTGCCCAGCTACAGCGACCCTGAGTCGCCCCCTGCTCAGGGGAAGTCCCTCAGGAGCCACGCTGCTGTCCAACCAAAGGGGACTGAGGAGGGGTCGGGCTTCCAGGGCCCAGCAGGGCAGGGCGAGATCCACTAGCAAACAGGAGACAGAGAAGGGCAGGGAGGGGTGGCCAGCGGGTGTGTGTGTGCACACGTGTACACAGGGCCAGCCGCTGGACGGGTGGGGGACGTATCTTGGTGCTTTTCCAGGATTAAGCACTACTTAAAGACAACTTGAAAGTATTCTATACAATAAACTGTCTTTTAAATGAGCTGATTCAAGAAAAAAGCAAAGGTCTTCAGTAAGTCAAGTCCGGGTGGAGGACAGAGGCTGGACCCCCACGCTGCAGCAGCACCAGGGCTGAGCTCACCCGACTGGGTGGAGTGAGTCCAGGGGCCACACGAGTCCTTCCAGAAAGTTCTGGAAGTTTCAGAAATACAGAGCAGCTCAAGGAGGTGGCAGGTGCCAACTCTGGGTCTCCACAGGCCAACTCCTGCCACCCATGGGTTCAGCAGGGCCAGGCTCACCTCCCTCACCCAACACCGCGCTCCTGTTGGCATGGCCTCTGTCTGCACTAGCCATCTCTCTGGAAAAGCAGCAGACTCCAGTGTACAGGCACCTGTAGCCTCACTCACTTCCTGCGTGTCCTTCTGGCCCAGTGATTGTGGATCCCACTGGCCAGACCTGCGGGTGCTAGGGACTTACAGAGGTCAGAGCTCAGATGGGAAGCATGGGATTGGACCCTGGGTCTCTGTCCCTGAGCCACATCTCGGGTTCCTGCCTGATGAGCAGATGTTTTGCTCCATGTCCCTCCCTGGATGCCTGCCGGGCCCCTTCCTTCCTCCCTCAGGAACGGTGACCTGGAGTCACATGTCCTTGGCCAAGGGCACAGGGAAAGTCACCACAGTGGGTGAGGCTGGAAGAGAGGGGCAGTCAGTGTGCCCAGCTGCCTGTGTGGCCAGAGCCAGGACACGCCCTGCACCTCCAACAGCAGCCTGGGGGGACACGGCCCTTGTCTGGGCTGCCCCTCCCTGGCCCTGGCCCTTGGCCTCATCTGGCAGCCCCTCCCGCGGCCTGCAGCGGGCAGTGCCAGCCCTGCCCTGGGGAGCTGCCGGGTTGCTTTGGGCTGGGCGGGGACCTCTCTGCCTGGTGGCCCTGGCCCCGCTGCCCTCACTCTAGGCCAGTGGGGCCGTGCGGCCTCGGGCCCCCTGCTGAGCAGATGCCCTTCCCAGCCCACCTCTGGGCTCTGGGCACCAGGCCAGCTCTGGCTGGCCCCGCCCACCGCGGCCCGCGGGATTCTTGGAATCTCTCCTGGGCCCACCCCCCGACTCCTGTGGGCACAGGGGCCCGGCCTGGGGCCACCTGGGGGAGAGGGCCCGCCCTGGGTCACAGCTCGCCACCGGCTCCTGAGCCGCAGGAAGGGCCTTGCTGGGTAAAAGGGGCTTCGCAGCTTCGCCGACCCTGAGCACGGGGCGTCCCTGTCTCCTGGACAAAGAGGCCAAAGTCCACAGGAGGGTTCCAGTAAGTGCAGGGCCTGGGGAGGAAACCAGGCCTCTCTGGAGGCTGGGCAGGGGCCCCTCGGTGGCCTGGCTTGGCCTGATTTCTGTTTTTCCATTTCAGATTCTGCAGAAAATACTCTGGCGTGAGAGCGGGCGACCCACCCTGCCTCCCCGCCAGGACTGGCCCGCGGCATCCTGGGAAGGCCAGGGCCAGGGGCCGTTCCCACTGCAGAGACCCCTCCCTTGGCCCCTGGGAACGCAGCAGCTGTGGCAGCCCTGCCCCACAGGTCCCCAGGGACCCCCCAGCCACTTCCTGATGCTGCCAGGCGAGTCCGGCCCACGGTCCCTGCTGGGCCCCTACTGAGCAGACCCACTGCTGGGTCCAGGGCTCTGGGCCTGGGCTGGAGTTCAGAGCAGCAGCAGCCCCGAGGGCCGTCCAAGATGCGACAGGTGCTGGTGACCTGGGGCGCACTCCCTCCCCTCACCTGGACAGGGGCCGCCCCAGCCCGTCCTCCCTGCAGTGGCCAGAGGACACCTAAGAGCACTAGTGCCAGGCCCCTGCCCTCACGGCCCCGCCCCCAGGGGTCAAGGCCAAGTCCTTCCCAGGCCCACAGGGCCTGCCCCCTCCTCCTCCGCCCGCAGCAGCCACTCGGCTCCTCCCTCCCCAGAGGCCAGGCCTGCCCCTGCCCAGGGCCTCAGGCTGTGCCCTCTGCCTGGGCTCCGCTCCTCCAGGTGCCCAGAGGCACACCCCTCGGCTCCTAGGTGCCACCTCCTCCCTGGGGTCTTCCCCAGCCACCCCTCGGCCTCACCCACAGCCTCGTCCTCAGACGTCCCTGTCACCAGGCTTCCGCCAGGAGGGGTGCCAAGTTCATCTGGCCCCTCGCCTCAAACAGCCCCGGGCACACGCTCAAGACCTGCGGGACACCAGCGCCAGCAGCACTCGCAGGCCCGGGGTCCGGCACCGCAGCCCGACTCCCCGCCGACCCGGGGACCGGCCCACCTCCTGTGTGACCAGGCCACTGTGGCCGACAGACCTCAGATCTGGGACCACGTTCTGGCCGCCGCGGCCTGGCCATGACCAGACCTCGGGGGCCTCGGTTTCCCCATCGGTGCGGGGATGGAGGCTGAGCTGAGCGGGTACCCAGTGTCACCCAGAACACCAGGCTTCGGCTGAGTGGGCCAGCACTGCGGGCCTACTGTGTGCTAGGAGGCAGGCAGCGGCTCACCACGCGGCCTCGTCACAGAACCCAGGCACCGGGTGATGCAGGGAGACCTCCCGATGGAGCCGAAGTGGGAGGTGAGGGGCTGAGTCACCGGCGAGAGGCCACCGGGCCGAGCGGCAGAAGAGCTCGTTCAAACTCACCCAAACCCAGAGCCTCGGCCCCTTCCCGAGGGTCCTGCCCTGGCCCTGCACATCAGAGATCCCGCCCCTGGGCCCCGTCAGCCCGCATGGGCCTAAAGCCCACAGCGCCCCCGTCACAGCTGGACACCGGCCCTGCCGGTCCCCGAGCCACGCCAGCCCCCTCCGCGGCCTCTCCCTGGCAGTCCCCGGTCCTGTCAGCAGGCGCTGCCCGCATGCCGAGCTCCTGCCCACGGCCTCTCCCGGGAGCCTCCCCGCTCCTCCAGCCGCTGGGTGCGGGCGGATGCCAGGGCTCCCAGGGTGACCTCAGCTTAGTGCCACCGCCCTGGAGGCCGCTTTTCCTCCGGGATCACAAAGGGTCTCCTGAGGCTCCGAGGACGCAGGCGAGCACAGGCCTGGCACTGCAGGCACCAGGGAACTGAATGTCCTTGTCACCTGCCGGCCGGCAGGACGTGGTCACTGTCCCCGTGAGTCCAGGCAGCACAGCGCAGACCCCTCCCCGCGCCACGGCCCGCTCCACGGGCAGCCTCTTACCTTCGGCCGTGCAGCCTCCGGCCAGCAGCGCCAGCAGGAGCCCCGTGGCGGCCACCACAGACGGGCCGGGACCCCAGGCGAGCGCCATGCTGGGCAGTGACCTCGGCCCTCCGCCCAGGGCAGGGACGGGCTGGCCCCTCAGAGAGCGGCCTCCAGCCGAGCGTCAGCCGGGCAGCGTCTGTGGAGACAACAGAGGGCCGTGAGGGAGCAGCTCGGGGACCACCACAGCACACTGGGTTCGGGAAGCGGGGAGACGGCGCTCTGGGGACACCGAGTCCACAACCCCCTCATCTTGGACGCCCAACCTGCAGGGCCTTGGCTCGGCCCAGGGCTCGGCCCATCCTCCCCCACCTCACCCTGGGCCCTGCATGAGGCCTGGGAAGCCCTCTGCGCCCCCAAGGCCAAGGCCACCTGCGCCAGGCCACTACTGCTCCTGCAGGGACCTGTCCTCGCAGGGCAGTGGGCCACTCTCCACCCGCCAGCCCTGGAGCGTGCTCTGCCACTCCCACCTGTATCCACTCTGGCCAGGGTCAGGGCGAGGCCTGGAGAGGCTCCGGCGGCCCTCGGGGCCATGCACCCCGCACCCTCCCCAGGCCAGGCCCCGGGCGGGTCCAGGCCACCACGGCACAGGAACCAGGGCCACGTAATGACGGAGCAGCCCTGTGATTCGGTTCCCAAAATACCCTGCTGCGGTTACCTTGGCCGGCCCTGGGGCGGTCCCAGGGGAAGGCTGGTCCACAGTGGCCGGGTCACGGCCAGGGTGTGGAATGGAGAAGCCGGGGTGGGACAAGGACGGCTGGAGTGTTCAGCACACGCATATTCCGCCACAGATGTCACTGGCATGCACGCAGTCAGGCCACAGGCACACAAAGACAGCAGACAATGAGATGGCAGACAGACACGTGCATCCAGGTGACATAGGTGACAGGTGGGGACACGCACACCCAGCCTGATGCACTTGCACACAGTCAGATCACAAATGCCAATGTGCACAAAGTCAGACCTCAGCCACGCCAAGTCAGACGAGGCTCCCATGCAAGGTCACCCTGAGGCAGGCCACCTGCCCACTGTGCGCACAGTGAGACCATAGACCCAATCACATCAGCTGCACAGGAACACACGGCCAGACGCTTGGCCAAAGGACTCCGCGGGCCACAGGTAGACAGGTGACATAGGTGACAGATGAGGACATGCACGCCCCAAGCAGATGTGGACGCCCGGCAGCACACAGTCAGCCCACAGACCCTCACGGCCGCAGACCACACCCTCCTTGCCCAGACCACATGAGCAAAATCGCACCCCCCACGCACGAAGCCAGGCTGCAGAGACAGAGCACACAGTCAGACCGCAGTCACACGTGCTCCCAGCCGGCGGGGACCAGGCTGGTGGACAGAAAGAGCCTGAGCACAGTCCCGTCCTGGTCCCCACCTGGTTCTTTAGAGCAAACACAGGGCAGGAGGAAGCAAGCAGCCGCCCAGCTGCAGCAGGAGGTGGGTCCCATCCCTCCCCCGGGGGACAGACTCCAGGGAGCAGAGCCCCCAAGGCTCCCAGCTGGGGTGTCCCACGTGTGGATCTAGGCGAGTCCTAGGCCACCGCTGGGGTCTCCTGTGCTGTGCGTGAGGAGTGACGGGCACCCGTCCCACCCAGGCGCCGGGTCACACGATGGTGGAGCGGCTTTGTGCGCCCACGCGGTCCAGGGAGCATGAAAGGGCGATTATGAGGCAGAGCTGGCGCACAAGAGCTGCTGTGTCACCCGCAGCCAGTCTCCTGGGGCCTGAGGACACACTGGGTGCCCCTCCCAGCGCTGACTGTAGCCACAGGGTCTCCCCGTCCTACAGAGCCCAGGACTCAGTGGGGACCCCGGGAACTCCCTCCACCTGGAAGCCAGAAGGGACCAGGGCAGGAGGGGCCCCAGGCCAGAGCAGCACCCGCCCCTCAGCTGCCAGCTCCTGGACCTCAGAGCCTCCAGGGCCTTTAGCCTCCCTGGGTGTCTGGGCCACTCAAGGGGCAGCCAAACAGGGCCTGGTCACCGTGGCCAGCAAGCCCCCCACCCCGGGAGCCCGGCAGCACTGGTGGACAGGGCTGCTGGCCTGGTCTCCCTCCTGGGCCAATGTGCCCCCCAGACTCAGGGCAGGGCCCATGCTCCTCGGTACCAAGGTGACCATTGGTCTGTACGTATGAGGACATGAAGGCTCAGGGTACTGTCCCCAAGAGTGCCCGTGGGCAGGAGGAGAGATACGTCAGTGCCCTGAGGGGCTGCCTGCTGGACAGATGAGGACACTGAGGCAGAGGGTGGCTGGTCACCAGGGGACACCGTGGAGGGGAGGCCTGCAGAGTCCCACCTGCCCACCTCAGCCGGCCAACACGGGCTCCAGGGAGAACGTGGTGCCAAGGTCTGGGTGCACGCGCCAGCCCCCCGCCCTCCCCGGCCTCGGGGCCTTCCAGGAAGGGACCGCAGCCTGGGAGCCACTTCTTCCCACAGGTTGTTGTGTGTCCAGCGGCAGCCGCAGGCCTCTGGGCCTCTCCGTGGGATCCCGTGTAGACCCCCCTGCTGGCGCCCAGGACTCCCTTCCCCACCTCCAAAGCCCACTGTGCTGCCCACCTGCCTCTGCCCAGCCACCACCTGTGCCTACCTGAGGTGCCGCTACTTGCGGGCCCCTGTGCCCCAGAGGGTTCCTTGGGTGCACTGCTCGCCCCTACCAACCCTCAGCCTCCTGCTGTCTGTCCTAGGTCCCACTGAGTGGCCACACCCCTCAGACAGCCCTCCTGGTGCCAGGACCCTGGCACCCTGTGTGTCCCTCGGAGGTCTGCTCCATGCAGGACTGTCCTCCCCCAGCGGGAGCCTTCTCTCCTCCCCAAGAACCTGATAAAGCCTCTGCACACACTAGACGCCTACTGCATGTCAGACCCAACCACCGGTCACCCCTCCATTTACAAGGGGAAACTGAGGTCCCCAGGAGGCCCGGCAGGCAGGGCAGGCGGAGGAGCTGCAGGGTGCCACGTCCTCACCCTGGTGCAGCCACAGAGCCCAAAGCGCAGGTGAGTGGCACGCGCCAGGAGGCTGGGGGTGGGCAGAAGGTCCCGGACCTGGAGTCCAGGAGCCAGGGTTCTGGGAAAGATTTCCTGAGGCGGTGAAGGAGCACAGGGACAGGAGGGGGCAGAGGCAGGAGAGGGCAGGAGGGGGCAGGGGCAGCAGCGGGAAGGCACGGGGCAGAGGCCCAGGCATGTCGTGGAAAGGTGGGGGCGGCCCTATGGGGCCAGCAAACAAGACCCGGCGCGGGCCCAGCCGAGGTGTTCGGGTGTTGGTTGCAATCCCGGCGGCGCGGGGTCAGTCCCGGGGCGAGGGGGCAAACGCAGGGAGGAAAACTTTCTGTGGTTTGGGGGCGGCTAAGAGGGGCTCCGGGCACACAGCCCCAGCCCTGCGCTTCCTCCGCGGTCCCGTCGCCTCCCTCCCGGTGGGGGATGCCCAAGTCCCCACAAGAGCGCCCCGCGACTGGCCGCTGGCGCCTGGCTCTCCCCGGAGATGGGGGAGGCGGCCGGGCAGGGGGCCAGCGGGGGAGGGGCGCGGAGCCCGAGCCGTCCCCGGAGGGCGGCCAACCAGGCCCGCGCGCTGGGCGGAGGGACGCGGGGGTCCCCTCTGCTGCGCAGCCTGGGGAGGCGAGGAGGGGGACAAAGCTTGGCGCGGGCCGCGTCGCCGCAGGGGCCCCGGGCGCACTCACCCCGCTCCGGGATCCGGCCGAGCCCCGAGCCGCCTCCCAGGCCCTGCGCAGCGGGTCCGCGTCCCGTCCGCCCAGCGCGGCGGCCAGCACTCGGGAGAGGCCGCGGCCCGCGAGCTCGGCCTGGGGGCGGGGCCGGGGCGGGGAGGGGGCGCGGAGGGGCGGGGCGCCGGCCGGAAGTGTGGCGGGGGACCGAGCCCGTCCGCGGGCGCAGGACTCCGGGGTCCGCGCAGGCCCGAGCCCCCCCCCCCCCCCCGCCCCTGGGCCCAGCGCGCCCTGCCGGCCCCTCCCCACGTGGCGTGGGCGCTGGGTGCCCGACCCGGGAAGGGGCAGCAGAGCCCTCCCGGCCTAGTGGCCGGCGGGGGGGCGTCCCCCCTTCCCAGCCCCAGGCCGGGGGCGGGGCGCGGGCCCGAGAGGCTCCTTTCCCTCCAAGTCGGGGACCCGGGAGTGAAGGAGCGACCGCGTGGCAGAGGCCCCCCAGCCAGGCCACCGTCCGAGGAGGGGGCGGAGAGGGGCGGAGAGCGGCCGATTGGAAACAGATGCGCGGCCGGGCACGGCCGGCACCGCGGGCAGAGGAGGGCGCCCGGCGGCAGCCAATCCCGGCGCGCGCAGCCTGGGGCCCGGGTTTGAAAACTCCACTCAGGCGCGGACCGAGGGGAGGCCAGGGCCGCCAGGGCCAGCTGCCCTCCTAGCCAATCCCGAGCGCTGGGCCTGCCCAGGCCACCCGCACGCGCCCTGGGAGGCTTCCTCCCCAACGCCCCAGCTTGAGGGATGGAGGTGGGGACACGGGCATGACCTTTAGGGCTCTAAGGAGGACGGGGACGGAACCAAAGGGCGCTGGGGGCTGAGCCCAGCCCCAGAGCGCAGGGCACCCACAGCGCAGGGCACCCACAGCGCAGGGCACCCACAGCGCAGGGCACCCACAGCGCAGGGCACCCACAGCGCAGGGCACGGCAGGGGAAGCCGAAACCTCTTCACTGATCTGGACGCAGCAGTGCTGGACACAGCCCCTCACACCGCGAGCCCTGCCCGCTCAGTGGGGTGAAGGAGTGACCCCAGACAGCTCATCCGCCACCTGGTCCCACCCCACCTCCCCCGGCTCCCAAGCCTCCCCTGCCTGGCTCCACCAGCCTCCTGTTCAACCACAGAACCCCGCTCCAGGGCGAGCACCGCGCAGGAGGTCCCCTCCCGCCCCTGCCACAGGAGTGGAAGCGGTGCCACTGCCCGGGCACCCTGAGGCTCTTCTCCCCCACGCAGCCCTACTCCAGCCAGGCACACAGTAGGTGCCTCATGGAGGCAGGCAATGGGAAGCCCAGCAGTGCCAGTCTCTGTGTGATCACCCCCCCAGGGGCCTGGGAGGTGCTGTCAGCAGGGGCATGGAACTGAGCAGCACTGACCACCCCTGGCTTGGCAGGGCACACAGTGGGCACCCCACTGTGACCAAGCCTCAGGCCCCGGGCGCAACATCAGCCAGACACGGCAGCTGTGACCTGGGGCAGATGTGCCCACTCCTGGGCTGTTCAGGACCCAGAGGGTGGTGGCCAAAGGCCACCTCCCAGCCAGCCTGCCTCTGTGGGCCTTGGGCCCGTGTCCCCATGGGGACGCCGCCTGTCCTCACCTGACGACAGTGACCACAGCAGGCTGGAGTCACGGCCACTCCAGTGGACTGGGGAGAGCTGGCCAGGTGGCCGCCGCCTCAGCAGGGAGACCCCGTCCACAGCGCCCTGAGTGTCCCCACCACAGCTCTGAGTGCCCACGTGGACCTGCTCCCCAGCCAGGCTGTGTCCTCAGAGGGCAGGCACCCAGGAGCCCCTGTAGCTGGAGCAGAGTGAGGAGGGGGAGGGTCTCTATCTGAGGACCTCGAAGGTCAGCATTGCCAGCTCCAGGAACCCACCAGGTGTCCTTGAGAGTGACCCCTGACCCCTGGACCCTTCAGCTGCTCTGCCCCCTGTGCACAGGAGGCAGCTGCCCTTGGAGGGACGCGGGGCCAGATCGCGTCAGCTCCTGCAGCTGGGACTTGGGGTAATTTTTTTCAAAATAACTTTTCTTCTAATTATAAAAGGCGCGTGCAGCAGCTCAGGGGACGCGCACCGAGGAAATAAGATGAGCAGTCACCCTCCGCAGAGAGCTGCGGGCCAGGGTCACGTTCCCACAAATGTACTGCACACCTACTGCGTGCCCGGTGCTGGGGACACAGCAGTGGTCGGACAGAAGCACCCCTGCCACCCTCGGGGGCTCACATCAAGTGAGGAGACACAACACCCCCAAAGAACCGGCCCTGAGCTCCACACAGTGCCCGGCAGTGCCAGAAGCCAGTCAGGGGACAGGAGGTCAGGGGGTGCCACAGGGGAGGTCGGGGGGCCTTCCTGGAAGGGGCCCCATCTGCCTTTGGATCCAAGTGAAGTCGGCAAATCAGCAACTCCTGTGGGAGCCGGGCTGGGGTGCACACCTGTCATCCAGCTGCCCCGGAGGCTGAGGCAGGAGGATCCAAATTTGAGGCCAGCCTGGGCAACTGAGCCAGACCCTCAGTATAAAAAGTGAAAAGGGCCAGGTGTGCAGCTCAAGGGTAGAGTGCCTCCCAGCCTTCGAGGCCCTGGCTTCACCCCCAGGGCGGAAGAATGGATTTCCAGGTGGAGAAACAGTGAGGGCAAAGGTCCTGGGGCCACTGCTGCCGTCCCATCCTCTGCATGAGAAAATGGCATCTTTTCTTCCTTTAACTGGGAATCACCATCGTGGGCATGTGCCATCGTCCAGCCCACGGGCTGAGGCTGATCCCACCATCTTCCACATGGAGTGGCCCCAAGGGACATTCTCCAATGTGCCTATGTCCACTGTGTCCAGCAGGCAACGTCCCAAGCAGGGCGGACACACTGTGCTGTCCCCGTGCCCTGATGCAGGACCCACCGCCTCTGCCCTCCTCATACTTGGGAGCTCAAACCACCTCTGCCAACCACCGGTGCTCGCCGGCCTCCTTCCCCAGGAGAACTGGTTGGACAGCCTCCCCCAGCCTCCTGCCCCAGGCCCCGTGCCCGGCCCTCCCCGCCCAGCACGGCATTTGTGACCCGGGGCAGTGAGCCTGTGCCAACCAGCCAGGCGCCTGCCCACACACACCAGAGCCCTGGCGCCGCCTCTGCCTGCCGGGCACTGCCCGCCGCAGACACACCCCAGCTCCGCGGCCTTTGTCACCTGCTGGCCCCGCAGTCTGCCTACGCCCCGCCCCTTCTGGGCAAATGCAGTCGGCTTCAGGAATGGCTGGAGCCAGCACCCCGGTTGCTCCTCCCGTGTCCACCGCCTGTCGCTGAGGGCAGCTGTGACCCGCCAGGGCTCAGGCCAGAACCTGGGCAGTGACCCTGACTCCCAGCCTCCCCTCGGCTGCCTGTGTGGAGAGACTGACTCAGACCTTTCCTCCTCCGCGTCCCGTCCCGACGTCCCCCCCCAGTACTGCCTCCGAGGCTCGGTGCAGTCCTCCCAGCGCTGGCCCGACTCCTGCCTGAGCCCCTGCAGCAGCCAGAGGGCACCTGTGAGCAGCTGAGGGGGCCGTCCCCTGCCCCAGTGGCTCCCGCTTCCCTCACAACCAGCCCTGTCCCCTCCCTGCCTCCTGCCTCCCCCTCCCTCCTTCTCCTGCTGCAGCCTCACTCTGCCCCAGCAGGCCAGGCTTGCCTGCCTCAGGGCCTTTACACGGCTGTGCCTCTGCCTGGACTGCTCCTCCTCCATGCTCTCATGAGTTTCCTGAGCTCACCTCCTCAGAGAGGCCAGCAGAGCGCGGGGCTCAGAGGCGCCCCCATCACGCACCCCTGGATTCCGTTCACCCTCGCAGTCCCAGAATGGCTTACTGTCTAGTCCGAGCCACCCAGCTCAGGCACGGAGCGCCCTGCTGGTCACTCGATGCTCCTGGGGGCCCTGCCTGCCTTCAGGGTGCCAGGCTGCAGTTCTGGACGGAGACAGACTTCTGCCACCGCGGACGGGTCTGTGGACGGCTCCGGGGGTCGGCTCAGCCCTGGTCCCTGCTGGGTCCCGGGGCCTGGCATACAGTGAGTGCTCAGTAAGTGCTTTTTAAACGAATAAGTGGACAAATGGGTGGCGAAGGGGCCTTACAGAGCCAGCAGAGCTGGCCTGCAGGACAGGGCCCCAGGGACCATCAGCGCCTCCCCGCTCTGCCCGCCTCACCCCGGTCACCAAATGTCCACTTCCAAGGCAAAGTGGGGGGCCAGGGGGAGAAGCCCCACGGTGGACTCCAGGCGGACCCAAGCACCTGGGGCAGAAATGTACAGGAAGCTGCCCGCGCCAGGGCCCAAGTGCTGACCGCCACGGGCAGAGGACAGAGGGGCCAGCCCTGCCCCTGCCCCCAGCCAGCCTGGGCGACGGCTGGGCGAAGGGACCGGCCACCTCCTTTCCAACAGAAGCCCAGAGACCCCTCCTCGGCCCCTGCGCCTGCCAGGGCCCAGTGAGGTCCCGGCCAAGTCCCTCCCGCGCCCCGCCCGCCCCCAGGCGCAGATTCACTGTGACTCGCTCGCGCAGGGCACCGGCTCCACCGCGCAGGGCACCGGCTCCACCGGGACACACCAGCCAGGCCCCGCTCACGGGCTGCTCTACCGCGGCCAGCAGCCCCGGGCTTTGTCACAGACGCAGCAGGGTCTACAGCTGGGGACGAGCCGGGCCTCCACCTCAGGCCACCCCAGTCCTGTTGTTGTTTGAGACAGGGCTCCCTAGGTTTCTGAGGCTGTCCTCCAACTTGCCATCCTCCTGCCTCAGCCTCCAGTCGCTGGGATGACTGGGGGATCCCCGCGCCTGGCAGAGCCTTCCCCTGGGACGGGCCGTGGCTCCTGGTCTCAGAGGTCAGCCCCCGCCGAGGCAGGAGGCCCTGACAAGGTCCCCGCCCACCTGTGCACCCAGGGGGACTGGCTGCTGGTGCCCGAGGCTGATGTTCAGCCCAGGTCCTTGAAGACCAGGAAAACAGACGGACATCAGAGAGGTCCTCAGAGCGGAGCCTGGCGCAGCCCCTAATCCCCAAGGACTGGACCTGCGGGGTCTGGCCGAATGAGGGTGGGCCAGGTTCTGGCCGTAGCTGAAATGCTGGCTCTGGGGGACACAGTGTGACAAGGTCCCAACCTTCAGGGGGAGAGAGAGTGGCAGACGGTGGCAGCCAAGCAAAGACACAGGCAGGGAGGGAGTCTGGGTGGTGGGCACAGCGCGTGCCAAGGTCCTGAGGTGGACAACCCTGAGTTCTGGAGGAAGGGGGCCGGTGTGGCTGCAGTACAGTCCTCACGATGGTTCCTTTCTCCCTACCCCAGCATTTGTTGATCGCCAACTGTGTACTAGACCCCAGGCTGGGCCCTTGGGACCCAGGGTGACCCAGGCAGCCTCCCCCAGGCCTGTTGGGGAGGCAGGTCCCAGGAGCTCCAGGTCCCAGGGGGCTGGGGGACAGCCTGGCTGGTGATGGGGGGACTCCACATCCAAGGCAGGGAATCCGGGGACAGGGACAGGTGGCCCGGGCCACAGGAACCCATGCACCAAGGTGGGGGGTGAGCGGGGCCCAGGAGGGAGGCCGGATCAGCTCAAGATAGGCGGAGGGGGGCCGCGCACAGGGCGGTGACGCCAGCGCGGTGGCCCCGCGTCTCCTGGACACACAGCCCCGCGGCGGCGTCTCACACTGGTGGATGCTCGGGTCGGCCCAACTGTGGGAGTCTCTGGTCCCTCTGTCCCTGGGAAGCTGCTGCCTGTCCCGCCAATGCCGAGCCGGGCAGCCGGGGCGGAGGGACAAGAGGACCCCCCACTCGATCGGGGACATGTACGTGGACGCCGTCCCCAGAGGACAGTCAGCTGTCATGAAGTCCCGCGTCCCCTGGATCAGGTACACCCACCCCGGAGCTCACGCCCCCATGGAAGGGCCCTACCTGGTTCCCAGGACGAGGACGGGGACAAGCAAGGTGCCCAGCAGCAGGGGACTGGCTGCGATGACAGCGCCCGGGACAAAAGGCGGCATCTGAGGCCCGTGCTACCTCCCGGTCCCTGAGGGGCCCAGAGCCACGCTGCGGCCGGAGCTTAAGTGGCGCGAATGGAAAAGAGAGGAGATTCTGTTTGCGGTGACAGCGGCCCCGTGTCAAATGCCACCTGTGGCTCGAGGCCATGGTGGAAGGTCTCACTGGGGGCTGGTCTCTGTGAGCCGCGAGGCCCGGAGGCCACGTGGCCGCAGGGGTCCCCAGGCCCCGACAGGTACCCTGATGAGGAGATGGCTGTCCTGGGGACGCGGGCTCTCCCTGCGTCCCGAGTCCTCCCCGTGGACCGCGGTCCCCACGCGTCCCAGTGCCTGCTCCTGAGCCTGGAGCGGCCCTCATTCTGGTTTCGTCTCCCGGGCAACAGGCAGGGACACCCCAGCCTCAGAGGAAAGCCCCTCCCAACGTCGGTGGCCCAGACCCCCATCAGCCACTGCGACGTCCCCAGCACCTGCTCGGGGCTGGGCAAACAGTCAGAGCCCCATAAATGCACACTGGGTGGGCAAAAGAAGAGGTGGGGAGCCCGCATGGGCCAGGGCTGCGGGCAGCTGGAACCAGGGGCAGGCTGGGCACTGACCACCACGCCAGGCTGCTCCCCCACAGCCCCAGGAGGCCAGTCTCTGGGCACAGCTGCCAGCCGAGGTGACCTGGGGGCCTCCTTCCTGGGGCCTCCTTCCTGGGGCCTCCTTCCTGGGCCTCCTTCCTGGGGCCATGCTCAGTACTGGGAAGAGGGCAGGGCAGGGCGCCAGGCCCAGCGAGGATCATATGTTCATCAGAATCTTAAACAAGAGCCCTGCAGCCGCTGTCAGCCTGGCAATGGCTTTTATGGTAATCAGCGATGAATCACCCACAATGCCTGGCGAGCGCGCGGCTCCTGGCCGGTCCTCGGCTGATTCGCACGCTCGTTCGCACGCTCGTGTGACTGTGCCCCTCCTCCGCCCGCCCTTCTGCATCCGTGGGCGTTGGGGGGAGGGCAAGGAGCTGGGTGTAGGGGGCACTCCTGCACGGGCCTCGGCCTGGGTGCAGGACAGGCTGAGGCGGAGTGAGTGCAGGCTGGACGGGGGAGCTGGGTGTCACCGAGGACTGAGGCTGGCAGCTCTGGCCACGGAGGCACGAAGGCGGGCTGGACCGGTTCTAGTGCTGCTGTGTGGCCCTGGGCAGGAGTCTCACCCTCTCTGGGCTTCAGTCTCGTGGTCTGCAAACCAGGCCCTCCCAGTGCCAGACCTTGGCCACCACGTCCCGAGCAGTGCATCCTGGGAACAAGCCAGGCAAGGGTTCCACCGCTGGGGTGCTGGTGTGACAGGTGCTGGGACAGCTGAGCACTCCCAACGTCACATCTACCTTACAGTGACGTGCCTTTAGGGTCCCTAGTGTGGGCTACTCCAGGAGTCGCCCCCAGGCTGCTCACCAGCTCTGGGAAGCCCCGCGCTGGCCGGTCCCCACGCACAAACTCGAGCCAGGGACCTGGGATCTCTGGAGCCCGCCCTGCGCTCCGCTCTGCTCCGGCCAGGCAGGCCCGTTCCCCGAGGTCCCCGACTGCCCTGTCCCCTGCCCTCCCCACCTCCTAAGCCGCAGGCAGGCAGACCCCGGGTAAAGACCCACCAGGGTGTCCCCAAGGGCAGGCTCCCTCCCGTCTCCTTCACCACTCTGTTCCCAGCACCTCACCCAGTGCCCGCATACAGTAGGTGCTCAATAGATGCCCACTAATGGCCCTCTAGAC
Organism: Callospermophilus lateralis; assembly: GCF_048772815.1. Classification (NCBI taxonomy): domain Eukaryota; kingdom Metazoa; phylum Chordata; class Mammalia; order Rodentia; family Sciuridae; genus Callospermophilus; species Callospermophilus lateralis. The sequence goes on along the minus strand of NC_135305.1, from coordinate 221,788,458 downwards.
CCCAGCAGGGCCCTGGGCCCAGCAAGGGCATGGTGACTACTTACCAAATGCAGAAGGCTCTCCCCAGGGTGGGGCCGAGAGGCCAGAGGGGTGAGTGCCCACGAGGGGGCGGGGCACTGGTGGAAGAGTATGCAGCCCTGGAGACAGCAGGCGGCTCCATCCAGCCAACCTGGTACCCACAGGGGAAACCTAGGATGGAGCAGGGGCCCGGGAAGAGGGGACCGGGCAGGAGCCCGCCTCTGCGGCTCCAGTCCCCACGGCAATGGCCACAGTACCTGCTGCGGGCCAGGCTCGGGTCAAAGCCCTGAGGCAAGACACTGTGCTGAATCCTCTCTACCTTACAGGGAACACTGGGCTCAGAGAGGTCAGGCTACTTGCCCAAGGTCACACAGGCTGGCAGTAACAAAGGAAGGACAGATATGAACGCAGGCCTCCCGTCCCCAAATCCGGCCTGGGATATGCTGTGTGGCTGGTATTCAGCAGGCGATCTACAAATGCTTTGGAGATGCCCAGGAACAAAGTGAGTGGAAACAGGCCTGTGGCCAGGTAGATCGGTGGACAGGGACGGTGGGCAGTGCCCCAGGGGAGGCCAGGGCCCTCCCCCCACAGGAAGCTGGCTACAGGGGCCAGGCGGTGGGAGGGGACAGCTGGCTCTGGCCTCCTTCCTCCTGTGACGAGGCAGGCAGCCAGGGTCGACGGGGCCACCCCACCTGTCACCCGGGACATGCTCATCAGGAGCTTGGGGACGTGGGACCACAGAGGCGGGTGGCGGGGGGGGCTGTGTGGGCGGCAGTGCCTGGCCCCTGTCACGTGTGCCCTGGTCCCCACGGCCCCTGCTTCAGGGAAACCGCCCGAGGTCCGCCCGAGCTTGCAGAGTGACCACGTGACCTGGGCTCCGAGACCACGCACCGCCAGGCCTGCTGGCACGCTCTGCTCCTCGCTGACCGTGTGGCCTCAAGCACGGCACTGCCCTCTAGAGCCTCGGGCTCCCATCGCTGAGGTCAGGGCGCTGCCCTGGGCCGCGGCGAACAGCGGGGACTCTGGATTCTAAGCCACCCGAGTCCTGTGCTGTGTGGCCTCAGACGAGCAGCTGCGCCTCTCTGGTCTGCTCTCTTCATCTGTTAAAGGCTCCGTGTTGACTGGAATGAACCACCAGGTGACCCGGCTACCCCTCTCCTCGGTCCACACCCGAAGGACTTAAGGACAGCACACGGCAGGGACGCGGCCACGCCGACGTCCACACAGCCCGATCCACAAGAGCCAGCTGTGGGAGAACTGGAGCCTCAGTCGAGGCAAGACACCGCGGCGTCTGCACACAGAGGACGTCACTCGGCACTGAGAGGGGACAGCGGAGAAGGCCACGGAGCTGCAGTGAGCAGTCCCCAACCAAGGGCCGAACGTCCTCTCTGAGTGGACGCTGCTCCGTAACTGGGGGGCGGTTTGTGGGAAGATGGAGGGACGGGGTCAGGAAAGGGTGGGGGACGGGGCAGGGAGGCGGTGGACTGGGGTGGACATCACCCCCTGGGTGAGCAACCAGGGAGACGGGAGGCCGCTGCCGCGTGCTCGGTGAGCCCCGTGCATCCTGCTGTCGCGGACCTGATTAAATGGACACATCGAGTAACTTTTTAAAAAGCTCCTCGGGCCGGGGCGGTGGCTCAGCGGTAGCGCCCTGGCCTGGCACGTGCCAGGCCCTGGGTCTGACCCTCAGCACCACAGTAAAGGAGTTGTGCCAACCACGGCCCAAACCCTCACGTTTGAGTCCCTGGATCAAGCCAGGCCTGAAGCTGGTGTCCATAACATGGGCCTTTTTAGCGACAAGAGCCCATCAACTCCCCTGTCCTGCCTTTAACCAGTGGACTTGACCTGGGCCTCCGGCTTGCAGCCCGCTGTGTGCCGGGGGCAGAGCCCCATGAGCAGCCAGGGCGGGGAGCCGAGCCCCGGGACCTGCTCAGCAGCCTCAGTGCCCGACCCCAGGGAGCAACAGCCAGGTGGCCACTCAGCCCAGTGAGGGCAGGCCCCGCGGACGGCCACGGGCGGGGCAGCGGCCCTCCCCGCAGAGCTGTGGCCGCCGGCTCTGCACCCCCCCGGCCAGGCCCGCCCGCTGGTCAAGGCCCTTGTCTCCTCGTGGGGCCGGAGAAGCCCGGGAACCCCGCCCCGCTGCCCACCCGGGGCCACTGCAGCCGCCCCCAGACCCAGGTCCCGAGGCTCCCCCCGAGCTGCCCACAGAGAGGGGACCCTGAGTGGCCTGCCGCTCTGACCGGGGACTAAGCACCGCCCCAGGGGCCACCTGGCTGCCCCAGGACTTCGCTTCTGGCCGCCCCGAGGGACCTGTGGCAGGTGACAAGGCCAGGCACCTGCTGACCTCGCAGGGCCGCTGCGGCCTGCCGACGCGGGGACTTCTCCGGGCAGGAGGCTCAGCCCGTGGTGGGGCCCAGAGCAGGGCGGACGCTGGGAAGCGCAGAGCCCTAGGAGGTGGCGCTCAGAGAGGCTGAGCCATGGACGCAGGTCACACAGCCCGGTGAGAGGCGGGAGCAGAGTGTGGGCCCTGCGCCTCCCCCGTCCATGGAGCTACTGACCGCACATGTCCCCCTCCGACGGGGCGGACGGGGCACCGGGACGGTCCTGGCTCTCAAGGGCCTCCACCGTCCGTGCACGGGTGCAGGGCCACCTGGGAGCCAGGCAGGGCCCGCGAGGCCAGCACCGAGGGACCCTGGCTGGGCCACCCAAGCAGGTGACGGAGCTCCCTGGGCCTCGATCTCGTCTGTCCAGGGGCCACCAAAGCCCCCTCTTCCACACACAGATGCTGCCAAGACGGAACCAGGGTCCTCAGGTCCAGGCCACCGCCACCCGCGGGCCAGGCTGCACCCCAGGGCCTTGGCACGGCTGCAGCCCGTCTCTGGGTTCCTCCTTCGCCTCCATCTGGGCTTTGGCCAACCGCCCCCCGCTTGATGGCGACGTCCTTAGTGAGAACCTCAACCTCTGCCCCGGGTCCCTCTCTCTCCCACTGCCCTCTGATGGGCCAGCTCTGGTCACTAGCTGTCCCCGCCACCGCCCCAGGTGACCCCAGCACAAACCAGAGCTGGCTGCAGCTGACCAGTGCCCCCCAAGGCCTTCCTTCCCCGTGGGGCTCTGCCCTCGGCCACACCTGCCAGGCCAGAGCAGGAAGCGGGGGCGGCCGCTGCCCACGGCCTCGGCCAGGCACGTCCCGCAGGCAGCAGGGCAGCTGCACGGTGACCTGGCCACGTCCTCACATGGGGGGGCGCTGGCTCTGGGAGGGCCGATCCCAAGGGCAGTGCGACCCCAGGCCACGGGCGGGGGGCAGCGGGGGGGCCACAATGCCCCGGGGACAGCACGCGGAGGCGCAGGACACGCGGCCCTCGCCCCCCCACGGGACCCTCTGCCCCGGCCTGTGGCCACCAGCAGCCCCGTGGTGGCCGCCGAGCCCAGGGAGAGGCCGTCCAGCGGCACAGGCCGTGGGCAGAGCCGGGTCCGGGCTACTTTAAAGGGGCTATTTCTGGAGGCCGAGGGCAGAGCGCGGGGGCGGGAGGAAGGAGCGGCCGCGGGAACAGCGACCGCGGGGACAACAGCCGCGGGAAGGGGCAGGAGCAAGGGCACGGCCACCTGGTCCAGCAAGCACAGGGGCCACGGCCAGGGCGGCCACCTCCAGCCCCGGCCCCTCCCAGTGGACGGGCCAGGCCTGACCCAACCCCGCAGGAGGGCCCCACATGGGGGACACAGGGGACACAGGGGGACACAGGGGGACACAGGGCTGCCCTTGGCAGGCGACACAGCTGGGTCAGGCCCAGCAGGACAGGGGCAAGGCAGGGCCTGGGGGAAAGCCTGGACGTCCACTGGGCCTGCGGTGGCCGGGGCCTGCAGAAGGCGGCAGAGGCCTGGGACAGTCAAGGCGGGGCTGTGTGCACAGCCACCTCGTCAGATCGCACAGAGGGTTCGTGCAAAGGCCCTGGGGCAGGATAAGCCTGGTGAGCTGAGGCTCACCAGAGGAGAGGGGTCAGGGGGCAGTGCACGGGCAGGTGCAGGGCCCTGAGGGCAGCCAGAAGACCTGGCTCTGCCCCAGGGGTCGGGAGCCTGGAGGGCTGTGGGTGGCGAGGGGCCGGACCCAGGTGCTCAGAGCAGCTCAGGCTGCAGTGGAGGCTGGGGGAGGCTGGGGGAGGCTGGGCCAGGCGGAGGCAGGAGGCAGGATGGGGAGGACAAGTCCCGGACGGCAGCCGTGGACCAACAGGCCGACCCCCAGGACAGGCCCACCTGCGGCCTAGCGCACAGTAGGTGCGCAGTAGCTACGAGCGCTGTCCTAGGGATCTGGCCCACACGTCCTGACCTGGGCGGGCGCACTGGGCATCGAGGGCAGATGTGGCTTCGCCCTTGTGCCCCCCACTGTCCTGCTGCAGCTGCAGAGGGTCCCCTGGTGGGGACGAGGGGAGCAGGACGGGCTTCCAGAGCCAGTGGGGCCCCGGCAGAGCCCTCCTGGCTCAGCTCTGCTGCCCAGTGACCTGGGCAGGCCATGCACCCTCTGGGCCTCGATTCCCTTCTCTGTGGCCTGCACCCGGCGTGCACCACGCTGGCCTCGCACCGCGTCCTCCTCTTCACCGCCACAGGACACTGCGAGCCGGATCCCGGGGCACAGGCAGGAGCAGCCTTGTCGCCAGGGACCACCGTGTCCCGTGTTCACATGTAGCCATGGACCCAACCAGGCTGGCCGGCCAGTGCCAGCAAACTCAGAGGGATGGAGCTCACATTGGCCTTGGAGGAAGACGTTGGGCTCCTTCCATCTTTTCCATCCCTCACTCTTGTCCGTGACCACTGCCCCCATGGTCCAACATGGTGGCCAGAGTACCTGCCATCACCTCCATAGTCCAGATGGGAGTAGAAGGGAACATGGACCACCCTCTTCAAAGGCATTTCCAGGAAATCCTTCTCATTTATCCCAAACAGATGGCGTAGCCAGCTGTAGGCAGGGGACACCAGGAGATGTCGTCCCCTCCAGGTGACCACATGCTCAGCTAATCATCACAGTTCAGATGTAACGGAGGAGAATGAAGGGACACTGGGACCGCGGCCCGTGGGGCCTGGTCGTAGGGTCCACCCCGAGGTCAGCCTGCAGAGACATGCCTCCATTCACCCCCAGGTCTGCCCTCCCCTAGCAGAGGCCCCAAAGGCTGGACGGACCTGCCGCCCGCGTCCCCCAAGCACCGGGCACCCCCATCCCGCCTCGTGCCCACCAGCAAGGCCCCGGCCATCCATGTCCTCCTGCTCGGGGAGCAGCCGTCGGGGCGTGGGCCAGCGGCTGAGTTTCCGAGGTGGCCCTGAAGTGCGAGCCTCCTGCCGCGGCCTCCCGCGTCACCTGGGAGACAGGCTGTGCCCTGGGCCAGGCTCCTCAGTTTTGGAAGAGAAATCGCGTGGGCCGCGAGGGCCCCGCACAGGGGTCTGGAGGCCCCGGGGCCTGGGGGCGACCTCGGCACCGACAGAGGTCACAGTGACCCCCGCATGGAGGGCTCTGGCCACGCTGGCGGGACTCGGTGTCCCCGTGGCGGATGGTGCCTCGCCCAACCCCCGCCCGCACCAAGCAACCGGGCCAGGCTGCCCGCGGCCGGGTCCCTGCAGCGCCTGCCCCGGAGGCCCTGGGTGGCTTCCGGAGAGCCTGATGGCCACGAGGAGACCGCGGCCCCAGCGAGGAAGCCCCTGGCCCCGGTCACGCTGCACGAGGGGCTGGCCAAGTCCCCAGATCCGGCCCCAGAAGGCCAGTTCTCTGCTGGCCACTCCAGCGCCTCCTGTCCCCTCTGGTCAGACGTGGAGGACGTGGCGTGGACATCAGGGCTGGGGGGCTTCGAGTCATCTGTCCCTGCCTCTGCGTACTTTTGGGGTCCCAGGCCCTTTGGGCTTCTTTCCAGGAGGGGGGACATCTTGTGGCTTGGTCCCCAACCCCTAAACACCTGTCCTTGAGGCCAGCTTGAGGTCAACGGCCAGACCCAGCACTCAACGGCCACCCACCACTGCTCTGCGCCAGAAGCCACAGCTGCACAGGGCTCAGAGAGGGCAAGGCTGTGCCTGAGGCCACACAGCACCTCTCCTCGGGCCGGGGTTCCTGGGCGCCCTGCACAGGGACAGCGAGATGGGCCTCAGATGTGGCCACCACCTGCAGCCACATGTGTTCCCAGTGCCATCAGAGCAGGGCGAGGGGCGCTGGCCAGGACCTGCCGATCGGGCCTCCCGTGGCGCCTGCCTGGTGGGCACAACCAGCCTCTGCTGTGGGGGGGGGGCTGGCGGCGCCCAAGGGCCAGACGGCGACTGGAGAGAGGCCTGGGGGGTCGGTGGTGGGGACCAGAGGGCTGCGGGGACCCTGTGGCACAGGGGTGACCTGGCAAGGAACGGCAGGGGGATGGCCTGTGCGGCCCGAGTAGACGGGGCAGCGGTGAGAAAAGCAGGAGGCGAGGAGCAGAGGAGGACGCCGGGGCTGTCCAGAGAGGGAGAGCAACTGCCCCAGGGTCACACAGCTCCTCAGCAAAAGCTCCTGAAGCAGAGAGGTCGGCTCCCAGCCATTCAGCCGGGCGGGGCCACCCTGACCGCATGCTGCGGGGGCGGGGGACGTCATCAGCCTGTCCCTGCTGCCGCCACCGCACCACTACTGGCCAGGGTGCAAAATGAGGCCGCGGGCTCCTCCCTCAGAAATCCGGAATTCCGCGGCAGGGCCAATAGCTGAACTGGGCCTGCTGCTGCGCCACGGGCGCCACGGGCTCCGCGGGCACCCAAAAGCCTGCCTGGGCCTGGACAGGGTCCGGCTGTCCCACCGTGAGCCTTCCCCGCCTCAGTGTCCCCGACGGCAGGACAGGGCGCCTCAGGACGGGGGCCGGGGCAGGCAGGCGGCTCCCCCAGGGCCTGCAGAGAGGAAGGTGTCCCTGCGCCGTGACACCAGGGGACCCAGGAGGCCGCAGGCGAGTGTCCCCACCTCACAGATGGGGAACGCGGCTCGGGATGGCGAGGTGGGTCCCTGTCCCCGGGCACCACAGCTCGCAGCCTGGGCCTGGGGGCACCGAAAGCCCTGCCCCTGCGTCCTGCGGGGGTGGCCCCAGCGCTGTCCTGGGCCTGTCCACTCGCAGCCCAGCTCCTGCAGTCAGCTGGGCACGGGACAGGGACAACTGGCCCAGTGACCTGGTGCCCTGGCCCAGCAAGGGGACGCACGGGGGCCACATGGTTCCTGGCCCTGCCCGGGGGCCAGGGCCTCCTCCGGGACTGATCTAACTCAGGCCGAGGCTGTGCCCGCTGACCGCTGCCACCTGGGCCCTGGCCTCAGACTCCCGCGAGCCACCAGGGCCTTGGGGCTGCCGAGGAGGTGGCCGGGCTCTGACCCCATTTCACAGCCCAGAAAACCCAGGTCCCGAGGGCAGTGGAGGCGCCAGGGGCCACGGGCCTGCCACCGGGAGGGCTGTCCACCACCAGGTGGCCTGAGGACAAGAGAGGCAGGCAGAACCCACCCGTGCTGCCCCTGGGAAGCCCAGCCACACGCTGCAGGGACACTTGGGGGCGGGGCCGCTGCAGATGGCCTGGTCCCCTGTCCCTGGAGAGAGTGGCCACCCTCACAGGTGCCCTGTCGCACCTTCAGGCTGGCGCCTGCCAGGCCTGGGCTGCGCAGGCAAAGCTGTGTGGCTTCGGGAAAGTTCCTCTCCCTCTCTGGGCCTCAGCCAGCTCAGCCGCAGCCTCCACAGCTGATGTGACAGCGGGGCCAGGGGTTGTTAGCCCTGGGGACAAGGACAGTCCTGTCACCACCAGGCGGGTCGGGCTGCGCGGGGCTGTTAGAAAGCGCACGGGGGCTGGGTGGCGGCTGGGTGGCGGCTGGGTGCCGTGACCCTGGGCCGGAGCCTCAGTGACACAAAGCTGTGCTCCCGCCTCAGTCAAAGGGACGCGTTAGAGACAAAAAAACACAGCGGACAGACAGACAGACGGAGGCTCACCTCCAGAGGAGGCACCGAGGCAGGGGGTCTGTGTCACCAGGGCAGGGCACAGGGAGGGCGGTGGCGGGAAGGCAGGCCGTCCGAGGCCCCCAGGCTCAGCTCCCGCGGGCGCCTGGCCCGGCCAGTGGGGCGACGGATCAGGCCCAGGACGCGGGGACGCCCCGGCTCACGGAGGCTGAGTCATCCCATGGCTCCGGCGCCCACCCTGCAGGGGCCGCAGGGAGCTGCCGCCGGGGGTCCCTCTGCGGAGCAAGGAAGCTCCATGGGGTCCCGTGGGGCAGAAGGGCACTTGGGACCCACCCCACCGCCCGGGGTAGGTAAGCGAGGACCCCGCGGCAGCCCCAGCGCCAGGCTCCCGCGCCACCCCAGGGCCTCCCACAAGCCTGGGGACGAGCAGCCGCCCAGAGAGGCCGAAGCCCTCTCCTGAGATCACACAGCCTCGGGCAGGGCCTTGGCCAGGGCCCTCTAAGGAGGTGGAGCCTGCAGTCCCCCTGTTGGGCAGAGACCCCCTGAGGGTCAAGTGGGCAGGCATCCACCTGGGGGGAGTCCCCACACTGTCGCCTGTGGGCTGTGTGACCTGGGGCCAGTGCAGACGCCCGTCTGCGCCTCACTGTCCCTCTCTGAAGCACAGGGACGGTGGCAGCGACCCGGCTGGCGGGCTGAGGGGCAGGGCGAGGGGCGGCCCTGCTGGCTGGGACCGTCCTGACACCCCCCCATTTGCTAATCACGGGGTAACCAGAAGTGGCACTAAATCACACACACAGGCGGTGGCCCTGCATCTCCACCAGCACCCCGTCACCCACGGCGATCCAACGTCGCAGCGGCCACCCGGCCCTCTCCACGCAGCCTGCCCCTTCCAGAGCTGTGGCCACTCCACCCTGTGGTCCCCAACGCAGACATCAGGAGTCCTGGAAAAGATCCAGCTGACACCGGACGTGCTGAGCGCAGGAGGCGCTTCCCCTACACCTTCTCAGGTCACCACTTGCCCAACGCAGGCCAGAAATGTACCATCTTGGAGACGGTACAGGACACAGAGAGGTCAAGCAACCTGCCCCATTTTGCACAGCGCAGGTTGTGGCTGCGGAGTCAGAGCATTGCCCAGGAAACAGAGGGTAACCTCGTTTGGCAAGCAAAGATGCCCCCGCACAAAGAAATGAAGGGACAGAGGCGAGGTCACCCAGGGAGGGAGGGGGAAGGAGAAAACCAGGAGAAACAATTGGAACCTTCAGCGGGGGCAGGTGGCCGGGAGACACCGCTTCCCACAAAGACAGGGAAGAAAGGGAAGAGCTTCAAACGCAGCCGGCCACCTCGGACATTGAGAGCCACGGACAGAATCGGCCCCTTCGGGAGGGACATTTGTCAAGGCAAAGGGTGGGGGAGTCACGGTGACCCAGAAACCCGAGCTCCCAGCCCCCCAGCCGGGATCTGTGGGAAGCAGAAGGGACAGGGACGGACCAACCCAGGTCTATTTTCAGGTGTGGAATCCTCTGGCCTCCGCAGGAGCGAGCTGCCTGTTGGGGAGCAGGAGATTCCGGGGCCCAGAATAGCAGCAGCCCCCAGGCCCCGCTGGCCAGGCTGGGGGGGGACCTGCAGTGCCGAGGAGGAGGAGGAGAGAGCGAGAGAGAGAAAGAGAGGGAGACAAAAATAAGGCGACATGAAGTCCAGGCCTCCGTGAGTCACCGCGGCCATCCCGCCGAGAGCGAGCCACAGCGCCCCACGCACGCCCCCGCCTGGAGACACCAGCCAGCGCCGCCGGCTGCGGGCCTTTCCTGGTCCCTTTTCTCTTTCCCTCGAGGAGCTGCGGATGGGACTCCATGGCCAGGCAGGCGACGGCCACCGCCAAGGCTCAGCCCGATTTTTTCTAAGGTGCAACAAATGCACAGTTTAATCTTAACTTCATTCTTCTTATTATTTTAATGTCTTTTCTTTCCTTAAAAAGGGGAGAGTGGAGCCACCGTCAACACTCAACACCCCTGAACCTCAGGTCCGAGAGACCCCAGCTGCCACCTACTTCCCGTTATTTTAATGTCTTTTCTTTCCTTAAAAAGGGGAGAGTGGAGCCACCGTCAACACTCAACACCCCTGAACCTCAGGTCCGAGAGACCCCAGCTGCCACCTACTTCCCGTGCAACCCGGCACTTGGACCCACCCTCTCTGGGCCACCGTTTTCAAAGACAGGTGCAATCTCTGCCCCGAGGTCAGCCAGCCTCGCCTCCGAAGCCTCCAGCGGCTCCAGGCACCGCTCCCCTCCCCACAGTCCCCCGCATTCAGCATGTCAAAGTGCCCCCTGGTGATCCAGTCGCCGGGCGGGCCGTCCAACAGCTTTTGGATTCGGGTGGAAAAAGACAAAATTAAGACTTGGCGAGGCTGGACCTCGCTGCCCGCGGGCTTTGTCCCGGCCTCGGCAGGGCTGCGCACTGGGCGGCGCGAGCCTGCCCTCTCTGCGCCAGAGCCGCGGCGCTCTGCCAGGAGAGCGGCCGGGGTCCCTTCCAATCCCGACCTGGCCTCTCTGCCGCAGGGAAGGGCGGCGAAGGGCACCGGGAAAGCTTGGCGAGGGGCTCTGGGAGCGGGGCTCTGCGCGCCCCTGGGAGCAGGAGCCCGGAGAGGCCCAGGACGCGGAGGAGGCCCCGCAGCGCGCGCCCTGGGCCCCCGGACGCCCCGCGCGGGAGCCGGGACAGGGACGCCCCGCCACACCCCAGCCGCGCTGGGTCCTCCCTGGCTGCGCCCAACTCCGGAGAGCAGCGAGCGGGCGGCAGAGGACGCGCTCTGAGCCCCAAACACAGCCTCGCGCGTTCCCCAACCTGCTGGGTTTATAAATATCCGCCTTTATTTTTAGGGTTCCTCCGCTGCCCCCACCCCGGCTCTACGCCCCCGCCGCCCCCCACGCGGCGGCTGCTACCGACGCAGCCGGCAGGTGAACCCGGGGCCACCGGCGGCCGCGCTGCGCCTCGGCCACAGCACCTTGGCCCATGCCCCGTCACCGTGCTGACCCTCATTCCGTCCACGCAGCCACCAGGAGAAACAGCGAAGCCACAGGTCTCCCGGCTCCGCGGAGGCAGCTGGAGGAACCCGCTGCTCACACACCTGCAGGCCCAGAAGGCCAGAGGGGAAACCGAGTCACTCCAGGGACGGTGGGAGGGACCCGCCGCCTGCTGCGACCCAGGGCTGGGCTCCCGAAGGAAAGGGGCACCCGGGTGCCGCCAGGGTGCACCCCTGTCAGATGCTACCACTGAGTCCCTGGTTCCAGGAGGCTCCCCTCACTCCACTGCGTCCCCGAGTGGGGGGAAGGCCTGGTGTCTCCTAGAGGGACGGACAGACAGGAAGATGCCAGGACTCCCGTGGGGAGTGGGATAAAATTGAAGACCGGAGGCTGCAACCCTGAGCAGCAGGAGCCGGCAGCAGCGCTGGCAGCTCCAGGAGCCTGGGGCCAGGCGCCCACCACACGCCAAGGTCAAAGGCGCCAGGGACCCTGGGAGGGGCGATCCCCCAGGGGCCAGCCTCAACCTGGCAGTGCCCTCCAAGGCCACACGGGGCCAGGCCACAATCACCTGTCACCTGCGCCCGCAGGAAGGGGGCTTCAGGCCAGCATACTACCTCCTGGGACAGCATCTCAGGATGGCCACTGACCGTGCAAGCCTCTGTCACCCCTGGGGGCCGATGTCACCAGCGAAACGCAGGAATAGAAAAGCCATGAGCTCACCAGGCAGGCTGGGTCCCCCGCGACCTTCTGTTTGCCTCAGCCCAATTATTCCAACTCTCAGGGCAGCCAGTACAGCGGGCGCCGGCCCCAGGGGGGTTTCTGGGGCTCCCCCCCCAGAAGTGCACCGTCATGATGAAGGTGCCCCCCGGGTATGGGCACAGGGCAGGACAAGCTTTCTGGGGGGAAGAGGGCAGACACCAATGGAAGGGAGGCAGAAGGAGAGTTGAGGGGGACACTAGAGCGGGGAGGGGGTCAGCCAGGAAACTCGGGCCCCACTGGGGGCATAGCATCTGAGGGCGGGAAGCAGCACCCCCATTCCCAGCTGCCTGCCTGCCTTCCTCCGCCAGAGTATCAGCTGGCACAAGAAGAGAAGAGCGAGGGACAGAAGGCAGGCGAGATTGGCAGGGGGAGGGGGCACAAAGGCAGGGGGACCCTGGGAGGGGGAGGGGAGCTATGCAAATGGCAGGATCGACTGAGTCCCTCTGCCATTAATAAAAGCTCCAGCAGCGGCAGCTGGTGTCACAGGAGCAAGGCACAAGCTGACTCCTCTCAGAGCGTGAGGCAGCAGCACTGACGGGGAAAGAGGGCACCCCAAACAAAGAGGGGTCCATACCCCTCACACCCCAGGGACAGCATGGCCAGGGACATGAATACAGCCAGGATCCTGGCAGTCAAAGTCTGGGTGGAGGCAGGGGGCCCAGAGCGGTGGGACCCTGTCCTTGGGACCCTGGGGACCCTCTGGCTTTGTCGCGGCTTCTCCCAAGTCTCTTGTCCACAGACTGGACAGGGCACCTGGGACCCCCCTCACCAGCAGCCTTGGCCAGGCTGGTTCTGCAGGGGCTGGCCCCACTCCTCGGCTGAGTCGGGGACAGGGGAATCCCAGCTGAGGCTGGAAGGGGGAGGGGAGCCCCCAAGCTGGGGTGGCTTGTTAATTTGGGGGTAGTGAACTGCGGAGGAAGGGGCACCCTCTAAACCTGGACATCAGGGGGCCGCGGGAGGAGGAGCTGAGACGGGAAGGGGTAAAAGAGGAGGGAGGTTCCAGATTTGGGGGGTGTGGCTGAGAAAGGATGCCAGTTGGGGGGGGGGTTCCCTGATTTGAGAATTGTGTTGAGAAAGCAGCTAAAGGGGAGTTCCACAAATTAGAAGGAGGGTTTGGTGTCCTGGCTTTGTGTGTGCGGGACGGGTAAAGGGGACCCTAAATTCAGCCGAGACTCCCATAAAGAGCAGGGAACTTGTCCTCAGCCCATCCTCTGCACCTCGGGTGCCGGTACTCTACCCGAGGGGCTCCCCTCGCGGCACACCCCAGCCCCCTTCAACCCGGTTCTGGCGGCCCCGCCCCCGGTGACGTCACCACCCCTCCCCCCAAAGCCCCCGAGGGGCTCCCGGGGCGCGCAGTCCCCGCGGGGCTGGCGGCTGGCTCCAGGAGTGGGTTCCCCTCTCCCGGGATCCCCACGGAGCCCCCAGCGCGAAGGGGAGGTCTGGGTGCCGGTGCGCGCTCCCGTGCGCCAGAGTCCCTGGGGCTGGGGCCGAGGCTCGCCCTGCCCGGGATGCTGGGAGGGGGCGCCCGGCCGCAGGAGGGAGGGCGAGGCCGGGGACCGGAGGGACGCCCCTCCCCGTGAGCCAGCGACCGGGCCCGGGAGGGTGCGGGGGGAGGCGGCGTTGAATCGGGGGCCTCCCGGGGAGGGGGACCGTGAGAGAGAAGGTGGCTCCGAGCTCGCCAGCCGCTGCCCACCCCGCTCCCAGCTGGAGCCACGGGTCCCGGGCTCGTCTCCACTCCGGGCGCCCGCGCGCCCCCACCCCAGGGCCCGCCCGGGGACCCGGGCCGGGCCGGCACCCCCGCGGCACACACGCGCGTCCCCGCCCGCAGCCCGGGTGGTGCAGCCGGCGGCGCTGGGCAGCTTCCAACGCCGCGCTCCGGGCGATGGCAGCCCAGCCCCCTCCCCGCGGCGGCGCGGCCCCCGCCCGCCGGCCCCGCGGCCCCTGCCCGGCGGCGCAGCCCTCGGGGCTTTGTTCGGACGCAGCGCTCGGGGCTCGGCGCGGGGCGTGCGGCCGGCGCAGCGGAGCATCTCCGGATCACAATGGCCGTGCCGCTTCCCCGGCACAAAGCCGGCGCGCTGCCCACTCGGCGGCCCCGAGACCCCCGCGGAGCGCCGGGGCGTTTTCGTCAGGCGACCGCCGCCGCCCCTGCCCGGTACCTGGAGGCTGGCTGGGCTGGGCTCCCCCGGCTCTGCCCCGCTTCACATCCTGGCTGTGGCATGGGATCCGAGCGGAGCCCGAGCGCCAGCGGCTCGCGGCGTGCGCGCGCCGGCCGGGCTGCCGGGCGGGCGGCGCGAGGACACTCACTGCGGCTCGCGCTCCCCTCGCGCCGGCTCGCGCGCCCCCCCAGCCGGTGACGTCATCCCTTCCGCCGCCGCCGCCGGCCGGGGGCGGGGCCGGGGAGGGACCGGTCCGCGCGCGTCAATGCGCAGCCGCGCAGCCGCCACGCCCTCCCGCCAATGAGGCAGTGCGACGGGGTCACGTGGTCCCGGGGCCTTTAAAGCTCCGCGGGAGCACGTGGGGCGCAGGGCGCCCGGCTTCGCGGGACACGTGGGCTGCGGCGTTGCCTCTCGGAGCCCCTGCTGCCGCTATCGGCAGAGAACCCCCAGGGCGCTAGGAGCAAAGGCCATGGCACTTGCCATACGCTACTCTAGTCTCTGCCGTGGCTCCCCGGTGCCCTTCCAAGGAGATCCAGCCTCCTCTTGGCGCCTGGCCTGCCCGCTTTGGCTCTCACGGGCCTGTCCCTGAGACCCTGTGCTCCAGACGAAGCAGCTTCATGCAGCCTGCTCGCTCCTCTGCAGGGCCTTGCCTTCGCACTTCCTCGGCCAGCCGAAATGCACTGCCCCGAAGGTCTTTGTCCTGCCGTCTTTCCAGTTTCTGCTCAAATATCCAGTGCCTGGGAGAAGCTGGCCCCGGCCACTACCACTAGTCACCCCAGGCTCCTCTCTGTCCCATTGTCCTCTTGATTCCGGTCACACTAGAGTGTGATGGGCACGCATGAGTTGAATGGGTAAGTGCGTGGATGGGCAGTACAGGGCACAGACAGCGGGGAGCCCAGCTGCGTGGGGCCCTGGGCTCACCTTTTCCTACCTGTAAAATGGGCTGGCCTCCTGGGTCTCGGCTCCACCTGAGAAGCGGAGCCAGGCAGCGCCTCTCACAGGGAGGTCTATGGGTGGATGGCCTCCGCCGCCTGCGCCTGCCCCTGCGCCTGCCCTGGTTATAGCTAAAGCTTGAATAAGAAAGGGGCAGGGGGCGGGGGGAGCTCCCGAGGATCCCAGACACCACCCGCAGCCGTTTCCAGCCAGTCGGAGCCATTTAGTTCTTGGAGGTGTTCCTGGAGAGGGCTTTGCGCCACTGAGGGTCACCTTTAGAATATAGGGTTTTCCTTCAGAATCCTGGGTTCATTCCAGGCAAAGATACAGATAAACAAACCGCGTTAACCCAGGTAACAAAATGATGGCAGAAGTCACCAACAGGGAAGAGAGGGGAGAGGAGGAGTCATTCACAAGCAACCTGAATTAAGCTCCCAGGTTCCCAGCAGCGGGTGCAGTGGCCGGGCTGGTAGAGTGGTTTGTCCTCCTGGCTGGGTGACCCTGACCTGGCCCTGGACAGTGGCCTCAGTTTTTTCCTCCAAGCAATGGGGTCACACCTCCATCTGGAAGGAGAAACGGGGAGGCGCGCAAACAGCTTGGTTTCCTGTATACAGTAAGTGCTCAAGCCTTGCATACCTCCTCAGAAGCAGAGTAAAGGCTGCGTTGGTCGGGCTGGATGTGGTGTGAGCCCTGTTAGGAGCAGAAGCTTGACCCCGCTGCTGGGACGCTGAGCCCAGCCTGCGCCGTCTGTGAAGGAGGGGTGACCCCTTCTGCCTCTGGGGGTCCTTGTGAGCAGTGAGGAAGACAGCTGTCAGCCACGGTGCATTGCGTGGCCAGGACGCAACCTTTCAGCCTGGTGCTCTGGACACAAAAGTAAACAAAGCCCTCCACACAGGGTCGCCCTGGAGGAGACGAGTCTCACTGGGCGGAAGCCTGTCGTGCCCACCCAGAGGCCCAGCCGCCCTGCCTGTCACCTGCCTCCTCCTCTCCCCGCCCACCCTCTGCTTCAGCCACAGGCTCCTTGCTGGGCCCCCCGCGGGGCTCCCTCTGCCTGGCCAGCTGCCCCCTCTCTTCCCGAGGCCGGTCCTCACCTGCCAGGCCCAGGGCTCTTCCCAGCACCTCACTGAAGCGCCCCCACGTCATGGGCACGTGGCACTAGGTGACGGTCACGATTTGCACTAGTTTCATGGGGAACTTTGCTTGTCTCCTGTCTGTCCCTCACCCTGGCTGTGCCTGTTTCCCTGCCTGATAATGGGGACGTAACAGCCCCTCCCTGAGCATCCCCAGGGCAGCGAGACGAACTGCCTGGCACCTGGGGGCACCTGGTACAGGACCCAGAAGGGGTTGCCCAGTAGCTGTGGCCACTGTGGATGGGAAACCAGGAAAGGCAAGGTGACCCTGAGGAGCCACTCAAGGAGGGCCCGTGTGACTCAGCCAGGCAGCGCTGGCCTGGTGCGCAGGGGGCCGGCAGGGGCAGGACCTCCTGGCCTGACCTTGTGGCCGGCTCACGGCTTAGGAGGTGCTCAGGATGTGGCTGCCGCCAGCCCAGGCCTTGGGAGGGAAGGGGCGGGCGCAAGGCCTGCGCCCCGAAGGTGCCCACCCAGGAAAGCAGTGGAGTCAGGGTGGTGGGGGCCCAGCTCCCGGGACTGGAGTCTGCACCTCGGGCGCTCACCGAGCTGGTGACTCACTGGTGGGTGAGAAGTGCAGCCGATGAACACGCCCCGCGTGGGGTGTCGCGCCCCACCTGCTCCTGGCTGTGCCAGTGCCACCTCTGCCTCAGCGACTCGGGGACCTGGTGATTAGCGCCTTGGTGTCTTAGCTGAGACGGCTCCAGGGGAGCCATCAGCCGCCTGTCACGTCACCAAACACAAACAGGATTCCTCATGGCCAAGGGCAGGGTTGCCCGCATGGAGCCAGCCTCTGTCCCCATGAGACGGGCCAAGACACGGGCCCTGCGACGTCGCCCCGAGCCAGATTCCACCATCTTTGCGCATCTCTCAAATTAAATGTGGTTCGTGTCACCTCGGGTCATGGGTGTTCTTGGGCTGGGTTCGGGGCAGGCTCGGGGCAGAGCGCTCACCTGGCACAGGGAGGCCCTGGGTTCCATCCTCAGCACCACATTAAAAAATAAATGAATAAAGGCATGGTGCCCAACTCCAACTGAAAACATTTTTAAAGAATCATAAATGTTCTCTCGGTCTCTCCCCTCCTCCTTCCTCTCCTCTCTGGCTCTCACTGTAACCCGACTTCAGATGCCCAAGGCGGGTCGCAGCAGCCCCTTGGCTGAGCCCTGTGTGCACTGCCCTCCATGGGGGGTTCCCATGGGGATCCCCTGATTCAGCCTGTTGGGTGATCATTTGGGGCTCCAAATCAGAGCGCCATGGGTTCGAATCCTGGCCATGACATTAGCGTTCCTTCATGATCAAACACCAAGAAGCCAGGACCAGGGCTGGGGATGCGGCTCCAGCGGTAGCGCGCTCACCTGGCATGTGTGCGGCCCAGGTTCGATCCTCAGCACCACCTACAAACAAAGATGTTGTGTCTGCCGACAACTAAAAAATAAATATTAAAAAAAAATTCTCTCTCTCTCTCTCTCTCTCTCTCTCTCTCTTAAAAAAAAAAAAAGTGGAACACCCAAGAGTGAAAGACAGATGGAATTTTCCCCCCAAAGTCAGGAGAGGAGAAGGACGTCCACTCCCCACTTCTGACCTGCCTGGTGCTGAATGGAGGTTACAACCAGGAAACAGGCAAGAAAATGAAAAGCAGCGTCCGCACCGCAAAGGAAGGGGCCAAGCCACCTCGGCTGTGCGGGACGTCGCTCTGCACACTTCAGATAGACAGAAAACCCCATGGAGCCCTAAAGAGCTATTAGAAGTGGTCAATGAATTCAGAAAGGCTACAGGATACGAGATGGATACACAGAAGTCCACTGCATTTCCTATGGAGTGACAACAGACAAGGAAAATGAATTCAAGAAACCAATTCCAGGTGCATTTGATCAAAAAGAGTAAAATATTCAGGAAGTCGCTGACCAAAAGCAGGACAAAACTGGCGCCCTGGATACAGCGGCAACTGTGGACAGGAGCTAATGAGAGGCCGAGGGAAGGGAAGGGCATCCCATGTTCATGGACTAGAGAAATCCTGCTGCTAAGGTGGCACCGCTCTCCAATTGACAGGCAGGCTCAACACGATCCCTACCAAAATCCCCGTCAGCTCCTGCACAGAAATTGACAAGAGGGTCCTAAAATGCAGAGGTAAATTCAAGAGTCTGGTCTCAGAGCACCAAAGGACCTTGGAGAAGAACAAAGGTGTAGGACTCACACCTCTTTGGTTTCAGAACTTATCACAAAGCTATAGTACCCACAAGATATCAGTACCCACAAGATACTAGGAAACCGAAACAGATTGCGGAGCAGAATTGAGAGTCCAGAATAAATCTTCACGTCCATGGCTGACGGATTCCATCAGGATGGTCAATTCAGTGGGAAAGAGCAGTCTAATGAAGCAGGACTCCAGGATCTTCAGGTGCACAACAAACAGTCGGATCCCTCCTCACATCTTATGCAAAAGTTAGTATGGATTGTGATCTGAAAAGAGTTAAAACTCTTTTAAAGTTTCAAAACACTGAATTAGTTGATGGCTTGTTTTAGAGGTCTTTTGGGGTGATTAAGATGTTCTGAAGTTACATCGTAGCCCTTGGTGATGGTGATAGTGTGTGCATGGAGGTGGGGGAATTGTATCTCCATAAAGCCATTGTTTCCAAGTCTTGGCTCTGATACCTCTATAATGTGCCACTCTGAGTGAGTTGTGAATGTCACTCTGTGAACCTCAGTTCCTTAGCCTTGAAATCAGGCCTAATGGGACCTACCTCACTCTGCCCATTTGTGAGGATTGACACAGCCACATCACAGGGGATTATATGGGTAATACTTTAATCCCAAATATACAAGTAAAGGGGACTGAATTGACGAGGTACAA
The DNA here is from genome assembly GCF_048772815.1 of Callospermophilus lateralis. Lineage (NCBI taxonomy): Eukaryota > Metazoa > Chordata > Mammalia > Rodentia > Sciuridae > Callospermophilus > Callospermophilus lateralis. The sequence goes on along the minus strand of NC_135305.1, from coordinate 221,769,685 downwards.
CGGTACAGGGGAGTATTATGCAGCTGTGAAAAGGATCAGTTAGGAGGACGCATGGGAAAGGCTTCCAAAATGCTCTGTGACAAGAAGCAAGGCAAATGGGGCTGGGGATGCGGCTCCAGCGGTAGCGCCCGTCTGGCATGCGTGCGGCCCGGGTTCGATCCTCAGCACCACCTACAGACAAAGATGTTGTGTCTGCCAAAAACTAAGAAATAAAATATTTAAAAAAAAAAAAAGCAAGGCAAAAACGTCACCTATCAGATTCCACCTTTAATGCAAGTTTTTGGCTTATTCTTCATTGTTTTAATACAAGTGAGTGCATGTATTTGCATATATTTGCATATATTTGCATATGTATAAGCCCAGGTCATTTACCATAACCCAAATTTGAGAAAGGAGGGTGAGGAGAGAACCCGCTAGCCTCCTCTGCAGGTGCCACAAGGGTGCCCCTCCCCTGGCTCCGCCCTGCAGACCCTGTGTCTGCTCCAGCAACCGAACCTGACTTGGAGCCTTCCTGTCCTGCTCTGGCGGAGGCACGACGCTGCTGTCGCTCTTGTCGCAGAAGAGCGTCCTTCGGGGCCGGATCCTGAGCGTCTGCTGGGGTCCCTCGTGGGTGACGGCTCAGCTTCTCGTGGAGAAATGCCCACGAGTGGAGCGGGCGGTCCACACGGTCCTGGAAAAGGGCTTCTTCAGGCCTCGCACTTGGGGCAGCGGCTCCGCAGACCCGGAGGGGCGCCGCGTGGTGGAGGGAGCCCCGGTGAGTGGGGGGCTAGGGCCCCTGGGTGAGGGGGCAGATGGACATGTGCAGCTCGAGGTCTGCGGCTCCCTTGGCTCCGCGGGCTCCCCGCTCACAGGGGACACGCGCTCACAGGGGACAGGGACAGCTCTGGATTAAGTTTGCCATTTCCCATGAGCCTGGGATCGTTGCAAAGCAAACCTGTGAGTGTGTGTGAGTGTGAGTATGAGTGTGTGATCGTGTGCCCGCGCGTGCGCTGGACACTGACCCAGGGCCCCGCACACGTGGAGCGCCCCACTCAGCCCTGGCTCCATGGCCAGCTCCAGCCCCAGCCCCGGGCCCCGGCCTCCCCCCCTCCTGCCGCAAAACAAGAGGATCAGGGAGGCGGGGGGGGGGGGGGGGGGGGGGGGGGGGTCCCGCTTCCTGCCCCGGCACTTGGGGCCTTGCCGGTCGCAAGCTGCTGGCCGCCGGTCACCTCGGCCTGGCCACAGCCCCCACGAGCCAGGGAGGAGGCCCCGCAGCCTCGCCGGGAGGCACTGCGGTGCCCGCGCTGGGCAGCAGGACGGCTAGGCCAGGAGCCCCTGGGGACCCTCTGCTCCCCGCACTGTTTTGGGGAGACCCGGACGGTTCCCGGGGTGCCTGTCAGCACCCCTGCCGGCTGGCAGGAGGGTGAATGGACACATGGGCCCCACGTCCCCTGGGCCTCGCCCGTGGCCTGCAGAGGCACCTTCCCAGCTGCTCCGGGTGCCTCTCTGGGCCGGGTCCCCTTTGGGCAAGGACCAGTCATGTGGGACCAGGCCTCCTTTTGACCGCTGACCTCTGAGAATCCCGTCTCCACCCAAGGCCACACTCTGGGGCCCCGGGCGGGGACTGCAGCCCATCTCCTCTGGCGACACCTTTTAACCACAGGAGCTGTCGCTGGAGGTGCTGGGTCGCCCCGAAACCCAGCCTCTGCCCCGGGAGGCACTGCCTGCGGCACCCGGAGACCAGGGCGCTCCGGGGCCTTCCTGGGGACCCAGTGGTGACAGATCAGGACCTTCTACCTCCTGCCAGCTGCCTGGACTGTCCACTGGGCAGGGCTGTACTGGATGTGACAAGCAGGGTCTGAGGCGCGGCTGGCCTTGCCTTCGGGACCACCATGGTGGGGGCTCTGGGCCGCCCCCTGGAGCCTCAAGCTTCTCACCAGGGGGCCAGACGGCCCCAGGCTCCATGCAGTGGGCAAGCCGGGCGTCACTGTCCACCCAAGCTGTTCATTTCTCAGTTGGCTTCCAGGGAGTCACCAGGTGGGCGCTCTGAGGGTCCCGAGCACCTGGTCACAGCACCTGCTGGCCAGTCAGAGCCCCCTGTGGGTGGCGCCACCCCCGGCTGAGCCGGCCTCCCCACTGCCCCGGGTCTGTCCATCGAGCCCTAGTATCGGCCTGGAGTCACCCACACCAGAGGCCGAGGAAGCAACAGAGTGGACAGCCTGAAGTGACATCGTGACATCGTTGCGGGAGCACATTGGTGTCCCCGAGGACTGAAGTCTGGGGTCAGGGTCAATGATGGAGACTGGGTGGCCCTGAGCCAGGGTGGACGTCGGCATGGCTCATCTTACAGAAGAAACTGAGGCTGGGGTGAAGTCACCCGCGGCCAGGGGACACGTTTGGGACCAAGTCAGCATGGCTGTGGAAGCGGCTTGCCCCGCCCCTGCGCCGGCTTGCCCCCTCTGCCCCCTGCCCCACCGTGCCCTGGCCACCTCCGCCTGTCCCTGCAGGATGTGCCTCTGTCTCTCGCAGCCCTTGGTCTCCAGTCCCTGAGAGCCGGGGCCTGGGGCCGGCTCAGCCGTCCAGGGGACGGTGGCTGATGCTGGGAGGTGGCAGCCTGAGAGTGACTCTCGGCTCTGCGTGCCTTGCCCCGGTGCATCTTGGGAATGGACTGCCGGGCGCCAGGCCCGGGGCATCCTGCAGGTCGGGGACTCAGGCAGGAGAGCCGGGAGGCCATGGGGTCAGGGCTACCCTAGCTGCTGAGGGCCAGCCACCTGGACCTCTCCCCACACACCTGGGGGCTCAAGATTGCGGAGCCTGCCTCAGTTTACCCAGCCACACTCTGGGCAGACTGGGGGCCTGTCCCTGGGGCATCGCAGCGGCCTGAAGGTCACCAGCTGGCCCTGCGCAGTCCGCGGCTCTCAGGCCAGCGCCTGGCACACAGTAGGCACTCGTGTCTAGTACTCACCAGACAGGATGTCCTGCAGGACGGAGCCCGCCCTCCCCCGTCCCCCCGTCCCCCTGCCCTCCCCCCGCCCTCCCCCCCCCCCGCCGTCCTCCCGCCGTCCTCCCCAGCTCAGCCACGGTGGGGCGGGTGAGTGGGACCACGTTGGTCCTGGCAGCGGAGAAGTCGCCGCGATAAAACAGGAAAGTGCTAAATGAATCCACTGCCCCAGTTACCGGCCGCCTGGGCCCCGGATGGGAGCTGTTCCCAAGCCACAGACGGACCCCAGCCCACGGGTCCCCGGGGCTGTGGTGACCTGGGGCTCCGCTGCAAGTCAGGCCGGCACGTGGCCAGTGGGGCCTTGACCACGGGGGCGGGAGCCGTGGGGGCTGTGGGCGAGGGAGGGCCTGCTTAGTGCCACGGATGCCCTCTGCGCAGTGTGGCTGGCTCTGAGGGGCAAGGCTGGGACCTGGGGACAGGAGAGGGGACATGGGGCGGCCCCCTCGTGGGCCTCCTGGGACAGGCGGCCTGCTGGCCAGGCCACTGCTACCCCGCTGGGCTCTGACCCTGGAGCTACATCCACCAGGCCGTGGCCCTAGAGTCCTCTGGGACCCCGAGGGTGGCCCGGGTCCCCTGTGCCCAGGCCATGACTTGGGCGCCAGCACCTGCCTCACGCTGCCCAAGGCCACGTGTTCCCTGAGCACTGGAGCAGGAGTCCCCGGGACCATCAGGGACACGAGGAGCTGCCCCTGAGCCAGCCGTGCCCTGGGCCATCAGAGGCCTGGTGACAGGAGCCGCAGGGTGCCCGCCTGGGCCCAGCCTCTGATCCAGGCGCTGTCCTGCCGCCTCGGTGACCCCCGCAGTCCTGGGTGTGTGGTTTCCGCCTGTTACAGGACGGGCACACAGGGAGCTCCGCTGAGGCCGGCTCTCGGGCTGGGGCCCCTCGTGCCCTGGAGTCCAAGGCTCCTGGAAAGCAGGGACCTGGGAGCAGACCCGGCCCTGACCCGACTGGCCTGGCCTGGTCCAGGACGGGACCTCACCCCGTGCACAGCGTCCCCCTGTTGGTCGGTGCCAGGAGCTGGGCAGTACCTTCCTCCTCCCGGTTGGCTGCTCCCCTTCAGCCCCGCGTGGGCCTCACCCCCACTTTGGAGGCCGTTTGGAGGCCTCCCCCCTCGGCCTCCCCTCCCCACTCCCTCCCCTTCCCTCCGCCCTCCTCTCCGCCAGGCCCTCAGGCCTGGAATTTGGTAAAGAGGAATCCCTGGGTCCGATCCAGAAGCACCACTCGGCAGCCCTGTGGCCCTGGGAGTCCTGTGTCCCTGACCCTGTGTCCTCGTCTGTAAAGGGTGGGGAATGTTCCCCTCCGTGGCTGCCCGGTGGCCCCAGCGCTCATGAGGACACGCACAGCACATGGTCAACATGTGGATGCTGGTCCTTCCTCTCTCCTCTGGCTCCTTGGCCCCTTGGTTGTCCCTTGTGTGCCCCAAATATGGCCCTGCTCAGGACTACGCGGGGCCCCTCACTCCTGGACCCACAAGGACCCGGGTGGGGAGAGCATTCTGGGTAAAGAGAACAGCATGTGCAAAGGTCCTGGGGCAGCAGGGGCTCCGTGCAGGGGAGGATGGAGAAGGCAGGCAGAGAGCAGCACCGGGGTCCAGCTGAGGGGTCAGCTGAAGTCCTCGTCTGGCCGCCTCTCCCTTGCTGAGTAGCTCGCACTGAAATTGGTAACCATCATGGTTAATCGTGTCACTAACTGGACACCGTCTCCCCACACATTCTCTGTGCCTTAAGGCAGGGATCATTACCTGCTTTGCCCATGTGTGGCTTCAGCACCTTGGACAGCACCCAATACACATTCGGTGCTCCATAAATGCTTGTGAATGAAAACTAAACAAATGGCATGTGTTACATGTTATACCCTATCCTGAATGCTGCTTCTTTATGCTTCGGTTTATCAGGGTTTGGGAGTTGGACACCCTCCTCCTAGGGAGGCAGCAAGCAGAGAAAGCATGATGATCACCTCCCTTTTTTGCTCTCCGTACTCCTGTTAATACAATCATTTTTTCATTTTTCTTTTTCTTTCCTACTTTCCTCTTTCAGGAGAGGAAAATGTTAAAATGTGGATGTAGTCAGAAATACTTTCAGCCTTCAGACAATTCAGACTTGAGAATCAAGTGATGGCGGAAGAGCTAAAAAAAAAAAAAATACATTCTTGGTTATTAGGAGGAGAAAGAAAATGCCATTTCAATAAGATCGAGGCTGGTTAATGCCGGAATATAAAGATAGACGCTTCCTGTCCTCGACACGCAGACTGCCCGCAGCTGTGCGTGCCGGGCCCTCGGGAGTGGCTGGGCAGGACGGCCACAAAGACAGTGTGATTGCCCCGGAGCTGAGCCCAGCACATTGAGGACACCGTGCCAAGATGGAGCAAGGTCACAGCAAGGTCACGGGGCTGCGCGAGGCAGTGGGGGCAGGTCCCCAGGGGTCTGCCCGCACGGGGTCTTGCTGGGTTGAGGTCCTGCTCGCCTGTCCTCCCGGGCCTCGGCTCCCTGTGTCCCAGGGTCCCTGCGCTGCCCCGGGCCTGGCTGGACGGGAGGCCCCTGGACCTGGCCCTGAACTCGCTGCTCGGGAGTCAGCAGGGCTCCAGGCGCCCTCGGCCTGTGGGGAGGGGAGCCAGGCAGAGGGGACAGAGGTGGCCAGCAGTCACAGAGCAGTGAAACCAGGCCCATGGGGGCGGCCGGGGTGGCCCTGGGGTGGCCCTGGGGTGGCCCCGGGGCCCGTTGAGCGGGATCCTGAGCTCGGGGGAGGGGGAGGCCGTCTGTCCTGATGCCTGGGGACGGCCCTCGGGGAGTGCTGTCCTCGGCTGGCCATGGGCAGCTGTGGGGCCACGCGCTCCTGCCCAGGGAGACCCCCGACCCTGTTCGCAGCGCAGGACGGCAGCGCCGCCCACCCGCCCCATGCTCCCCTCCCGGGGCCGTCTTGGAGGTGGCGGGGTCTGGCGGGTGACGCCCTCCTGACCCCTCGTGGCAGCGAGTCCAGGGACGCAGGCTTCTGTCCCCACACCTGGGGACGCCCTGGTGGCACCTCACACTGGTTCTGTCCCCCACACTGTCCCATGGTGTGTGTGGACAAAGGGGCGCAGGGACAGGTCAGCTGGGGACTGGTGGGCAGGGCTGTCCCCACACCTGGCCCCACTCAGCTGGCCACCTGCTCCGACCAGCGCCAGGCCAGGCCCCGGGGGACAGTACCATGGCCCCGGCTACCTGCCGGCACCTGCCTGGAGTCCCTCCAGCCTCGCCGGGCCGCAGGTGGCCGGTCCACTTTGTCACTTGACGTGGGCTGGATGGACCTTGGCGAGTGAGAGGAGGAGGGGACGCTTCCAGAGCACAGCGCTGACGCCGGGCACAGAGGTTCCTGGCCGCTGCCTGGCAGCGGCAGCTCCTGCACCTGCTCCGCCTGCTGCCCCCCACCTCCCGCCCTGGCCTCCCCTTGGCCTCCCCCCCCCGCCTCCTGTCCTGGCCTCCCCCCCGGCCTCCCCCCTGGCCTCCCCATGGCCTGTGCTGCCTTCTGGCCCCACTGGAGCCTCAGCCTGGCCTGGATGGTCCTCCTCTGGCTCCCCGGCCCAGCGGCTCCTCCATCTCAGGCTGCAGCCTCAATGTCACCTCCTCGGGGAGGCCCTCAGGGCCGCCGCCCCCCAGGACCCGGAGGGCCACTGTCCTGCCTGGGGTTTCCCAGGCCTGTGTCCCTGCAGGCGCTCGGAGCCCCTCCAGCTCCCAGGGCCCCTGCTCAGGGGGACTGCACAGCCCGGGGCCATGCAGGGCCTGAGGTCAAGCCCAGGACCCAGGGAGCGATTGCCAAGCCACCTCCCCCCATGCCCTGTCCCTCTCTGCAGGCAGGAAGGACAAGGGACGACGGATGAGGGCGCACCCTGCAGTTCACTCTGCTCCTTCCACCAGGGGAATCGGGCCGGGCGCCGGGGCCGCGCCTGTCCTACCAGTGGCTCGGGAGGCTGAGGCAGGAGGATTGCGAGCTCAAGGAGAGATGGCCTCCTAACGTTCTAGGAACGCCAGCAGCGGCATCGGGGCCTGGGCACGTGCCCTGCATCTTAGCCTGGGCATTCGACAGATGGGAGTGGGCGGGCTGTTCCCTCCCGTTTCCAGGCCCCGGTGTCCTCCTGGGTAGGCATCGCCCCTAAAATAACAACCCGACCCGTCGCCCAGTGCCCAGCTCCGTCCTGTTGGAAGGGCTGCAAGGCCGGCGCTCTGATCCTCCCTGGGGGCCTCCTTAACTGAGCACTTACTGTGCGCTGGGCCCTCCCCGGCCTCACTTTCCAGCCTCCCTCCTGCTACCAGCCTCGCTGTGGTGGGAAACCGAGGCACAGAGAGACCCCGAGGCTCCTGCCTCAGCTTTGACGCAGCGGCCGGTCCGTCCACCGGGGCCTGCAAGCCAGCCTTCCCGCCAAGCCCCACCGCGTCACAGCAGCGCGGTCATCCCCGAAGGGTGGACATGAGCCAAGCCTCGGTTCACGGGCGATGGACAAACATCGCGCCCGTCCCTGCCCCAGGGCTACTCAGCGCAGAAATGCGCGGGGTCTGTCCGCCCCCGAAGGCCGGACCTCGACGCTCCACAGCGCAAGAGGCCGCTCAGGAGGGACACAGTGGGGCCTGGCTCCGCCCTGGAGATGCCCCCAAGGTCTCGGGGCTGGGTGGACCGGACGCTGGCCACGGGGCCACCACGACGTGGGCACCCTGGGGGCTGCCGGAGGGTGCGGGTCCCGGCTGCGGGCACCGCGGGAGGGTCTTGGCGCCCCAAAGGGATCGGCTGGAAGGCGCGGCATCCCCGAGACCAAGACCAGGAGGAGGCCGGACAGTGGCCACCGCCATGGCATGGAACAGACAGGCAGACTGTGCCAAGTGAGCTCTCCCTAGAGGGGACACAGGACCGTGGGAGTGGCCACCTTTGGGCAGGGACGCTGGTGGCCTGGGCAGGGAAAGGGGTGGTGTTGCTTTTTCCCTGTGACCCTTTGGACATCGAAAGGCGACAGGTGGCAGTTAAAAGCCCTGCTCTGCCTTTGACTGGCTGTGTGACCTGGGCCACTCGCTTTACCTCTCTGTGCTTTAGTGTCCCCATCTACAGAGCAGGGTGGTGACACCAGCTCAGACACTGGGATGAGGCTGCACTGAGCTGGGGCGCAGCCTCCGGAGACTGGCCCCTCCTTCACACCCACAGGGACACTGCGGCAGGGACGCCACCTGCTGTCACTGTGTGCCTGGCTCCTGGTGCCCCCCCTGGACGGGGGCATCGCGGTCTCCAGGCTGGTGAACTCACCCGGTCCCAGGGCCCAGGCTCAGAGCAAGTGACGCAGATGAGGGCACCGGGCGCCCGGGCCTGGCGCCCTGCCGCGTGCCACCCGCGGGCCCCCGGCCTCCTTCTCAGGGGGGTCGAGGTGGGACAGTGTCCTCCCTGCCTCGCGGCACCTCAGAGCCAGCCGCCTGAGGCCAGGAGGACGTGGCTGGGGGCAGAGCCGAGGGCCCCGGAGGGACCGGTCCCCAGCACAGTGCCCACCCGGGCGATGTCCAGGCTCTGCCCGGCCACCCACCTCCTCCCGGCTGTGAAGTGGCTGGTGGTGAACAGTGGCCTTCCCGGGGTGGGAGGACCCGCCCGAGCCTCACTGTTCCTTCAACAGGGGACAGTGGTCCTGGGTACGGTCCCCTGGGCACCCCCAGTCCTTTCCAGGCCCAGAAGCCCCTCAGAAGGGGCGGGTCCGGGGCTGGCACAGGAATGACGGGGTGACCCCCATTGGACAGACGGGGACACTGAGGCTCGGGGGGACGTGAGCTGTGCAGAACGTGGACTGACACCAGGTGACCAACTCCAGGCTGCTCCAGGCCACAGGAGATGTGGATGGTGGGCGGGCGGATGGACAGGTGGATGGAAGGAAGGAAGGTCGGTGCATGGTGGACAGACGGACAGAGGTGTGTGGGTGGGGGGTGGCTGGTCCCTCCTCCTGGGAACACTGCTCACGTGGCTCCTGCTGTCACCTGCTCCCCCTTGAGCCCTGGTCCTTCTGTCCCTTTTCTAGGGCCAGCCCCCCCATCTCCCCGCCCCTGGTCCCGTGGATTAAAGCACCTACTAACGTCCCTGGCTGCCAGACCTGTCTCCAGGGGCCCCCTCTCCTGGACACCGGATACCAACCTGACCTCGACACCCCCACACGAGCCAAGGGGCTGCCCACCTCACCGGCCAGAGCAGGATGGCCACCCGCCCCCCCCAGCTGACCCCTGCTGCCCCTCCTCCAGGTCAGCCGACAGGACCCCCACCTTCAGGGTGCTGAGGCCAGGAGCCCCTCTTCCTGGCGCCCCATGGTCCCCTGCCTGCACCACCTACCCAGAGCTGCCTTCCTGCCCCATGGCTCTCCGGGTGCCCCGCGGTCTGTCCTCCCTGCAGCAGCCACTGGAGGGCGCCTGTGAGCCGCCGTCAGGTGCTGGCCCTCCCCTGCCCACAGCCCCCAGGGCTCCCACGTGCTGGGGGTCAGAGCTCAAGTCCTGTCCACAGATCACAAGGTCCTGAGGGACCTGCCGGGTCCCCTCCCCCACTCTGCTCCAGCCACCGGGCTGCTCTGCTCCAACACCACGCTGGGCTGGGTCCTGCCCCAGGGCCTTTTCACGGCTGTGCCCTCTGCCTCCCTCCTCTGGCCTCCTCTGTCTCCACTTGAATGTGCTGCTCAGGGCCTGCCAGCCACCCCGGCCCCGGCCGTGTCCTTCTCCACTGCTTGGTGGCTCCCGGCCCTGGGACCTGCGCTGGTCCTACTCGGGTACCTTTTAAACACACATCCGCAGCTCTCGAAAACACAGCTTGTTCCTTGTCCAGGATTGTCCCCCAGCACCTAAAACGGAGTCCGCCGCACAGTCCGCTTCCGCGGAAGATCCGGTCTCCAAGGGGCGCCCCTGCTGCGCACTCAGCCCCTGTCGCCAGGGAAACTTGTGTGGGAAAGAGCAGGCGGCGGTCAGCAGAGGCCACGCCCAGGCCAGCGCGGACAGAGCGTCCCCACAGCCGAGCCACGGCCCGGGAGGCCTCTCCCTGCCTCGCTGGCCTCCACTCTGGAGCGGCACTTCCTGAGGCTCTGAGGGTCACGCTGGGTCCGGTCCCGGCTTGGCCTCCGCCCGGGCTGGGCCTCTGCTCCCCCGCCCCCGGGGCCTGGCTTGAGGACGTATCTCCTCCAGGAACGCGCAAGCCTGTCGCACCCTGGCCCAGCGACACGTGAGCCCGGGAAGACTTAAAGGTCAACGTCTATAATTGAATTTGCCTCCAGATAAAAATAGCGTCTTTGTAACCGGTTAAGTGGTTCTGCAGGAGGGGGAGCTGGGCCTCGGGGCTCCTGGCAGGTGTGTGTGCAAGGGCGTTGGTGCGCGTGCTGACTGTGAGTGTGCGCCTGTCTGTGAAGCACACGTTTGTGTGCTGGGTGTGCGTGCGTGTGCATACGTGCGTGTGTGCATGTGTGCGTGTGCACACGCGTGTGCCAGGACCTGCCTCCCTGCAGCCCTCGCTGCTCTACCAGAGCTGCGGCCAGGCTGTCCCGCATGAGCCCGCCGGGTGGGTCACCTGCCGGCCAAGCCCCGCGGGGAGCTGCAGAGACCCAGCCCCGGCTCACGGTGGGGCTGGGGCTGGGCTGAGGGGCAGGGCGCGGAGGGCCCAGCGGGCGCCCTGGGCAGTGTCCTCCCCAGGTGCCTCGGTTTCCCCCTCTGCATCCAGGGCTGCATCCGGGTGCCCGTCCCCATGCCCCTGCCCACTCTGCCTGCTGTGGCCGTGAGGGGACAGGGGCCATCTCAGTTTTCCTCCCTGCAGAATGGGCGAGCAGCGTCCCCGAGCCCCAGCGGAGCCCCTGCCCTGGGGAGGTGCCCGCTGTGGCCGGGCCACGGGAGGACAGCCCTGTCGCGGGAAGTGCATGGGTCGGCCTGTGGCACCGAGGACCTCAGCTGGCCTGGCACAAGGGAAACCTCAGAAACCGAGACCCGAGGAGAGGGGACAGACGCACAGACTGGCAAGCCACGCGATGGCTAGGAGGTGACGGAGCTGCGCGGGGCACTGGCAGATGCACAGGAAATGACCGCGTTGCTGCTGTTCAGGGGCCTCAGGAGAGGGGTGGCCGTCCACAGGCTCGGTAGATCCCAAGTCCCAGTCCAAAGTCACCCCCGGGTCACCAGCTTAGCCACCGAGCCCCATCGGCAGCCCACTTAGTGTGTGTGTGGAGACGGGCTCTGCTGCCTTGCTTCGCGCCTCCCTAAGGTCCCCAAGCTGGCTTTGACCTTGTGATCCTCCTGCCTCAGCCTCCTGAGCCTCTGGGATGACAGGCGTGGCCACCATGTCCAGCCCGGTCACCATACTTGAAGAAGGCATCCCTCGCCATTTTGTAGCATTTCTTTGGGGCAGGCATGTGCCCTGTGTGGCCCAGGTTTCCCCAACTGTCATGGAGGAGACAGACCAGATGGCTTGGGGGACTCTTCCTCCTTCCCCTCTCTGTCCCACTCTGACTTTCCACCAGGTGCAGGGTGACAGCAGGGGACCAGGGCATTTTGGCCAGCGACCCCTACCCACACTCCCAGGTGGCCAAAGTGTCCTGCGGCATCAGCGTGCGGCTGAGGAGGAAGGCGACACTGTCTGCGGCCCAGGAACCAGCCCCACACCCCGGCACCAGCGCCTTCCGCAGGCCCAGCTGCGCCTGGCACAGGGACGCAGCAGACACCAAGACGGCGCAGGCCTCGTCATCGTCCCGTTAGCGATGACTTGAGGTAACTGGTAACGGGGAACCAAAGCCGATTTGAAGAGAGGTGGGAAGGGGACTCAGCAGCAACAGGGCTTGCGTTTGGCGGTTGAATGGCGGAGCCTGGGTGATTAGCATCAAAACTATCATCAAAAACTTTCTGGTCACCCCGGCCCAGGGGTGCTGTAGACCCAGCTGCTCCAGAGGCTGAGGAAGAGGATCCGTTTGAGCCCGGAGTCCAAGGCAACCTGGGTGACATCAAGAGACCCTGCCTTGCCGGGTGCGGTGCCGCATGCCTGTAAGCCAGCAGCTCAGGAGGCTGAGGCAGGAGGATCGTGAGCTCAAAGGCAGCTAGGGCTGGGGTGCGGCTCAGTGGTTGAGGGCCCCTGAGTTCAGTCCCGGTACCCCCTCCACCAAGAAAAAGAAAGGAAGGGAGGGAGGGAGGGAGGGAGAGAGAGAAACCCGGCCTTGGAACAAGGAAGACTGAAGACTGAGCGGCCCAGGGGCTCCGGGTGCTGCGGGATGGACATATTAGCAGCCCCCTTATGTGCAGTTTGGATTTTCCCGGGTTCAGTTCCCTGTGGTCCAACACTGCCTGAAATACTAAGCGGAAGCTTCCAGAAACAAGTCATTCATAGGCTACTGAGAGCTGTCTGGGTGGCATGAGGAAATCTGAGCTTCTCCCCATCCCACCCTGGGTGTGAATGATCCCCTGTCCAGAGGATCCACCGCGTATATGCTACCTGCCCAGCAGTCCCTAGGCCATCAGACCAACTGTCAGTTACAGGAGGCTGGAGACCCTTAGTGTTGGTGCGGGCCACTCATTCACGCCAGGGAAACGTCATCAAGTGTGTCATCTAAGTGAAAAGAGAAAAAGTGCAAGATATTTTGAGAGAAGGGGGGCATGGGAGACCACACCCGGGGGTCACTTTTGCACACACGACGGGACAGTCGTTTTATCTTCATAGGTGAGGCCGCCGTCTCTGGGCCCCATTGATGAGCTGGACTTCCCGCAGGCGAGTGTGAACAGGAACCAGCCGGCTGGGCCTCCCCGGGCTCCGCACACTTGGGCTGTCTCCGGGAGGATCCGGGAGGATCTCAGACCAGAAATCTGCGTGGAGGAAAACTCACCCGCAGGGCGCGTCCTCCATCCAGAGAACCAGTAACCAACAGCAGAGAAAGGGAAAAGGTCGTCCACCCGGGGCAGCCGCAGCGCGACCCCGCGGCCCCTGCTCCCTAAAGGGATGGATGTCAGTGCACTGCTTGGGCGTCAGGGGCCCTCGGCACAGGGAGGTCTCCGCCAGACCTCCAAGAAGCAGTTTCAGAGAAGGAAGGAAGGAGGGAGGGAGGGGGAGGAGGAAAGGGGGGGAGGGGAGGGGGGAGGGGAGCACGCGCTGGGGAGGGAGCCAGATGGGTTCCCAGGTGTCACTTCGCCATCTAGAGTAGCGACCGTCAGATGCAACCTAAATGCTAACGATAGAGGATCGATTAAACACACATTCTGTGGCCATTAAATAAATCACCGCGTGCAGCCTCGTCCGGGGGAGGCCAAGCGGGCGCCCGGGGCGGGAGTGGCACCAAGCCTGCTTTCCTTCTGGGGGTCTCGGGGTGCTCTGTTCTGGGGCACCCGCAGGTGCTTGCTCCTGAGGAGGGAACCCTTGCTCAGTGGCTCTCACGGGAAATGACCTGGGGCTTCTCACCTGCGGGTGGGAGGGCCGGGCAGGGGCTGCGCCCACCGCCTGGTCCTCAGCGAGGCCTCCACAAGCCCAGCAGGTGTGGGAGTTGCAGACCCTCACCAGAAGCACCAGCCTCCCGCCTGGGTAGCCTCCTGGCCTCCCTGCCTCCTGACCTCCTGGCCTTCAGGCCTTTTCCCCCTCTGCTCACCCTCTGTCTACAGAGCATCCTCGACTCATTTGTGAAGGAGGGGAGGGGAGGCAGGGGAGGCTGAGCCCTCTGGCCCCCGCCATAGTGTGATCTGGAGGTCTCCAAAGGCCCCTGTGGGAGGTTTGGTCCCCAGAGCCCCTGGGAGGTGCTGCAGCCTTGAAGAGGTGGGGCCTGGAGGGAGGCCTTTAGGTGCTGGGCGTGGCCTCGTGGGGAGGGCGGGGCCTCGTGGGGAGGGCGGGGCCTGGCTACTGCCGCCCACGGGTCCACGATGACAGTGACGGCCGCACACCGGGACCTCTGAAGCCGCCCGCCCAAACAGGACTTGTGTCTTGGATCACTGCTGAAGGGGACCTACCTGGACTAGGACAACCCTGCCAAGTGGCCGGGGCCAGCTTCCCCTGGACTCAGCTTTCCTCTTCCACCCACGCGCTCACTCGCTCCTTGGCTGGGGTCCTCCTTGGGTGGGGTCCTCCCTGGCTGGGGTCCTCCTTGGCTGGAGGACCCACAAGCTGCCCGAGCCCCATCCCTCTGCTCTTCCTCTCCCCTCCCCCTGCCTCACAGCCCCCCCAACACTCCCAGCTCAGCCCTGCCCCAGGGCCTTTGCACGCTGGGCCCTGCACCCGGAGTGCCGCCGCACCCCAGGTCCACTGTCCTCACTCTGTCCCCTTCAGACCTAAGCCACTCCTCAGAGGTGCCCTCCTCGACTGCGCGGCCACCCTCCTGCTGGTGGCCCTCTGGCCCTCCTTCCCGTGTTGACATCCCCGGGGGTAGATACAGTCGACCTGGTGGTCACAGGGCCTTGCTGCGACATCTGACCTGAGGCTTGAGTGATGAGAGCGTTGGCCGTGAAGACCTTGGGCTTGACTCCGAGGGAGGGAGGGCAGCCGTGGAGGCCCTGCAGGCTGTGGGCACTGGGAGGACCCCCTGGCTGCTCCCGGACGCCCTCTGGCGGCTGCTCCGGGGAGGAGCGACGCGGGGCGAGAGCGGGAGGGGGCCAGGGTGGAGGCCCGAGCTGGTGCGGGGGCGGTGGTGGCGCTGGACTGCACCAAGGAGGAGGGGGAGAGGGCTCGGCCCCAGCCGGTGGCGCAGCACTCCCGCCAGAACTGTCCCCTGCCTGCTGTGGCCAGTCGCCAGAGATGCCGAGGTGGCCTGGGGCCTTAGCACTAGCGCCCTTCCCCGGCCTCGCCCCCTCTTCTGGGCCGAGGCCCCCGTGGTTCTGGTGCGACTGTGGCTGCAGTGGTGCCCAGAGCTCAGCAGCTGGGGCCCACGGGGCAGCGGCCCTGCTCTCCTGGTGTGAGCTCTAACTGTCCCTGGTGCCTGGGAGCTCCTCGTCCCCAAGCAAACCCAGAGGGTCGGTCCATGCCCTGCGGGTCCTCCAGTGGGGCCTGAAAGGAAAGTGACCACAACACTCGGAGCAACCAGGAGATCTTTATTGCAGCAGAGAGAAAAGAAAGAAGGAGAGAGAGAGAGAGAGAGAGAGAGAGAGAGGGGAAGCGCGCGCAGGAGAGAGAGAAAGCAAGGGAGAGGCAGCAAGAGAGAGGGAGCAAGAGAGAGAGAGCAAGAGAGAGAGGCCTGGCAGGAGGGAGTCTTTATAGCCCAAATCTAACGGGGCCTCTGGGTCTGCGAGCTGCCCTGTTGGCCCAGGGGGGTTGAGTGCCCAGCCTGGAGCGGGGCTTGACACAGACAGTGGTAAAGGACCAGACAGAGGGGTTTGCGTGCCTGGGCTGTCTTGCACCAACATCTGTTCAGCCTGCTCTGCACCCAACAGGGCCCAGGTCCCGCCTGAGCGGGGTGTGGGCGGCTCAGGCCCTGGGGCCACCACCCGGCTCTTACGGGGCAGGGGGAGGCCCGGGGCTTCTCAAGGGCACCTATTTGCAGGAGGAGTGTTTGGGGTCCTGTTAGACCCTAAAATTCCAAAGGGACCTTGGCACTTCTGCCCAGGATGGGGGGGAGCACCGGGTCCCAGAGCCTCTTCTGGGAGGCACCCCACCCTGCTCTGCAGCCACCCTGGCTCCAGGCCCCCGGGGGAGGGCCACCCCTCTGGGCCTGGTGCCCTTGCCCATGGCTCCAATCTCCTCCCCGCCCCAGGCTCCTTGTCCACACTTCAGTTTCCCTTCCTCCAGGAACCCCTCTCACCACAGAACAAGTATTCCTGGGCACGTACCTCAGGGGTCAGCAATCTGTGGCCCCCGGGCTAATCTGGCCCCCAGTTTGTGCTTGTAAATAAAGTTTTATCGGCACACAGCTGTGTCTGTCTGTCTGCAGGCTGCTCTCCTGCCTAGTTGGGCAGACACTGCGTGATCTGAGAGACCAAAAATACAACCTGGCTCTTCTCGGAAAGTGCTGCAGATCCCTGACCCACTAGATGCCCAGCCCAGGGCCAGACACTCGGAGGCGAGGGAGAGGGACACTGTCCCCAGGGCCGTTGTGGGAGGGAGACCGGGCTTCTGGGTTGTCCCGCAAGCCCAGGTGCACGGGGTTCTGGGGCCGGGTCCTGGCGCCCAGTCTACCTGACGGTGGGGAGCGCCCTCCTTCCAGAATCTGCTCCCCCTGACACTGCTCGGGCGCCAGCAGACCCCTGGGTGACAGACTGCGCTGAAGAGACGCCCCTCCGCCTCTGCCAGGTGCCACGCAGCGCCCAGGGCTTCCCCGAGGCCTTGGCCCGAGTCACAGGGGAGGAAAGGGGGCGCGGGAGCTGGCCCCACACAGATCCGAACCAGGACGTGCCTCCTGCTCTGTCCTCCACCGAGGCCAGGAGAGCGCCCCAGACAGTCAGTGCGCCCCGCGGGGACCCTCCTGTGTGGCTTCTCCAGTTTGGTCCCGGGCTGGAGCGCTCCCTGGGGCGCAGGGACACAGGCCAGGGAAACAGCTGCTGTCCGCTGTCCATCCCGCGTGGACCGGCTCCAGCCCAAGTCCCCGGGAACCTCCAAGGCAGCAGGAACCGGCTCCCACAGCTGCTCCCTGGATCAAGAAGCTTGAGGGTCCAGCAGGTTTCCATCTCTGAAATGTGGAGGGAGGAGGACGGCCACCGCGACGTGTCCACGTGTCCACGGAGGGAACGCTCGGGGCTTGGCAGCAGGGCTGCAGGAACTCTGAAGGCAAACAGGGTCCAAACCCACATCAGCCGCTACACACCGCGAAGACACAGCCCCAGTAATCTGGGCTCTGTCGCTGAGCAGCCCCTCCCCCTTCTCCCCTCCCTTCCCCCTTCTCCCCTCCCTCCCCTCCCCTCCCCCTTCTCCCCTCCCTCCCCTCCCCTCCCCCTTCTCCCCTCCCTCCCCTCCCCTCCCCCTTCTCCCCTCCCCCTTCTCCCCTCCCCCCTCTCCCCTCCCCTCCCCTCCCCCTTCTCCCCTCCCTCCCCTCCCCCTTCTCCCCTCCCTCCCCTCCCCTCCCCCTTCTCCCCTCCCTCCCCTCCCCTCCCCCTTCTCCCCTCCCCCTTCTCCCCTCCCTCCCCTCCCCTCCCCCTTCTCCCCTCCCCTCCCCTCCCCCTTCTCCCCTCCCCCTTCTCCCCTCCCTCCCCTCCCCTCCCCCTTCTCCCCTCCCTCCCCTCCCCCTCCCCCTCCCCCTCCCTTCCTTCCTTCCCTCCCCCTCCCCCCTTCCTTCCCTCCTCCTCCTCCTCCTCCTCACTCCCACCCAGCAACCCTGTGGTGCACCCTCCCGCCGGCCTCTTATTAGTGGTTTTCCTCCTGGGATAAGTTTCTAAGGGCTTGGGGCCTCCCCCATCTCTGAAATGTGGAGGAAGACCAGGTTGGAGCCTGTAATGCTGTGTGGCTGCAGGCCGGGGCCTTGCCTTCTCTGAAGTCTTTGGCAAAGACGCTTCATACACCTGCCCCTGATCTCTGCTCCAGCCACAGGGGCTCCTCCCTGGGCCTCCAACATACCAGGCTCATCCTGCCCCAGGGCCTTTGCACAGGCTGTGCCTCTACCTAAAACGTCACCCCCCCCATTCCTCCCATGGCTGCCTCCACTTCCTGTTCCAGCTCTCAGCTCAAATGCTGCCACCTCTGTGGTCAGGCTGCCCCTGGCCCTTCCAGGCTTCCGGTCACGTCACACCACATCCTGTGCTGGGCACTTGCCACTCTTTGCCAATAGCTCCCTCATTCTCTGTGAGCCGGACGCCTGCCCTCCGGCCAGCCAGGGCCTCCTGAGCTCAGGTTGTTGTAGCCACTGTCGGGTCCACCTTCCTGGGGCCAGGGACAGGCCAGGCACACAGTAGGAGCTCAATACATACCTGCTGAGGGCATGCTGGGAAGTGCAGCTGGACACGAGGTTCCGAGCCCAGGGTCCAGGTGAACCTCCCTCTGCTCTGCTGGAGGGCTCGGGGCCTGAGGGTCCGCCTGGTCCCGTCTCCCACGCCACAGTGCCTCCGCGAGGCCAGGGGACAGCTCCTCACGGCCGCCCAGCGCCCCACACCCCAGGCTTCGCAAGCTGCTGCCACAGATGTCCCCAGAAGGGAACAGCTGGCCGCCTGCTGCCAGCAGCTGGTGGGAGCCGGTGCCGCCGTCCTGCGCGGCTGGTGGCCCAGGCACCCTCCGCCAGCCTCCCGGGGACCTCAGGACAGGGAGGGAGAGGCTGGAGCTGACCTCACCCCGACTCCGCCCTCCCTCCATCATGGAGGCCCCGGGGCCTTAACTCTACGTCCTACCCAGACTCGAGCTCTTGGCCCATCGGCCACCTGGACAGCTGCCTGGCCAGCTGCTCTTCACCTGCCTGGGCCAGTACAGCGCCACCCCTACCTGCCTGCCCTGCCTCCTCTGCTAGAGCAGACGCTGTCAAGCCCCAGGGCCTTTGCACAAACTCTGCTTGGAGGGCTCCGTACCCAGATCTCCCCAGGCCTCTGCTCACATGTCGCCTCCTTCCGGAAGCCTCTCTGATTGCCCTTGCATGGTCATTCTCCATGTCCTCCTGCCTCCCTCCTTCCTCTTTGCCCCACCCCTCTGCTCCTGCCTCCCAG